>NC_140441.1:5486186-5881186 GCF_963576455.1 Neolamprologus multifasciatus | reverse complement strand
GCCCGTCCTGTAAAATGCTGTGGTGTTTTTAGCCCAGTCCAGTTTATTGTCAATGTGTACTCCAAGGTATTTATAGTCCTCTACAATGTCAAGATTGACCCCCTGGATTGAAACAGGGGTCAAGTGTTTCCTGGTCTTCCTGAACACTATCAATTCCTTGGTCTTTGCCACGTTGAGCTGCAGATGATTCTGCTCACACCACGTGACAAAGGAGTCGACCACAGCCTGATACTCTATCTCATCATCCCTGCTGATGCATCCAACCACCGGAGAGTCATCAGAAAACTTCTGAAGATGGAGGTCTCTGTGCAGTGGCTGAAGTCTGTGGTGTAGAGGGTGAAGAGGAAGGGGGAGAGGACGGTCCCTTGTGGTGCCCCTGTGTTGCTGATTACCTTGTCAGACATGCACTGTGGGAGACGTACATATTGTGGTCTTCCTGTCAGGTAATCAACAATCCAGGACACCAGAGAAGCATCCACCTGCATCGCTGCTAACTTATCACCCAGGAGGGTCGGCCTGGTGGTGTTGAAAGCACTGGAAAAGTAAAAAAACATGACCCTCACAGTGCTCGCCGGCTGGTCCACATGGGTGTAGACACGACTGAGCAGGCGTCCTCAGTTCCGAGACGAGGCTGATAAGCGAACTGAAGGGGATCCAGATGTGGTCTCACTATGGGTTGCAGCTGGTCCAGGATGAGCCTTTCCAGGGTCTTCATGATGTGGGAGGTCAGCATAAACAGTTTATGAGAGACTCCACACAGCTGGGGGGCACAGGCACAGGTCTTGAGGACGAGGGGACTCACTCCGTCTGGTCCAGCAGACTTGCCTGAGTGAAGTCTCCTCATTTGCATCTCAACCTGGTATTGAGTGAAGGTGATGGGTGGGGGAGGGGCGTCAGGAATCTCACAGGAGGCAACAGCACCATGTGAAGAGAGAGGCTGGCACAGTGGTGTGGCTCTGGATTCCAGGCTGACTACAGGTGAGGTTGTGGGGGTGGGAGCAGACACTGTGGAGTCGAATCTATTGAAAAACAGATTCAACTCGTTAGCTCTATTCTCACCTCCCTCAGCTCCCCTGCTGTTGGTTGGCCTGAATCCAGTGATGGTCTTCATGCCCCTCCACACCTCTCTCATCCTGTTCTGCTGGAGTTTCCACTCCAGCTTCCTCCTGTAATTGTCCTTAGCCTCTCTGATCTTGTCCTTTAGTAACACCTGGACCTTCCTCACCTCCTCTTTATTGCCCCCTCTGAAAGCCCTCTTCTTGTTGTTGAGGAGGGCTTTGATGTCCTTAGTCACCCACGGCTTGTTATTTGGGTAACAATGAACAGTCTGAGCTGGAACAATGGAGTCGGTGCAGAAAGTTATGTAGTCTGGGATACACTCAGTAAGCCCATTGATGTCCTCGGCGTGAGGCTCACAGAGTGTTTCCCAGTTGGTCACCTCGAAACAGCCCTGTAGTTCCGCTAAGGCCTCCTCTGACCACCTCCTAACGCTCCTCGTAGTCACAGGTTCCCTCATCACAATTGGCACATAGCGGGGGGTAAGGTGAATCAGATTATGATCTGACCTACCAAGTGGGGGGAGGGAGGAGGAGCTGTATGCATCCTTGACATTAGCATACAGTAGGTCTAGAATTTTTTCTCCCCTGGTCGGACAGTCCACATATTGTCTGAATGTTGGTAGTGTATTGTCCAGTGATACATGGTTGAAGTCACCCGAGATTACAATAAAGGCACTCGGGTGCTGAGTCTGTAACCGGGCTAGGGCAGAGTGGATAGTGTCACATGCAGCTGTGGGGTTAGCAGAGGGAGGAACATAAACAGCCACCAAGATGACGTGAGAGAATTCCCTGGGTAAATAATATGGCCTGAGTCCAACAGCACACAGTTCAATGTCCGGGCAACAAATCCTTTCTTTGATTGATATGTTGGCAGGGTTATACCACCGGTTGTTAACTAAAACAGCAAGCCCACCTTCTTTCCGCTTACCGCTAGCAATGCTGTCCCTGTCCGCCCGAACAGTGTGGAAGCCTTCCACAGGAAGCATTCTCATCGGGAATGTCCTGGTGCATCCATGATTCGGTGAAACACATCAGGCTACACTCTTGGTATTCCCTCTGACTCCGTACCAGTGCTGAGAGCTCGTCAATTTTATTCGATAACGATTGCACATTTCTCATTACTACAGATGGCAGACACGGTTTATACCTCCTCCTCGCTTTGAGCCTCCGCTGTCTCACCGTCTCCTTCTTTCTTCTCTTCTGTCCTTGACCTCTGCATCCCCGATGAGTTTTCCTCCAAATTTCAGCTGGTACTTCTGCGGGTCTGGCCAGCGAGCCGGCCGGCATCAGGGCGATCAGCTGATCTCTGGAGTAAACAGCCCGTGAGTGTAGGAGATGTGCCGCGGTCCCATTCCTTGATAAAAGTAATAGTTCCACGGCCACCAGAAGAACAAAAACTCTCTCAATCCACATGATTGAGTAAAAGATAATAAACGGATGAAAATACAAGTCAGAAAAAAAAGAATACGTGAGAAAACAGAGCTAAACTAAGAGAAAAAGCAGAAGCGACTGTAACAGGCTGCACGCTGGTTGGCGCATGCACACACATCTTGATGTATATCAATATCATCTACAGCTACTCTTAGTACCATTGATCTTAAGTTAGACTCTTTTTCTCCAATTGATCTTTCTGAGTTAACTTCAATAATTACTTCCTCCAAACCATCAATGTGTCTTTTAGACCCCATTCCTACAAAACTGCTCAAAGAAGTCCTGCCATTAATAAATTCTTCGATCTTAAATATGATCAACCTATCTCTAATAACTGGCTATGTACCACAGGCCTTCAAGCTGGCTGTAGTTAAACCTTTACTCTCTCTAGACCCAGCAGTCTTAGCTAATTATAGGCCAATCTCCAACCTTCCTTTCATATCAAAAATCCTTGAAAGAGTAGTTGTCAAACAGCTAACAGATCATCTGCAGAGGAATGGTTTATTTGAAGAGTTTCAGTCAGGTTTCAGAGTTCATCACAGCACAGAAACAGCTTTAGTAAAGGTTACTGTTAGGGAACGGCTGTGTGCAGACAGGAATAGGACCCAAGGTGCAGACACTCGGAGGCAAAACTTAAACTCAAAACCGCTTTAATGTTAAACTCTAATATAACATAACTGGAAATATCAAAATAAACTTACACCGGAGGACTGAAAAACCACACAGCTATATAAACGGTAGATCGCGACAATGACAAACTGAAACACAGGGCTTAAATACATAGAGGGAGCAATCAGGGAATGGACAACAGGAGGGAAACACAGCTGGGGCAAATCAGAACTGACGAGACAAGGAAGCGTAAACTGAACACACTGAGATAAGACAGAGACCTTCAAAGTAAAACAGGAAACACAAAACACAGACTGAACAAAAGACACAGACTCGCATGCAGGCACTACAACAGAGGGAACAGAGATGTGGGACCAGGGCAGACACAGACACTGACTGGACACGGGGATATAGCAGACAGGGGAGACAGCAACTAAGGATTACACAGAGACAAACCATAAGACATGACTCTAACGAAAACCCAAAGACTAGAAATTATAATATAATAAACTCAAAAGCCCTGGGTCAACGACCCAGGCATCCTAACAGTATCCTCCCCTAAAGGGCTGGCTCCCAGACAGCCCAACCCGACACACCAAAACAAAAAACAACCCAACCAGGGTGGGCGGCGGGGGAACAGGATGGAGGGACCGAAACGAAACAAACACACGGAGCCAGAGACAAAAAAATACAGGGAGCAAAAGCCCAAAACAGAACAAAACAACAGCACTGCGGCCCAGCAACAGTCCAAAAGAAAACAGACAAGAAGCCCATGAAAGGCGCAGAGGCCCAGGTACCAGTCTCGAAAAGGTACAGGAGGCTGGCCCGGAGGCAGACGGCACAACAGTCCAAACCCGGGCAGTTCAGGGGGGCGGCCCGGAGGCAGGCGGCCCAAGAGCCAAGAGGACAGTTCAGGGGGCCGGGCAGGCGGGAGGCACCGGCGGCGACGGAGCAGGTCAGGGGGCCGTCCGTGACGGCAATGATGTCCAGTCATCGGCCCGGAACGTGGCCGAACAGGCCGGACAGGACGAGCAGGCCGTGCAGGACGAGCAGGCCGTGCAGGACGAGCAGGCCATGCAGGACCAGATGGCATGGGGACCTCAGGTGCAGACGATAGACGGAGCGAGGCAGGACCAGGCGACGCCGAAGGCGAAGACACGGAGGCCGGACCAGGCGACGCAGAGGCTGAACCTGGACCAGACGAGGGCGAAGACACGGAGGCCGGACCAGGCGACGCAGAGGCTGAAGCTGAACCTGGACCAGACGAGGGCGAAGACACGGAGGCCGGACCAGGCGACGCAGAGGCTGAAGCTGAACCTGGACCAGGCGAGGGCGAAGACTCAGAGGCTGGACCAGGTGAGGGCGAAGACTCGGAGGCTGGACCAGGCGAGGGCGGAGCTGCAGGGAACGGCGTGGGAGCCGCAGGTGGTGGCGCTGCAGGCGATGCAGTTCGCTGGACGGGCCCCTCGGACCCTTCAGCGGGAACAGGAAGCTGGACGGGCCCCTCGGACCCTCCAGCGGGAACAGGAGGCTGGACGGGCCCCTCGGACCCTCCAGCGGAGGCAGGATGCTGGACGGGCCCCTCGGACCCTCCAGCGGGAACAGGCGGCTGAAGCGGTCCCTTGGACCCTCCAGCGGGAACAGGCGGCTGAAGCGGTCCCTCGGACCCTCCAGCGGAGGCAGGCGGCTGAAGCGGTCCCTCGGACCCTCCAGCGGAGGCAGGCGAAGGCTGGACGGGCCCCTCGGACCCCCCAGCAGGAACAGGCGGTGGAGTAAATGACTGAGGTGAGAACTGTGCAGGTGACTGAGCTGATAGGTGAGCTAAAGTCTGAGCTACGGAGAGAAGTTTAATATGTATCGACTGTTGTAAAGATGGTAGAAATGGCGGGTAAGGTGGTGGATCCGCAGTAAGCTGAGCTAGTTCCCCTGAGCCTCCAGAACCTGAAGAAAACTGCTGGACGGGCTCAACTGAGCCTCCAGCGAGGTCAGAAACAGGTGCAGGTACCTGCCGGACACCAGCCACTCCCACCCGAGGAGAAGGTACGGGTACCGGAGCTAACTGGTTCCCGGTCACCCTCACACTGGGAGCCGGGACAGGCACCGTCAATGGCTGGGCAGCTGCTGTCCCCACCCGAGGAGCTGGCATGGATGCAGCGACAGGCAGAGGCTCAGCCGGCCTGGACACCGGAGCAGGGACCAGCTGGACCTCAGCCTCCCTCACCTGAAGCACTGAAACAGGTGCAGGGGAATGCTGGGCCAGCGCTGCGCTGGGAGCAGGAACACAACGGTGCAAAGGAGCAGGCTCAGCAAACACAGACTCCTCTAAAATGTTTTTTAGCTTCCTACCACCACCACGTCTAACAGTCTTAACAGTTTTCACACTCTCAGAATTTACAGTGTGCACATGATTGTCTTTTTCCAGCTCAGAGGGAGCAGAATGAAAACAGTCATTATACCTCACCATGGGGAGTGGCTCAGCAGAGACAGAGTGGCGACCGCGTGAGCGTCGCTTTCTCCGGGAAGTGGGAGGTGGCAAACTGGGCTGCGAATTCTCCAAAAGACCGGGCTGCGATGAGGAAGCAGAGAGTTTGTGAAGCTCAGAACGTGGCAAACCCAAAAACGAAGCGAAGGACTGCAGTGGAGTGAGTCTAACGTCCGGCGTCCAGTAATCCTTCTTCCTCCGCCGCTTAACCCTCTTGTCGGACTGGTAATCCAGGGGTGGAGGCGGAGGTGTAGCGACTGGAGAGAATGAGCATGTGCTCAATCTGATCGCCCGAGGCATAGGCGTCGGCTCGGCCGCAGCCATGGCAGTTTGGAGGCTGCGGGGCCCTCCCCAAGCCAAACGTGAATCATAGAAAGGTGACTCGAGCTCCCGGGCATACTTAGCCTCCTGCCTCACGCTCTCCTTGAGGAAGGCAGAAGCTGCGGGTTGCCGATACCACACGGAGTCTGCTGGGTCCATGTTATGGTCGCGATCTTCTGTTAGGGAACGGCTGTGTGCAGACAGGAATAGGACCCAAGGTGCAGACACTCGGAGGCAAAACTTAAACTCAAAACCGCTTTAATGTTAAACTCTAATATAACATAACTGGAAATATCAAAATAAACTTACACCGGAGGACTGAAAAACCACACAGCTAAATAAACGGTAGATCGCGACAATGACAAACTTCAGCGTAAACTGAACACACTGAGATAAGACAGAGACCTTCAAAGTAAAACAGGAAACACAAAACACAGACTGAACTCACATGCAGGCACTACAACAGAGGGAACAGAGATGTGGGACCAGGGCAGACACAGACACTGACTGGACACGGGGATATAGCAGACAGGGGAGACAGCAACTAAGGATTACACAGAGACAAACCATAAGACATGACTCTAACGAAAACCCAAAGACTAGAAATTATAATATAATAAACTCAAAACCCCTGGGTCAACGACCCAGGCATCCTAACAGTTACAAATGATCTTCTTATGGCCTCTCACAGTGGACTCATCTCTGTGCTTGTCCTGCTAGACCTTAGTGCAGCATTCGATAGTGTTGACCATAATATCCTATTAGAGCGATTAGAACATGCTGTAGGTATTACAGGTATTGTGCTGCAGTGGTTTGTATCATATCTATCTAATAGACTCCAGTTTGTGCATGTAAATGGAGAGTCCTCTTCACACACTGAGGTTAATTATGGAGTTCCACAGGGTTCAGTGCTAGGACCAATTCTGTTTACATTATACATGCTTCCCTTAGGCAGCATCATTAGAAGACATAGTATACATTTTCACTGCTATGCAGATGACACCCAGCTCTATCTGTCCATGAAGCCAGATAACACACACCAATTAGTTAAACTGCAGGAATGTCTTAAAGACATAAAGACCTGGATGGCCACTAACTTTCTGCTTCTTAACTCAGATAAAACTGAGGTTATTGTACTCGGCGCTGAAAAGCTTAGAAATATGGTATCTAAGCAGATTCTTACTCTGGATGGCATTACCTTGGCCTTCAGTAACACTGTGAGGAACCTTGGAGTCATTTTTGACCAGGATATGTCCTTCAATGCACATATTAAAGAAATATGTAAGACTGCTTTCTTCCATTTGCGCAACATCTCTAAAATTATAAATATCCTGTCTCAGAGTGACACTGAAAAACTACTTCATGCATTTATTACTTCCAGCCTGGACTACTGTAATTCATTATTGTCAGGATGTGCAAAAAACTCCCTTAAAAGCCTTCAGTTAATCCAAAATGCTGCAGCAAGAGTCCTGACAGGGACTAGAAAGAGAGAGCAGATTTCTCCTGTTTTGGCTTCCCTTCATTGGCTTCCTGTTAAATCCAGAATTGAATTCAAAATCCTGCTCCTCACATACAAGGTCTTAAATAATCAGGCCCCATCTTATCTTAATGACCTTGTAGTACCATATCACCCTATTAGAGCACTTCGCTCCCGCTCTGCAGGCCTACTTGTTGTTCCTAGAGTATTTAAAAGTAGAATGGGAGGGAGAGCCTTCAGTTTTCAGGCCCCTCTTCTGTGGAACCAGCTTCCAGTTTGGATTCGGGAGACAGACACTATCTCTACTTTTAAGATTAGGCTTAAAACTTTCCTTTTTGCTAAAGCATATAGTTAGGGCTGGACCAGGTGACCCTGAATCCTCCCTTAGTTATGCTGCAATAGATGTAGGCTGCCGGGGGATTCCCATGATGCATTGAGTTTTTCCTTTCCAGTCACCTTTCTCACTCACTATGTGTTAACAGACCTCTCTGCATTGAATCGTATCTGTTATTAACCTCTGTCTCTCTTCCACAGCATGTCTTTGTCCTGTCTTCCTTCTCTCACCCCAACCGGTCGCAGCAGATGGCCGCCCCTCCCTGAGCCTGGTTCTGCTGGAGGTTTCTTCCTGTTAAAAGGAAGTTTTTCCTTCCCACTGTCACCAAAGTGCTTGCTCATAGGGGGTCATATGATTGTTGGGTTTTTCTCTGTATCTATGAAGCGCCTTGAGGCGACTTTTGTTGTGATTTGGCACTATATAAATAAAATTGAATTGAATTGTGTAATTTAAGTGATCTAGGTAGCTCTGTTTTGGAAGTTCAGTTAACGCTAGAAATGTGTTTTGGAATTTGTACGTGCTTTGCCTCTAGGGGCCACCACATATATTTATATATAAACATATATAAATAAAACCACTTTTTTTTACATTACTAATTCCTTTTGTGCATAATTTTATATTGTTGTTAACAGTAAATTAATCAAAGCAACAACAAAACAACCTGAAGAGCCGGTTCTAAAAAGAGCCGGAAATCCCATCACAACTTTATTGCGTGTTTTGTTTGGGTTTCCACCGGCGTAGAATTACCAAAACTAGGAGCAGCATAGCGTAACATATGAAACAGGAAAAGACCGCCGTGGAATCCATTTGTTTCAACAAAGTAACTCTATTCTGAATACTACCTTTTAAATGGTAACTATAACGGAATACAGTTACTCATATTTTGTATTTTAAATACGTAACGCTGGTACATGTATTCCGTTACTCCCCAACACTGACCTCAAATCAACACATTTATGATCACAACAATTACTTTCAGTGCTACTTTTAAGATAAAAATTTTAATAAATTAATTAAATTTGAGTACAGGAACAAGAAGAGTACAAACTGTATGAATATACATATGAGATGTTCCTGTTTTACCATTACATACTTTTCACCTTTTGTTTTTCCAAATTTTCTTGAAATACATTCAATCAAACAGAAAATGAGCAGATATATCAGAGATGAGTTTGTGTGTTTGTCAGCTGTTTGTGTGGAGTTGTTCTTTATGTTCACCTCAAATCAACCTGAGTGTCATTTCTCTTTAGTTCTGATCTCACTGCTGAGCTGCACAACAAACCAAGGTCAGTAACCTTCTTCTGTCACAGTTTAAACCTGATAAATGCTCACTGATATGACCTGATGGGGTTCATGTTTCACAATGTAAAGTCTAACAGATCAGCAGTTTTTCATTTCAACCCTCACAGCTCGTCTGACTGTGAGTCCCAGCAGCTCTCAATTCTTTGAAGGAGACTTTGTGTCTCTGAGCTGTGAGGAGGACGACAGCTCTGCTGGATGGACTCTGAAGAGAAACACAAGCAAACCAAACATCACTCAGTGTGGAGATGGGTGGGGAAAACTAGCTGGTTCTTCATGTAACATCAGATACATGTACCCACTGGACAGTGGAGTTTACTGGTGTGAGTCCAGAGAGGGTCCCATCAGTAACATGGTTAACCTGACAGTCACTGGTAAGCTGAGTGTGTGGAGTTAGTGTTGATGAAGCTGTGTGTAAATGGATGAAATGCTGTAGTTTGTCTCTGTGTTGAGGTGGATCAGTGATCCTGCAGAGTCCTGTCCTCCCTGTGATGGAGGGAGATGACGTCACTCTGCTCTGTAAAACAAAGACCACTCCCTCCAACCTCCCAGCTGCTTTCTATAAAGATGGCTCCCTCATCAGGAAGCAGCCTACAGGTCACATGACCATCCAGCATGTTTCCAGGTCTGATGAAGGCCTCTACAAGTGTGACATCAGCGGTCATGGAGAGTCTCCATCCAGCTGGATCACTGTCACAGGTGACACACTCACCTGTCTGTGTTTCTGCAGCTTTCAACATTCACAATGTGACGACAACTTAATGACTGTGTTTGCTTTATTTTAGGGGAACACACCACCACACCTCCACCTACAACCACACCTCCAACTACATCCACACCTCCTCCTGGTTCCTCTCTCATACCTGTGTTGTCATGTGTTGGATCAGTCTGTGTTGTGGTTCTTCTGGTGTTACTGGTTCTGCTAGTGAGACGATGTGTTCACAGGAAACCTGAAGGTGAGACTCAGACTCCTGAATTTTAAATAAACATTGGGATGTTTTGTGTTTTTGGTCTCTGGATATTTTAACATTTACAAACGGGAAGATGAATATTTCAGTAATTTCATCATCCATTTAGATTCTTAAATGTTTACTTTGGTTTATTTCGACAGATCAAAAAGAAGGCCGACATGACAACAGTGTCATTAAAGACATCATGTACAGTGACATCAAAATATCACATCATCAACAAGAGCCAATCAGTCAAATCAGAGGTAGATTTTTTTTCATTTATTTTTCTTTGGTGGAAATTGGATGGGGAGAGGGAGGGGTTCAAAAACATTAAGCACAAATGTGTATATATACATCTTCTTAGAGTCACGGCTGCTACTAATAAAATAATTATTCTGTCATGATTTTAATTTCTACAACAAAAGGCAAAAATGCTCAGAAATAAAAACAAAATCTATTACATATAATTAATACATCCTGCCAAATGAAAGTTTTTAGGCATCAGGTTACATTTATATTAAATATATTCTAATGAGAAGCCTCGTTATGATTATGATTTTACCACCATCAAATAAAACAGTAGACATAAAAGCTGATTATAGATCTTCTTTTATTGTTGTTGTTCCTTAAGTTGTTTATTGATTTAAAAATATTCCTGAAACATCGAGAGAATATATGATTTATTTACATATTTGGTCGAATGATTTTAAATGTTTTTATTTGAATGTAATTTTTTTCTTTCAATAATTACAGAAAAGTTTTTTTCTCCTACCTCTTCCTTCTTTTTTAAGTTATGTTAGAGCTACGCTGTCCGAAGTTTCTATATCCCATTTGAAACACGAAAACATGACTCTGATTCATGTTAAAGTTCACAGAAGTATCAAAATAACTGCCCAACTGTCTGCCCAGAGGTTACAATATGGCGGCTTAGTGGTCAGATTTACTTTTAGGAAGTGTTTGGTGCAATTTTACAATGTGGGAAAGAAGTGAGGATATTTATTATTATTATTATTAGTTTGGATTATGAGGAAATTTCCTCTGACCTTTGACACTGTTATGTCATGGCCTAGATGAAACCACAATCCAACACAAAAATGACTCCCCCAGTCAAGGACCACAGCAAGTTTTACAGTTTCACAAAAACAAAATGTTTTATTCATCTTTACAGGAACATCAGAGTGGGCACAGCTAACACATGAAAACTTTCTAGAAAGGCTTCCCAACCCACACGCTACAAAAGTGGATTATATACAATATTAATAATCTGTAACAAAACAACGATTTTAGCTCTTCTAGATGCGAAAACTTCATCACACAAGTAAACACAGCCTGATTGGAAACAGGATGTAGGCAGGAACAGCCAGTCTTATAGTCGTCAGCATTCAGTCTTCAACCAATGATCAGCTTCCAACATCATGTGTGGAGGAGTGAATGCAATACACAGAATGATGACATTGGTCATAACACCATTTAAATAATTCAGACTAGGTTTTCGGATGATAGTTAGAGTTACATTTATCTTCAGGAACATCGTTTTTGACTGTTATCATATAATGGAGGTTTATATATGAATATTATAAGGAATTACGAGGACATTACAGACAGCTTGGAAGTATAAAAAGTATGTGCAATCATATTAGTCAGATGTAATTATGTGTGTTTAACTCTGTACTTAGTTGGTGTTGTTCACTGTGAGCTGTTTGTGGTCTGTGGTTAACTGAAGCTAACAGCTCTGCAGTCGTCCAGCATCCTGTTTCTCATTATAGAAACACATGTAGGCAGCAAGTGTTTCACCACAGAGCTGCTGGTTTTCAAAGGAAAAAAATGTAGAGATCGTTTCTAAAAGCTTTAAACTCTGCACACAGACTGTGAATCTCAATGAGATTTCCTACAAATAAAGTCCAGTTAACTGCATTAATTATTACAGTATTATTTTTTTAAAGAATCTTTACTGCCTCATATTTAATAACCACCTACATTTTTAAATTGTAACCAAATTAAATTAGATTTAAAGTTTATAGATAATCCTCTGTGTGTGTTTGATTGTACAGACAGTGACCCAGCTGCTGTTTACTCAGCAGTGAGAACTGGAGACGTCACTTATGGACAAATCACCATCAAAGACAAGAAGAAAAAATCAAAGATGAGAGGTACAGCTGCTCTTCTGTCGTGGTTCAATTCAGCCTGGATCTGAGGCTTTGCTTTAAGCTACGTGCTAACATTAGAATGCTAATGGTACAGTGAGAGAAAGGGAGGGAACCAGTGATGACAGATACTTAGTTACGGAGCCCTGCAAGGGACATGGGAGAAAATAAATTGAAGATGAACTTTTGCGAGATCTCACCAAAGTAAATCAGGAGATATTGTAAAATAGGCCGCATCGTTTGAGGATTTTGTTAAAGTTCATCTTCAGTAATGTCTGAGAGTTTGAAAGATTTGCTTTTACGGGAAAAACCAGATAACTGCACCCTGGGAATTTCACTCAACAACTAAATTAAAAACTGTGACATTTATCAAGAAGGCACTCAGGTCCATTATGTCACGGCTTGCCCCGGCAAACCGTGACATAATGGACCTGAGTGCCTGAAATCCGCGAAGTAGTCAGCTTTATTTTTTTTTACAATCATTATAAATGTTTTAAGGCTGTAAAACCCTCACTACACACTTTATACACTTTTCTCTGACAGGCATGAACATTTACACCCGCCCCACAGCCGCATAACTTCTACTTTCCTTTAGCATGTCCAGAAATCCAACTTTTTGTGCGATGGTTAGCATCTTCCCCTTCCTTTTGTGTGCTACAGCAGGTGCCTTTGATGGTGCAAAACAGTTGGTCGACATGGTTGGGTTTGCTGGGGAGAAAACTTACAAACATACAATACAGTACTTCAGAGTCATTCTGCTAGCGATCTAAGATTTTAAACTGTTGGGCAGTTTTTCTTGGCCTTCACACACTAATTCTGCTACAGTGCCAGACAGGACATACAAAAAAAGGGACCCCTTTAGGCTCCAACTCATCTTTGTCTTTGACGAGGATCACCAGAAAAAAACGATTCTGTCTCTCTCCATGCTTTGAGGAGGCTGACATCATTATTATTATTATTTTTGTGTGTTTGTTGTGTGGGTTCGACTGCTGTCCGAATGTGCTGAATGTCATTCTCAATCTGGTTTGGCCCTTCCTCCCAGTTCTCTATAAGAAAGTACAACACTTTCTGTGGTTTCCTGCCAAATATTAATTCAAAGGGAGAAAGGCGTGGAGGCCTGTGACAAGTCTTTCACTACAAAACAGCTAAGGTCCACCAGGTGATCCTGGGTGATTCATCTTTATGAATTATATATTTTAAGGTCTTATCCAGGTGCTCCACCAGCCTGTTGGTTTGCGGTACATGATAGTCCAAGTAGATTTAACGCTTAGTAATTCATGCAGTTCTTTTAACATGTGAGACATGAACGAGATTGTCACGATTTGTGTGGCTGTCAGTGGCTGGACCCACGTGCAGGACTCGGAGACAAAACATTAACTTAAACGACAGCTTTATTTGCTGGTGAGTCACCCTTGGCGATACATAAACAACAACTTAAACTAACTAGACTGGAGATGCTGAAGGTAGACGACAATGAATACACACACAACAAACGTGGAGGACGCAACAACTGGCAGGGAAAAACACAGGGCTTAAATACATACTGAGGTGATTAGGGAATGTGAAACAGGAGGAGAGCACAGCTGGGACTCATCAGACATGACAAGACAAGGGGAGGCAAAACTCAACACATTGACATAGTACACAGACTTTCAAAGTAAAACAGGAAACTGAACAGACGTGGACTAAACTGGGGGATACAGTGACAGAACAAGAGACACACTGACAGAAATGACTGTATACTAACAGAAGTAACACAGAACCACGACCTAAGAAGGAGAACACAAGAAATGCCAAGGACCTAGGGAGTTAGGAATACTAGTGACAGAAATCAAACCCAAGAGAATCAAAACACATCATGAAATCAAAGATGACTAATACAAACAGAAAAACACTGAGTCACAGACTTAGGACCGTGACAGAGATGCCCTGGTCAGTCAGTCATTTCTTTCAGGATACTCTCTGTACTACACTCTTTGCAGATTTGCTGTGAAGCAGCATTGCTTTGGGACAGTCGCGGTCCTCGCCCTGGGCGAACACTCCCATCTGTTACTGTTGCTATTTTTACCATTTCTTCTTGCAGCAACTGTAACTCACATCATTTCCTTAGGGATTAATAAAGTATTCTGATTCTGATTGTTTCAGGATGACCTGCCATTATCCAATCACACATCTGCTTACCTGTATCCTTTGCTCGTTTCTCTTCCTCTTCTTTTCTCTTTTTTCTAAACTTTTCTTGTCCATCTTCCATTGGTTTTAATTTTGCACTGCAGTATGAACACCTTTAACTCAGGGATCACCACAACATAACCTAACAGACCTACACCTTAGTTCACAGATTCACTTTGTGTAGGGTTTATTTCTGGGATTTCGCACAACCCAGGATTCAAATCATGAATACACAATGGGCTTGGATTGTGCTCTATTTGGCCTATTTAGCCCCCCCCCCTCCCCTTTTGACAGGTTGTGTGTGAGACTTTAAATCATCAAAATGTAAATTATAAATTTTAAATTGTTATTAATCCTTTTACCCCAATTTGTACATTTATTTTCTTACTCTTCTTATATTTATTGTTTGTTTTCTTGCACTGCTGTAACTGGAGCCTCGTTGTCTCGTCTCTCTATATACTGGACTGTATGTAGCAGAGATGACAACAAAGTTTACTTTGACTTCAGCAGCGAGCAGGCGCACCGAGGGCTCTCGCTCACTTTTCGTGTACAGAATTTCGAATAAACATTGGTGGAAATTATAAATCTGTATCATGATGTCTGGTGTTTTCGTGTTTGTTGGTTTCTCCAGCCAGCCATTTGTTTTGTTTTGTTTTGTTTTTTTTGCTGATGCCCGTGATGCCACCTGTGTCGCCAGTATCAAAAACCGCTACTGCTTTGGGATATCATGTTGCATAAAACAAAATGGCATCCCTGTGCACTCTGGTGAAATAGCCTGATGAGGTCCATGCTTAACAATATTTTTTAAATCAGCAACCACAAATTAGTAAAGAACATGTATGAATAAGCATCTTCCTTTCTTTTTAATTATTTTAAACTAAAATCCTTGGAGAAAACATCAACAAATATTACTGCAGCATTAGCAGCGGTTTACATATGATCTCCTCTGCTGTGACCTGAACTGCCTGATGTCCTCCGTGTGTTTAATTGTGCAGACAGTGATCCAGCTGAAGTCTACGCAACAGTGAGAACTGAAGACATCAGTTATGGACCAATCATCATCAAAGACAGGAAGAAAACATCAAAGACTAAAGGTACAGCTGCTCTTCTTTGTCTATATCAAGATTCACTTTTACAGCCAGAAACTGAGGCTTTGCTTTATGTTACAGTGGGTATGAACAGTGTGCTATGAAGATGAAAAGATTTTTGGGATAATAAAAAATGAGACCACAATAAAGGATTTCAAAACTTCCAATCTTCAAATTTAAGTGAAAAACAAACAAAACTTTTACAGCAAAAAAAAGTTATCAATAATGTGAATATTATGAAAATGTACAATAAGCTGGTTGCATAAGTGCGTCCACCCTTAAACTAAAGCTTTGTTGAAGCACCTTTTAATTTAATGAGACCATCCAGACCTAAATCCAAATCTGTGGAGTGACCTGAAGACAGCTGTAAACAAGAGATGTCCTCTCAATCTGACTGTGGGCAAATATTGCAGAGTCAAGATGTGCTGATAGACTCGTGCCCAAGAATACTGTGATTAAAACGTGCTTGAACAAAGTAACTGCGCAGCCATCTTTTTCCATAACAGGTTTGTTTATTTTTCAGTAGAATCGTAGAGGTTAAAGGTCACATTAAAGATGTAAAGATATGAAGTTTTGAAATGGTTTATTGCAGTCTTATTTTTAACCTCCTAAGACCTATGTCATGTATATCATGTATATGTCATATATATATATATATATATATATATATATATATATATTTTTTTTTTTTTTTATATATATATATATATATTTTTTTTTTTTTTTCAGTCATAAATTGATCGATATTTGTCTTTGTGGTAGCTTTATGGAGTCAAAAAACTATTGCAGTGTGTTCACATGTGATGAAAAAACACATGAGCAGTATTCTTTGTTATAATTTTTTATTTTTTTGCATGTAAAGCCACAGCAGATACATCCTGTTGTTGACTGCAGTCAGTCTGACATAGGTGAGACTTCTCACCATTGTTCTGGTTTGGCTAATAATAGTGTTCATGTTTCATGAGAGCATGTTTGCGTTGTGCTCTGTGGTGAAACGTGTCAGTCTGTTTTAACTGCAGATGGCAGCTTTGTGGTCGTCCACACCTTTTACACAGAAACTCGCCCCAGTTCTTTGTATGCAGGCGCTGTTTCACAGCTGAGGTGTTAAGATGAGGAAAAAAGTGTGAAAAGCTGCTGCAGTTTATAAAATGTATCACCAAATGTCTTTGCAATGCTGCATAAAAAAACTAATTAAATGTTTTTCCATTGCTGCCGGGCCATCTCAACGCATCATAACTTCTCCTTCATTTTATCTTCAAATTGGTCTTTCTTATCATCAAAATGAATCAGGAACTGAAGTTTGCGACAGATAAATAAAAAATGTCAGAGTCTGTGAAAAAATGAAGCTGTCCTGTAAAGTAAAATATCTATGCACACTCTAATGAAAAAAACAGTTTTTCTCATTGTAAATGATGATGGTAGAAATGTTCTAAAGGTTTGCATTGTGATTAAATGATCCTGTGGTGTAAATACTGCTGCAGTTGTTCCTGCAGTGTGTTTTAATGTGTTTTAATGTGTTTTAATGTGTTTTATTGTGCAGACAGTGATCCAGCTGCTGTCTACTCAGCAGTGAGAACTGAAGACGTCAGTTATGGACAAATAATCATCAGACCAAAGAAGACCAGAGGTACAGCTGCTGTTTAACTTTTACTTTGGATAGAGACAAGCTAGCTGCTCACACTGTTTACAGCCGTCATGCTAAACTAACATGATGTTTGTCTTACGCTAACTTAACTTAGCATAATCAAAGAAATACAAGACAAACTCAGAGTCAGGAAAAACTAGAGAGGCAAGAAAAATATTGAAAATTATTTTAAAAAATTAAATAAAATGATCATTAAAAAAGCTAATAGCATAATTAAAGGAGGCAGACTGCTCTCAATTCTGTTTCACAGACACAGAAGTCCAAAACACTTGCCAAACATCTGCGAGAAAACATTTGGCTTACATACGTGGACAAAATTGACCCTTCGGTCAATGAAAGAAAAACTCACAGTGGACACAGAAATAACTTTAATCTGACAAAAGTAAAATTCAAGCAAAATAGAAATTCTGTAAATCTTAACCAATGAAAGTCAGACATTGCTTTTCAAACAATGCTTCAACTGAATTATTTAAAAAAACAAATGCATGAAACAGCTTTGGACGTAACATTATAAAGATGAATTCTTGTTCTTTTTGTAAATCTAGAAATGATTTTAATCTGCAGTGATGTAAATGTAGAGACATTTTATCTGTTTTTTCGCATCAGAATTACCATAAAATATTCTCACAGTAAGACATCATTTTCATCCAAGAGCAGCATAAAGATGAAACACATTTAAGAAAGTCAAAATAAATTCTCTACATGTTTATTTAGAAGCCATGCAAAAAATAACCTTCATACTATTGTCTGATTGTCTGTTTACAACCTAAAACACAGTCGGTAGGATCGATTACATCATCTACTTTTCTCACTGACTTCTTAAGAAGCAGTTACAGTGTGAGCAGTGTGGAAGCTCTGTGATTTGTATCTGAGCTGGTTCCCAGTAAAGTCTGAACTGGGACTGTGTGTGATGCAGAGAGGTGGAGATTGGAGGTCTTGATTAACCTACAAAGCTTGTAATCATGTTTCCTGTTGTTTGAACTGTGTGTGTTTGTGTTCAGACTTTAAACCAGAGCCAGACGTCGTCTACTCTTCACTGAAGTAGTCCACCAGTCCAACCACTGACGTCTAGCTGCTGGTCTCCAACTGGTCCCCCCAGCACCTCAGACCAGAGGACATCCACATGTTACAGATTTTTATATGTATTATGTATTTTTATAATTGAATTAGACTCTGATGACCCAGAACTACTTACTGGGAGGGGGTGCTGCTTTGACCTGAAAACTGGAATAAAAGCTTCTGAGGATTTTGGAGATCCTTTGGGAACAACAGGAAGTGGGGTTTATCTAGGCACAAACCCGCTGGAACACAAGCTCAAACTGCACGACAAAACAAGACAAGACAGAGCTCTTTGTCTTTGTGGCTCGTGAGGGAAGTCAGCCCAGGCCTTCACCTGTCCTTAGCCAACTTTGACTAATTCCTTTGCTACTGTCCTTTTTATTATCACATACATGAATATGCAATTGCAAATACACATAACATTCTTAAGCAGGCATATCTGAACATCAGTGTCTGTATTCTATGTGTTTCCAGCTATACCGTATACCACGTACGATCTTTCAATGAACTTAAACTCTGTGTATGAGGTAAGCAGAAAAGTATGGAGGACCACAAGAGCCACGCGCATCGAAATAAAAAATCCTGTGCTTAATTAATGAATTGTAGAATAAAATCTGCATTTGTAAATTCATTTTTGAATTCCAATTTAATAAACTGATTTTTAAAATGCTTTTTAAGTCTTCATTTCAAAAAACATTTTCAAATTCCACTTTAATAATCTGCATTTCAAAATCCATTTCCCTTTCCTGTTCGCTCAGGGATTAACATGTGGATTAGAAGTTGGATTAACAACTTCATTTTAAAAATCCTGCTGCTGTTCAAATTAGCCACACCGTGGGATGTAAGGAGCTCTCTGATTGGTTGGACAGATACAGGCTGTCTGCTTGGAACGAAGAGCCCCACCTCTGACTGAGTGCCTGTTTTCGCAGTCTGACCACCTGTTGAAGGTAACGTGCTAACAAGTTTTCTGCTCCCACATTGGAGCTCCAGGTATTTTTTTTTTTACCTGTTCAAGGCTAGAAGCCCTATTACAGTCCAGTAAAAAAAGAGAAACATTAAAAATAGAGACATTTGAAGCGAAACAATGAACGGAAATAATGGATGAGATTTATAAGATGGAGAAACTGACATTTTTTCTGTGATTTAAAACTGAAGCCTTTGAACTGGAGGAATTTGACACAAAGACATTAATGGAGTCCACTGTAGTGTACCAGGACTATCACCCAATGCATGAGTGTTTGTTATTTATTTATTTTTATTTGTGTGTGTATTTCTTATGTGTCTAATGTTCCTTTTCTGTTCACCCACTATATCAACAATGAAGATGAAAAAATAAAGAGTTAAAAAAACTGTGTTCATAAAAATCTGAAAATGTGTTCCACACAGACCTCAGACACATGAACACATGACACATGAACAAGTTTCAAAGTCTGTGAATTTGTGGTTTGGAACTTGGTTATGGCTGCTTTCAGCCACATTTACAAAAACGTTCCTCCTGTTCTGACTTTCTGATGATAATCTGAGAGAAAGTGCTGAACTCGTGCTCTGAACTGTTACAGGAACAGATGTTGGCAGATGTGTCAGTGACAGAGTTACAGTTAGAGAGGTCAGTGATGAGTTCTAACAGTCAGTGACTTTCAGCTTTATTTAAACCTTAAATTTAATCTGATGTGTTCAGGTTTAAGCTCAGGTTCAGTTATTCAGTGAAAATACCAACAGACTCAGACATTTAGAACAAACTAAGAGTCCGATGAGCAGAAACAGAGAACACGGACATGCCTGCTGTAACTGCGTCACTCTGCTCCACTTTGATGTTTGTCGTGTTCGTCTCTGCAGGTGAGATTTAACTGATAGAAACTGAGTTTATTTCTGAGATAAAGAGTCTCAGTCTGGTTTACATGCTGATAATATTTCTCTAAGAATTAGTTTCTTATTCATTCAGTGTTCGATGCGAGGCTGGGTGAATGTCAGGGACCAAGCAGTAAAGCATAAAGGACACAGGTGTTTTAATTCAAAAAGGGGGTTTTATTGACCCAAAAATATGAAAATATATTTAACAAAGCCAAAACTTAAACAGGCAGACCAATAAAAGAGGTCAACTCAATAGACTAAACTCAAAATAACAAAACAAAACCTCAAACAAACATATGATAAACTGACCTGCTGAAATGACACACGGGGGAACTTAAATACTGGTTTAGCTAAACCAAATGACACACACGGGGGAAAACAAGATGGCTGCCACATAACCAACAAATACAAAACCATTAAACAAACATGAAACACCCCCCAGGCAATGAAGCCTGTGGTTCTATCCAATTAGGCTGTCAGTGGTCAGGTCTCCCAGCCCTTTGCCAGACAGGAGGAGAAGCCAACCCCCATGTAACCACGGTGACTTCTGTTCCCACTTCCGCTAGTCCCTTTATTGTGGCGGGAATGAACCCCATATAACTTCCGGGTCAATCAGCTGCATCTTCCCTACTTCCCCGGCTGCTGTTGTCCCTGTGGTTGGCGTACTTGTCAGATATTGACAAATTTTACATTGCATACTAGTTGACAGCGTGCAATAACCCGGCCGATTCATTCATCTTTACACTACCTCACAATCGACTCAACGGTGAGTTATTTGTTTGTTTTGTTCGGTCGCAATCACTGTAAATGCGGAGCGGCGGTCGCACATCCTAAAATGCCGGTAAGCTGATGCTAGGCTAGCGACAGAAAGTTGAATTACTGGTTTTATTCATTGAATATTGTTGTCTTTGTTTATTCTACTATGGCCGAATTTTGAATTAACGTATCTAGAGTTGAACGAGTGATTTGATTTCTGTAGTTTTGTCCGTTTTGGATGTTTTTTGTTACTTTTCTGATGAAATGCCAAAACGGCCTATGAGATTTTGCATTGAGTTAAAATCCACTTAGATTATTGAATCTGTTGCGCAACATCTGTGATTAGATGAGTTTTGTAAATATATCTGAATAACTGTGGATAATGTTTATTAGCTTTATTGCTGATATACTTTGATGGGACCCATGATAATGTTTTTCTATAATGGTATTTTGAATGAGATTCGTTATAAGAGAAGATGGTTTATTGATTGTTGTATGACACATGGCATTAATTACTTGACTTTGTTATTTATGGAGTTATGTATTTATTTTGTCACAGCAGTAGAATGCTGTTTCATTTTCTTCTGTGAATGATAATTTATGTTTTTGACCTTGTTTAGGTCAGGTTTTTTTTCCCCGCGATCAGTCCTGATCAGCGCGGGATGGCGAGCCACCCGACCACCGCTATGTTGCGGTAGGAATCATAAACCTATGGACTGAATTGCAAAAACTGTTGTCACGTGACCTATCACAGGTCCATGGAACTGAACCAAATCTCATGCTGGACTAAACCTCGTCCCACCTCCTTTGGAACATGATAAGCTGTTTTGTATTGTTAGCATTATTTTGTTTGTGATATATTATACATATATTTTTTTGTATGTATATATATATATATATATATATATATATATATATATATATATATATATATATATATATATATATATATATATATATTTATTTTTGAGCTGTACTTTTGGTTTCCTGTGTTTTCTTCACACACTCAGGCTCCATAGTCGAGACTTCTTCTGAAAGCTCATTGTCTATATAGCTGCAGTCAGGCGCCCTG
Organism: Neolamprologus multifasciatus; assembly: GCF_963576455.1. Classification (NCBI taxonomy): domain Eukaryota; kingdom Metazoa; phylum Chordata; class Actinopteri; order Cichliformes; family Cichlidae; genus Neolamprologus; species Neolamprologus multifasciatus. The sequence continues at coordinate 5,859,441 of NC_140441.1, read as the reverse complement.
GTCCTTCAACCGCGTTACACCCAGGTAACTCAAAGATAGAAAGATGTATTAATATAACATAGTGATGGGTAGCTGAGGCCTCGTGAAGCGTTTCAGCACATTCCCCAAACTGTATCAATACTGTGTCGACACAGTGTTGCTGTTTTGCTCCATACTGACACCTGCTGGACCTTAAATATCATTACAGGCAACTTACTTGAGACTCACAACAGACACTGATTCAATGACCAAGTCATACTTGTACACTCTAAGGTATTGTACTGTCCATAAAATCATTTTATATCTTCTATATTACACATATTGTAGACATCTTTAAAATATATTGTGAATGACATTAAGTGAAAATTAAAATGAATGTATTGTGGATGTAATATTACCCATTTGACTCAGAGTTTATTATAAATTTCTATTCAGAAAAATACGTTTATCCTATGTTTTTGCATTTAGTGCTCTGCACTACCCGACTCACTGGACCCTCTACAATTTGCATACCACCACAACAGGTCCACTAATGATGCCATAGCCCTGACACACTGCCCTGTCACACCTGGAGAAGAGAGACGCGTATGTGAGAATGCTGTTTGTACACTACAGCTCAGCATTCAACACCATCGTTCCCTCAAAGCTGGACAGGAAACTGCAGGATCTAGGACTGAGCAGCTCCCTCTGCAGCTGGATCCTTAACTTCCTGTCTGATAGACGCCAAGTGGTCAGACTGGGCAGCATCACCTCATCCCCCATCACACTGAACACTGGTGCACCACAGGGGTGTGTACTGAGCCCTCTCCTGTACTCACTCTACACCTACGACTGCACGGCCACTAGCAACTCCAACATCATTGTGAAGTTTGCGGACGACACTACAGTGGTGGGTCTTTATCACCAACGGTGGTGAGACGGCCTACAGGGAGGAGGTCAGCGCCCTGACCCAGTGGTGTCAAGACAACCATCTCACCCTCAACGTCGCAAAGCTCTCCAGAGAGTAGTGCGGTGTTCTGAACGGATAATTGGAGGTGAGCTTCCCTCCCTCCAGGACATCTACAGGAAGCGGTGCCTGAGGAAAGCGGGGAGGATCATCAAGGACTCCAGTCACCCAGCCATAAACTGTTAAGACTACTTCCATCATTAAGGAGGTTCTGCAGCATCCGGTCCTGTACCAGCAGACTGAGAGAAGCTTTTTCCACCAGGCCATCAGACTGCTGAACACTTCATAGACACCTCACCTTCACTACTGGAACTTCAACATTATGCACTACATACTGTATATGAATGCCACTGTTTTGCACAATATCCAACTACAAACCTCTGTATATTTTATTTTATTTTACTCTATTTAATTTGTAAAATATGTACACGCACACACGCGCACACGTACATATTTAGTATGCACGATCAGTAATATGCATACACTCTTATATTGTACATATATTTATTCATATAATTCTCAGATTTAGCCATTCTTATATTTGCTTGTTCTTATGTTATTGTACTTTGCACACCTCTGTTGCTTGTGAAGCTCGCACACAACAATTTCACTCACATGTGCTGTACCAGCGTACCTGCACATGTGATGTGACAATAAAAGTTATTTGATTTGATTTGATTTGGAAAAATCCAAGCTCAACCTGCCTCAGGGACACTTGATCCAATTCTACACTGCAATAATCCAGTCTATTCTCTGCTGATCTATCACTGATTATGGTTTGGATCAGCCATCAAACAGAACAAGAGCAGACTACAGTGAGGTTTGCAGAACAAATCAAAAGTCAGGAAATGAGCAACCAACATCACTGCAGACCCAGTATTTCTATTCTATTCTATTCTATTCTATTCTATACTATTCTATACTCTGGACACAAACTGTTCCAACTCTGTTCCCCTCTGGTAGGTGCTACAGAGCACTGTACGCCAAAACAAGCTAATATCTCTACAGTTTCTTCTTTTCCACAGGCTGATAAACACATTGGACACTTACATAATATGTATACCTAAAACATCCACCATACCAGCTGCAGAATCAAAGCATGCTATGCAGTTAGGTCCATATATATCTGTACACTCACAAGTTTTCAACTGTTTACTGAAACATTCCACTTGTAGTTATACAGTGAAAATAAATATAATGTGTAGACTCTCAGCTTCTATTTGAGGGTATCCACATATCATGAATGCTCTTTATGGCCTAAACGAGAGGCCTCGAAAATCGAGAGCCTCCCTTCACAGACTGATGAGGAAGCTGCCTCTCGAGGTGAAGCAGGGTCCAGTTCAGGGAACTCTACCTTGGAAGTTAAGATTTTATTTTGATTTTTGCTCTTTTTTGATGAAACTTTTTGTCATAAGTTGTATGTTTAGTAATTATAAGGGTGTGCAGGCAGCAAACCTAACTGTGCATTATAGTCATAGAAAATACAATCTAGATGAGTGGCAGGTTAATAAAAATTTTGTCAATTAATATCAATGGCTTACATAGTCCTGTGAAAAGGTGGAAAGCCTTATCCAAGTTTAAAAGGGACAAAGCCCAAATTGTTCTGATGCAGGAAACACATCTAGCTGACAAAGATCATGCATACTGACATATTGATAATGGGTAAAATTCAGGGTATTATGATTACTCTCTTAAATGTGTATATTCCCCCAGGCAGTGATTGGTCCTTATATGGGCAGATTTTGAATTTGGCAACAACAAGGAGTCAGGGAATTTTCATTTGCGGTGGTGACTTTAACGTCACATTAAATGCCAAACTAGACTCTTCAAATGGAAAAGGCGATCAGAGGAGTATTGGAAGAAGAATGGTTCACTTTATGGACAATTTTGGACTACTAGACGTGTGGAGAGACTTTCACCCAAATGATAGAAAGTATACCCACTTCTCAATTCCACACGATGTATATTCTAGGCTAGATTATATTGTCACTATCTGCAAAAAGAAAGAATTCCAGATCACAAGTTTGTAGTTCAACATACAAGTGACGACCTTTGACCTTCATCAGGTTTTATTTGTGTCAGAGAAAATTTAAACGTGCTTTTCATGCAGCTGAGAACATCAAGTGTTTAAAACGGAAGCTGTGATTAATCCTTTTGTTTTTTTTTTGTCTTTAACTTTATCAATAAAACAGCTGCAGCTTTCACTACAGCACATGTGGTACTTTAACCTTTGTACTGCTTTAATCAGTTCATTTTGCAGTTAACATGTGAACATGTTGGATATAGGGCTGAACAAAACGATTATTTTCCTAATCGATGAATCTAGCGATTAATTTTTTGATGCATCGATTAATCTAACAATTCATTTTTTAATCTGATTCGATTTCGATTTGATTCGATTATCAATTATTTCCACATTATTTTACTTTTATAGCAATTTCACATTTACTAATTTATGTATATCAATGGAAAACACAAATTTCTTAATTTGAAGACCTTTTAATGAAAAAAATTCTGTTTTTAACAAAAAATTTAATGTTGTGCAAAACAAATATGAATAAAGGAAATCATAGCAAAAAATAATAATAAAATATAAACAGCAATGGCGTCTTTGAACAAATAAAACTTAACATTCACTTTGCTCTCTGCAAAAAAAGTGCTCTTCATTAACAAAATATCCATTTTGCTGCCTTCTCTTCCATTTCTGTGTGTGTGTTCAATCACGTTCATCACATGAAGTAGTTATGCATTGGAGTGGAGAAATGTTAGCATTTCTACATGCTCAGCTGTCAGGCTTGCCCTTTTTTTGTGTTTCCAGCAACTGAAAAAAGCCTTTCAGATGGTGTTGATGTGGCAGCTACTGCCAGATATGATTTGGCTAAAGTAGCCAGTGTGGGGAATCTTGTTGCATTATTCTTCCACCATGTAAGGGGGTCATTATCCCTTGGAATAGGGGCTTCACCAAAATACAACAGTACTTCTTTCCTCACCGCCTCATTTTCTCCATCCCCACCCTGGTCAGTGTTTTCATTACAATCTTCCTCCTCAGAATCTGTACCCAACAAAGTGTTCAGCAAATTATCTTCTTTGTTGGGGGACTTGCTGAGGCTTCCTGTCCCACATGTTTCTGCTGTAACTGGGATCTCTGCTCCCTTTTGAGATCAAGTGCCTCCCTCTGCACTGTTACTTGCAGTTTCAAAGCATCTTCTGGAGAAAGGAATTTCAGTTTACGAAAACGTGGATCGAGGGCAGCAGCAATGAGTGACACATTTTTCCTATCTGCTTGAAATGCAGATACCGCTGGCTGCCACCTATACAAGATACATACATACAAGATTTCCTCTTCTGCACAGTTCTGGAAAGAGTTCACTGCTGCAGAATCAAATGATTTGTTTTGGGTGGACATAAGACTGTCCACTAAGAACATTAGTGGCTTGCTCATAAGGCTTGAGCACCTCCTTCAATTCATCCAGAAGAATCCACTGATCACTTTTCAGATCCAGGTACTGTTTCACACGCTGTGTGACTTCTGGATCTGAAAGCGTCGCAACCACTGACCATTTCTGTTCCAACAGATGGTTTGCTTCTGCTTAAGTTTGGTGCTAGCTGGCTCACTTTTCTTGATGTGCTTTACAAGGCCCCGTGCAGCTGATAGTGCCTTATCAATCTTGGGGTCTTTCAGTCCATGGTTTACAACCAGTTGCAGTGTATGCCCGGCACACCGATAGGACACCACTCCAAACTTCTCTTTCAGGATGTGGAGAGCTGCAACTATGTTACTTGCATTATCATGCACAACGGCAAAGACATTATGCAAGGAAATGTGGAATTTTTCTGCCACCTTCTCCACCCAGGAGGCAAGGTTTTCTGCAGTGTGGTGCTCTTCAACTGGCAGTGTTGCTAAATTGAAGGAGAGAAGATCCCAATTGTCATTAATGAAATGACAAGTTACCCCTAAGTAGGACTCTGTGACCAGACTTGTCCAAGCATCAGTGGTAAGGGAGATTTTGGATGTGGCCTTTTTTAGTTCATTCCTTAGTTTCTCTACTGACGTTTCATACTTTCTCTAATCATGCTTGTAAAATGACGCCTAGACGGCAGACGGCAGTAACCTGGTTGGAAAGTTTTCTTTGAATCCCTCACAAATAAAAAACACCTAAACAGCAGCTGCTATATGTTACTGCTAAGCAGCTTAAATGAGTTTTGCATTTACGGAGGTTGGGTGTTTATCTGTCTATGAGTGAGTGTATGCCTACTTGGGGGGTGTCTGGATGAATTAAAGGGTAAAAACCAGCATTAGTAAAAAAGTTGAAAACTTACGGTGTTTTGTCCTTTTCAGAAGCTGCTCCTGGATGCCGTCGTTTCAGGTGCTGGTGCATAGCCGTTGTGCTTTTATGATAGTGTATATTATATTATATCCTATGGAGGTTTAAGTCGACTGCGACTGCCTCACTCATGTTGCTGCTACTCGCTGCCACCATTTTTTTACATCGACGTATTTTATGCGTCCACGTAATCGATTACGTGGACGCATTGTCCCAGCCCTAGTTGGATGATCTGTCTGCTAGTGATGTGGGATACCACTGATTTCCTTTCCGATCCGATACCAAGTAATATCCAGGGTGGTATCGACGATACTGATCCGATACCGATACTTTGTACAAAAACTTATTTATTGCATCTCAAATTATAGCGTCATAATGATTACAGGACATCAGATTACTTGTTCTTATCACTTAATAATGCAGAGTTCATCATATAGAAATAAAAAAAAAGTTGTGCGCTATTTGAACACATTGCCTGCCTGCAGCACTAAAGGACTCCATGAGAGACTCTGTCTCGCCCTAGCAGCACCTGTCCCTCTCCCACTCTTCAGTTCGCCTCAACATTCGCTCGTCATATTCTGTGATATGATTTACTCTGAGGTGTTTGACAAGGTTAGTGATGTTGCCACAACCATACATGACAACCCTCCCGATTTTCCACCCGGACAACAAAATTGAAAAACCATATCACGAATTCATAGCGCGGCCAATTCCAGTTTCCAACAATGGCAGCGACTTAGCTTTAATATTACTCTTATTTCTCTTTCTGGGTCGCAAAAAAACTTTTAACATATTTTCAGGTGAGAATGTAGCTGAGTAAACTTCAAATATCTGAGCCGACACATCGTCTTCAAACCCCCGCGGTCTTTCACTACTCGGGTTAAACATGATATATAAGTCACATTGATAACTTAAAAATGTTATTGTTTGGCTTTTTCAGTGTTTTATTTGTTCGTGAGTAAATCAGTTATTAGATTAGATTAAATTTAATTTAACTAATTTATTAATCCCTCGGGAGGGTTCCTCCGGGGTTTTCACACAGCTGAATAAACGTCAAACAGAAAACTGATTAAACAGAAGTGCGAGATGGTCGAGAGTTTAAGTCAGCGCACGGTTATATTTTAGACAGCAAGGAGCAGACGGCAGAGTTTCACTCCACCAAGAGAGCTTGTGACGTACTACCCGACTTTCTTTAGACCGCGAAGGCCGGGTCCTCAGGTGGAAGCAGCCTCTGAATTTGGACACCCCCGCTGCTTCCGGGCTGGCCAATAATAACGGTGACATTTAACGTATTTTATCCGATAAATAAACACTGTAAAATATATTTATCCCCCCAAAACAGTCCTTTTGAATGTCTCCCTAGTATGGCCACAACACCTCACTCTTGGAGCACTTTTTTGCCACATGTATCGCAAACCACGTCTCAGCTGTTTGTGGAGGTAAAATACGTCTGCACACTTACGCTCAGCCATTGTTGTGAGTGCACGCCAAGGGGCTGCGAGACATTTATACAGCCGTATTTCGCACATGACTATGAAAGGCGGAAGAGGAAGTAGTTCCTTTGAATGTAGACAATCTGAATGTTATAGTTTCTTTCCACTGTGTTCCTGTTAATGATAAACTACAAATTTACTCTAAATTACTAAAATATCGATATTTTAATGTGAGAATCGATTCTAGAACATAAATGATTGGTATCGGAGGAATCGATATTTCAGGATCGATCCGCACATCACTACTGTCTGCTGTCACTGGGTGGTGCTGAGGTCTGAATCTGAGGGCAGCTCCTGTAATCACAAAGAGAACAGAACCATCAAACTCAAATATTAAGTTTATCTCTCAAATTTGAATTAAAGCTGATCCTTCTGACCTCACACACTCAGGATCTGAAGTTCTTCTCTTACATTTTTTCAGTTCTAGAGTTTAATCCATAGTTACTGATTAATGAGGAGTTACTGAAGTACAAACTTAAAAAATTGGTGTTACTGTCTTTACAGATGTGGCAAGAGGCTGAAAACATGTTGTTTGCACATATTTAATATTCAGCTCTGCACAGGAGCTGCAGCAGGGTGCAGCCTGTTGCTTTTACAGTATAACACTTGTAATAAAAGTACAGTAACAGTATTTAGTGACTGAGCAGCCCGGGGCGTTTCTCTTGATTTCTTTAGTCAGGGTTCATTCACCTGCACGGGTTAGCTAAACAAACTTTACAAAACAAGTTTCCCGACAGCCGAGTGCTTATCTTAGCTACCTAGTAGGGATGGGTATCGTTTGGGTTTTATCCGATACCGGTGCCAAATCTGTACTTTTGAAACGGTGCCGGTGCTTAAAGAATGGAGAACACAAAATTGGTCCAAAAACCTCGCATGTTCAGCTGTTTTTTTGTAAAAAGATAACAATGTTCGCCTTTTCTGCAGCTATGGGGCATATATGGTATCACTCTTGGCTGGAAGCAGCTTAAACAATGGAAAAAACACAAACTTTGTCCAAAAACCTCTCATGTTTAACTGTTTTCCACTTTTTCTTTGGTCATTTTAGCCTTTTTGTCCAGGGTGAAGGGAGTATCTGCCATCAAACAAGAAGACAGCCGCATGTAGCTATGATGGTGTTTGCTAGTTCACCTTACATGCATTAATGTAATAACGTGGTTAGCCTACTCAACGTAAATTACACACGAACAACATGAAGCTACTCACGCAGAGAAGAACGGCTGCTGCTGCATCATCATCCTCATCATTTCTGCTACACTGGCAGGGCTAGGGGCCAGGACTCTCCTCTTCGGGTTTTTGGGGGATGTTGCTAACTCCGGGTCGATAACAGGCACCACACCCACAGTAGATGTGCTCGGTGTGAGGTCTCGCAGCAAGCTATCAAATACGACGCATTTTTCGGCTTTAAAAAAAAACGCTATGCGTCGCCAGGTGTTTCATCAGATTTGAGGTGTTACCTCCTTTGACAGTATCACAGTATCAGCTTAAAGCACTTGTTGCAGCTGCTGAGTTTGCATCTTTTGCTGTGAAGTACAGCCAGACTTTGACCGCTTCGCTTTGGGCATTTTTAATCTGTAGCTCTGCTCTAAAAGAACGTACGTACCTGGACCCGCCTACTATCCTCGGAAATGTAAAATGATTGGCTAGAATCTAAAGTGTATCACAGCTCAAGAAAAAAAAGCACCGAAATGTGCGCTGCTTTTCGGTCTGGTTACTACCGTTTATGTCAGAAGGATACCGAAGGATTTATTCTAGCTTGACCGCAGTCCCATCCGCTAACATGGAAGAGGCGGGGTTTATGACCTATACCACAGCCAGGGGGTGATAGAGACGTTTTGGCTTCATTTTTGGGGAGCTGTGGCATCGTCCATGTTTTCTTCAGTCAATGATTTGTAACTAAAACCATTTTAGACACAGAAGTAAAGCCCAAGAGTCGCCATCAAAATGTATTTAAGCAAGACGGCATCAGACTGTCAATGTCAACTGTCAGAATTCTGTAGAGTTTATAGCGTCGGAGTGTCTGATCAGACTGAGAAAAATGTCTGAGTTTAGGTCTGTGTCAACACTCAGGTTGATGAGGCTGTTGGTTCATTTTCTCTGACTCGCTCCTCAGAGATCGACATGAGTGACGTCCTGTCCAGAGCTGTGACAATGGTTTTCTGATCTGAAAGAGGAAACAACACAGAGCAGAGAGTTTAAAGGTCAAAGTACAATCATGATCAGAATGACTGAATTTTGTTTATTTCCTTTGACATTTGAGTTTTTATTCATGTTGGATTTAATGAACCTCTGAACATCCAGCAGGTCACCAGTGACCCACTGAGGGGGAATTTTAGCCTCATGCTAAACATGCAAAGTGTCAGAAACTTCACATACACAGACAAAATGAATTCATATTACAGAAATATTATTAACATGTAAACCAGATCTCTGATATAAACACAATTTGGTTTCACCTGTCAAGCAGACTGACAAAGTTACAGCAGACATCTGTGATACTATTAGTGCTGATCCTACACTTTAAACACATTTCATTGCAATGTTGACCCTGTGCTAACTTGCATATGACAAATAAAACTGAAACTGAAACTTGGGTTTTATTGTTTTTATAATAGCAGAGAACCTGAGTCTAAATTTGAGTCTAAATGTGATGAGATGAAGTGTGAGGTTGTGAGAAAGTCTCTGACTGCATTCATAGATGTGTCCTTTCAGCTGCTCGCTCTGATCCAACCTTTGGTCTCTAAGAAGAGGCTTCAGGGAGATGTTTGCTACGTTGGACTGTAGGACCATCAGAAATGTGCGCAGTAACAAAACAGGCAGCACTGAAAGCAGCTCTAAGTGTTTGTGTTGTTCAATGATTTGTGCACAACAACAAAAATGGGACCTCTCTCATCCATCAGTCACCATGTGGACATTTTTCTGTCACACTTTGAAGCTGATGGACGTTTTGTGTCTGCACTAAGTACGTTTTCACAGCTATGGCACCGGCAGGATTCACTTTCACAGACTCACAACCACCAGCTTCACCCCTCCCCTCCCCCTCCAGCTGTAGGCTTTAACATTGAGTTTCCCCACACATGTTTACAGACGAGTTAGAGAGCAAGAGAAGAAGAGACGGATTCATAAATGTCTTTGTTTCTGCTCTAACCTTACCCAAACAATGCTGCTCTACAACTCTAGACTACCAGCCACAAAGACAACAGCTGGAGAAACATCTGTCTACCTCTGACATCCACCAGCTCATCCATACAACAAACACACATCAACAACCAGGAAGCAGCTTCACCTCTGATCACACACACTCAACTCTACTCACTCACCTGGAGGAACACTCAAGTAGACGATACTGATGATCTTCAATGAGCCGGTTCTTTCATTGAAGACACGACACTCGTATGTTCCAGTGTCATTAATCGTCACATCCTTCAGAATCAAAGACACGTCTCCATCCTTCATCTGTCTGTCCTGCAGATCCACCCGGTTCTTAAAAGATGGATGCTGGTTGGCTGGAACAAAGTGACCATCCTGGTACAAAAGCACATATTCATCTCCCAGGTCAGCTCTGCTCCACTTTACAACTATGATCTTGTTGTTTGCAGCTCGACATGTCAGAGTGACGTCCTGTCCAGACTCAGCTGTGATGATCTTTGGGTCTGAAAGAGGAAACAACACAGAGCATAGAGGTTAAAGGTCAAAGTACAACTGCTCATTAAATATTTTGTTTGTTTCCTTTGACATTTGAGTTTTTAGTCATGTTGGATTTAATGAACCTCTGAACATCCAGCAGGTCACCAGTGACCCACTGAGGGGGAATTTTAGCCTCATGCTAAACATGCAAAGTGTCAGAAACTACAAGCCAGAGTAATGTGTTAGTGAGCTGTGTCGGACAAACAGTCAGACTCGTCTCTCTCACCAACCTGGTTAAATCACCATGGTAACATATGCTGAACATTATTTATGTTTGTTCTGTAACAAAAGTTCAATAACACATCAGAGTATCAGGATCAGACAGAAATCTCTGAGTGTGCAGCTCCATAAATCTGCAGTTTGATAACAATCATAACACTGTGACTGTAAAACACTCTCAGCTGTATTTAATGAAAAGATGATGAAACCTACTGAGTGTAAAAATAAGCAGCATCAGTTACAGAGAGGGTTGTTATACACACTTTGTTTTTCTTCCAGTTTGCTGCATTCAACACACAAACAACATTTCTACATCCAAACTGAGTCAAAGCTCATTCATTTGTAGCTGATCAATGATCCTGAACACAAGCAGGCAGATTATTGATCGTCTATAATCCACAGACCTTCATCTACACTCAGATCATCACACAGCGTTTGTGTTGTCACTTCATTCAGTGTGTGTAGCAGCTGATCTCAGGTCTGTGTTGTTCATCTGTCACAGAACAAGTTCTTACAAACAGCTGAAGCTCCAACACAGAAACACTCACTGACTCTGAGATCAGAAATTCATGTATGTTTGTAACACAGTTTGACTTTGTGTCAGTAAATCTCATGAACAGCCTGAAGATGAATAAACTGTAGTTCAGAGTCACTGACAGACAGCACAGACACACACTGTTGGTCTGAGTCTGAACATGATGATCAGCAGAGAAATAACATCAGACTCTGAACATCCAGCTTTCTACTGCTGGATGTTCACCATCATTTATTTATCTTTCTTTGTGTTTGTTCATCTGACTCACATTTGTGGTTTAGAAGCTGAAGATGCTCTGCTTCATGTGGATCAGCAGGATTCAGGGTTTTTTTTCTGCACTTAAAGAAACCAACAGCAGCAGCAACAACAAGAAGAAGAAGTACTGCAGAAACTGTCAGACCAGCTATCAGTCCAGTAGATAGATCCTCCTTCCCTCCATCCTCTGTGTCTCCTCCTGGCTGACCTGCAGGTGAGAAACAGGTGTGAGGTGTCAGCTGTCAGGTAGGTGATGAGTGAAGAACAGAACAGAATCCATTTCCTCTTCAAACTGCTGTCAGACATTATCTACTGCACTCTGATCACATCACTCAGACCAGCTGCTTTCTACAAAGTCTCATCAACAACATCTTTAGAAACAAACATCAACAACCAGGAAGCAGCTTCACCTCTGATCACACACACACTCAACTCTACTCACTCACCTGGAGGATCAACATGAAGGTGGATGATGCTGATGAGCTCCAATGAGCGTGTTCCTCTCATGAAGACACGACACTCGTATGTTCCAGCGTCATTAATTGTCACATCCTTCAGAATCAAAGACACGTCTCCATCCTTCATCTGTCTGTCCTGCAGATCCACCCGGTTCTTAAAAGATGGATGCTGGTCGTCTGGATCAAACTTCCCATCCCGGTAAGAAAGCACATATTCATCTCTCAGGTCATCTCTGCTCCACTCTACAACTATGATGATGTTGTTTGCAGCTCGACATGTCAGAGTGACGTCCTGTCCAGACTCAGCTGTGATGATTTTCTGGTCTGAAAGAGGAAACAACACAGAGCAGAGAGGTTAAAGGTCAAAGTACAACTGTTCACTTGTTCAGCAGCCAATCAGAAACACACAATAAAAGACAGTCTTCTGTTATTAGATGATGATCTTTGATTGTGTTTCTTCTTGTGTCAGCTGCTCCCTTCAGGCGTCACCACAGCGAGTCTTCTGCCTCCTCCTCACCTGATCCCGAGCATCTTCATCAGGGCTGATTTGTGACAGAAGGACAGCAGCAAGAGTGAAAGGGAAGGTTTAAAGATGGCAGTGAGCTGCTGTCATGTTTGCTTTGGAGACTCTGACACAAAGACAGGAGGCCGAGCTGAACGTGTTCAGATTTTCATTGAGAGCAGAATGGACGAGATTATGAACGAGTTCATCAGAGGGAAGCTCAGGCTGAGACGTTTGGAGACAAAGTTCATGAGCAAAGACTGAGATGGATGAAAAACATCATCTGAAACCATTTTGTGAACAAATAAAAACAAATCTTTAGTTTTAGAATCTGTTAGTTTGATAAAATGTTGTTGATGGACGAGTTCATTGAGACTCTGGATGTCTGTCAGACTGAGTCACTGCTTTTTATTGTAACAGCTGCACTGATGCTCCTAAATCTGGCCTCTGACACAAACCTCCAAACAGTAAGAATGAAAAAAGAACAAAACGATTAAAAACTCTTCAAGCAATAAATAATCAAACCTGAAAAAGAAGAAAATCATCTGGAAACTAAACAAACTAACTAAAAACAAAACAGACAGTAAAAAAAAAGGTCTTTAAGCTGTGTTGGAGCCACAGAGAGCAAATCTTTGTTCTTTATGTAGAACCAGTGAGTTTGTTTGGACAAAGAAGCAGCAGAAACACACACAGAGAAAACATACATGACTGTAATCAGAGTACAGGAGAGTAACTGACTAAATTTCCTCTTTGTGATTTAGGTGATTTTCTTCATTATATTGTGTCAGATAAAGTCTGATAGCTTTTAACAATAACAAAAAACACCCAACTGTTTTTTCTTTTTTCTTTTTTTTCAAGAATAATTTTGTGTTTATGTTTCTTTTCTTTCTTGTTTGCCATGTGATCTCACTGTTGTATGTGCATGTGTGGCCACTTTGTTGAAACATGAAGGGCTGTAATGATGCAGTACATTCATTGTTAGCATGCAGTGTATTGTGGACACAGTCACTGGTGGGGATGTTCAGTGGTGAGTCTGTGTTTTTGTATTCTGTTCCTTTTCTTTTGTGAAACACATGATCAAAGAGTTTATGAGAGGCTGTATTTGTCCACAGTCACAACCTCAGCACATGTGATTGGATGAGTAATGGCAGCTTTGAGTCTCACATGGTTGGTGTTTCATGGGTGGCTGGAGTCACAGTTTCACTCCAATGTTACAAAAAACCCTTTAAATACTCTTCATAGTATAAATAACATAAATATTAAGATGTTCTCCCAAACTCAAGGAATGTTCTTTTCTCTGATTGTGCATATAAACAGGAAGTTATGTCAAACTGAAACTACAAACCTGTCTGTTTTTAAATCAGTTTGTTTATGTAACATCAGCTGATGGAAACTTCAGATGAAGCTTATCAAAGAAACAAAACAGAAAAAATAAGAGAAGAGGAATCTGTGATGTCAGAGATGGTGTACTCAGAAACAGTGAACCTTTGTGTTCATGGGAGGAAGTGTGACTGAGTAAATTTCCTCCAGTTGAAATGAGTTAAGTTCAGCCTTAATGTGTTATTCTGTTTTACACTTTAGTGACTTTACAAACTTTATGTTCTACAAACTAAGCATGTGAAGAGCTCATGATCCTGTTAGCATCTCTGGGTCTGTTCCCACTGTTCTGTTTCTTGGACTTGAATCTAGGTTGTGTTTTGACAAGTGAGTTCTCTTATAAAGTGAGACACACAGAGACCGAGTTCCAAAGTATACACAGTGGCTTTCTATGCGAGGCAAATCTCTCTCCATATGTGAACCTGCAGGTAAAACAGAGGCAAACCTGTTCCTGTGAAATGAAACTGAAAGCCTCGAATTGGATTTGTTCCCCTTAATTACAAACACCTTCATTTAGCAACTGGATTTTGTGTTTTCTTTGTTTGATATTTAAATCTGTTTGATCTTGTGGTATCGTAAAGAATTATTTGTTTATATAAATATATTTGTTTGCGTATGCATAGAAGTTATTAATTACAAGTACAGACATCTGAAGTTCATGTTATTCATCTGAAGAACACACAGATAGAATGAGTGTGATAATAGTGTGTTGCTATACTGGTAATGCAGGTGAGGCAGCATCGGTGCTGTGTTACGTGAATGTCCTGTAAAAAGGTGGAAGAAGAGAGAGTCCTGTAGGTGCCACTCTAAGGCTGTGTCCCAATTCAGGGTCTGCACGCTTGAAGTACGCGCACTACGCGTACTACGTACGGTGCGTACTATAAGTACGAGAAGTGCGGAAGTGAGAGGCTTGTGAAATGGGACGGTCTAGCCTTCGTTGCGCTGTTCAGGTTGCCTAGCAACCATGATACTAACCGCGAGAAACGTTACATACAGCTTTGTTTGACAGAAATGAAGGAGGAAAATGTTTTGTTGTTCGTTCATTTTTGTCATGACATCACTTTGATTAGCTGAGTATCTGAGGCTGAGACCACAGGACTGTGAAACATGATTCAAGGGCTTCATTTCTGTACTGAACAGTCATTTAAGATTAGCTAGTAAACAATAATTAGTTAATGTTGTTCATGAGACTAAAGTCATCTCACTGTGGTAATGTAAATATAATATGGCCAATATTATAGTATTGTCAGATTATTATGAGATACATATATATATATATATATATGCACAACCAAGTTAACGCTGAAAGTACGAACATCACTAGTGTCACACAACTTTGCCGACATGTAGCCAATGTGTTAATGTTCTTCGTTATTAAACATTCGCACATAATTAAGTGACGTCATATTCAGTACTTGCCTTTGACAGTTCGGCCGCTCCCTTCTGCCGTATTTTGCGGCAAAACTATCCACACCCACCGCCGCGCTATGAATTGTGGGATATATGGGACCACGAAGCGTGCACCGGACCACGCTTGATATTTGGGGAAATCGACGGCGCATTTGGAGTATGCATTTGAAGTACACTTCGAATTGGGACAGCCGTCGTCGCGTGGCGGTGACGTAACCGCACTTAAAATGCGTACTTCAAGCGTGCAGACCCTGAATTGGGACACAGCGAGTGAATGGACACTGATGTTGTGAACATGTGACTAAAAAGAAGGTTCAGTAAAACAAGTAGCAACGATATTCCTGTGTGAGGCTCAGTGATTTAATTTTTGTTTTTGAAGATGCAACCGATCTGAAACATTTAAGTTTCAGCACCTAACTTTTTTTCTTAGGTGTACCAACACAAAAATTAGGTGCAACCAAATTTTTCAACCAATTTTTTTTTAACACTGCAGCTGTTCACTTTTTAAAAAATACATGCATAATCCAAAATGCTGCAGCAAGAGTCCTGACAGGGACTAGAAAGAGAGAGCAGATTTCTCCTGTTTTGGCTTCCCTTCATTGGCTTCCTGTTAAATCCAGAATTCAAAATCCTGCTCCTCACATACAAGGTCTTAAATAATCAGGCCCCATCTTATCTTAATGACCTTGTAGTACCATATCACCCTATTAGAGCACTTCGCTCCCGCTCTGCAGGCCTACTTGTTGTTCTAGAGTATTTAAAAGTAGAATGGGAGGCAGAGCCTTCAGTTTTCAGGCCCCTCTTCTGTGGAACCAGCTTCCAGTTTGGATTCAGGAGACAGACACTATCTCTACTTTCAAGATTAGGCTTCAAACTTTCCTTTTTGCTAAAGCATATAGTTAGGGCTGGACCAGGTGACCCTGAATCCTCCCTTAGTTATGCTGCAATAGACGTAGGCTGCCGGGGGATTCCCATGATGCATTGAGTTTTTTCTTTCCTTTATGTTTATGTAAGTTCCAGCTGGAAGGTGATCATTGGTTGGAGATTGAATGGGGACGACTACGAGACTGGTTGTCCCTACCTATGCCGCATTTCCAATCAGGCTGTGCTTACTTGTGGGATGAAGTTTCTGCATCTAGAAGAGCTAAATTAGTTTTTTGTAGAAATTATTAATATTGTAATTAATTATACATTTTTGTAGCTGTAGAAGTGGGAAGCCTTTTACGTCATTTTTGTTTCCTTTCTACAAGGCTTTGTTTGTTGTGTTAGATGTGTTCCTCTGATGTTCCTCTAAAGACAAATAAAACATTTTGTTTTTGTGAAACTGTAAAACTTGCTGTGGCATTGGCGCTTGAATGGAGAAGTCATTTTTTGTGTTGCATACATCTCTGGGCAGATATTTGGGCATCATGCCAAAATCCTTTCCACGCCCACCCCTGTGACATCACGCTCCAAAGCCCTATAGGGCTTTAGAGTTGACGTCACGCCGCAGTGCACTGTGGGATCACGGCGCCATGTTAGAAAGCCACAAATCAAAACAAACACACTGTGTTGGAAGCAGGTCTGCCAGAACCATGCTTAAAATCAGCACAAAAGACAAAGAGACTGATTGCGCCTGGATGCCAAGAGACATTAGGCTGTTTGTTCTAATTTTCTATGACCTCAGCGCATTGAAAATAAAACTAAAAGCCTATAAAGAGCAATACGAATTTCTTTAGAACTTACCGGAATGAAAATGTGGAGAGCACACCAACAAAAAATGATGACAGAGAACTCGATATCAGCTCGTCTCACCGCTGCTCTCCAAGCCAGACGTCTTCGTTTTGTAACATCAGATACATGAGATCCCTCACGTTGCTTCCAGGAGGGGAAACGGTAAAAATAGAGCCCATTTTCCAGCTTATTCCTTTCCCTATCGTGCAATCTATTACTGCAATCGACAACACAGCAAGTACAAACCATTTTTTGCACACAGCAATGAATTTTCTTCTCTCAAAATAAATCTCACCTCAAAATGCAACACGTTTTTTTTTTTAGTTTTTTTTTACGTGCGCTCAAATGCTTTTTCATGTGCCCTCAGAATAGTGGTACAAAAATAACACCATACTGCACAGCAAAAAAGAGGACGGTCACGTGACTGCAGTTAACCTCTCTGGCACCAGGTGTCATTGCTGGGCTTTACAGACCTGAGTACATACAGAAGGGTCTATGTTTGAGCTTTTTATTCATTTTTACAGCATTTTTGATCCCTCATTAGTTTATAAAGTACAGATACAAAGAATATCTGTACTTTATAAGAACTGTTCCAACTTCTGCAATCTGCAATCTGGCAGAACGTTCCGCATCATCCGGGCAAGGACAGAGACTCAAGAGGAGCTTCTATCCCCAAGCCATCCGGGCCCTAAACACACACCCGCCCTCTCACATCATCTATAATTGACTGAGACAGGACTCTCTTCCAGACACTCTAAACACAGGCACAATGTACATTTCAAATTCCTTTAATTTTAAATATGTTTATATTGTCTATTCTGTAAAATAGTCAGATGTCTATTCATATTAATGTACAGAGTTCACCTGCTTGCTGCTACTACTGCACATTCACCCAATGTATATACTCTATATATATATATATAATGTTCTTCCTCTACCACCCCCCCCCCCCCCCCCTCATTTTTGCACATGTTGAGGAGCGTGTCAGGCTACATTTCACTGTGTGTTATACTTGTATAACTATGCATGTGATAAATAAAGAACCTTGAACCTTAAAACATTTTGAAACAACTACAAAATAAAAGATTATGACACATAAAATAACAAAAACAAATAATAGTAATTAAAATTATCATAAGAAAGGAAATAGACTTTAGAAACACTGAAATTTCTAAAGACTCCACTGAATCAGGGTCAGATGTGTGGAGGTCTAAAAAGGTTGGTGGATGAGAATTATCATGTGCAATGCTCCAGTTTGACCACACGGGGCAGTGTTGTTTTACACTCAGACTGTAGGACATAATGACAGTGTTGGAGTGTGAAAGTAAATCAGCTTTTCTCTCAGTGTATCCAGAGTGATTTCTGATGACATCGAACTGTTTGTGTGTCTGTTGTCACAGCAGCAGCAGCCATCAGTGACACCAGCACACAAAAGCAACACAACAGCAGGTTAAAACACTCAGAGGAACAATTCATTTCTAATGTCTGACCAGTTTGTAGTTTATGTTTGAGTTCAGTTTAAAAACTTTAAAAAACGGATCACAACTTTCAAACAAACAACACATAAGAACATAAGATGGAAACAAACACAGACAGAGTGAAACAGTGTTTGTTTCCTTCCTGGTTTTTGTATGTTTGTTTCACTTAAATGTTTCAGATCAAACACATTTAAAAATTAGACAAAGAAAACATAAAATTTATTTTCTACATGGAGGTGTTTGTTATTAAGGGAACAAATTCAAACCAACATGGTCCTGATCTGAAACAGTTAAGTGTGACAAACACAAAACATAAAACATGTGAGTCTCCAGCTGCCCTGGAGCAGATTGTAATCATTGCACCAGACGAGCTTCGGCATGTTTGAAACACACCTTCATGCTCAGTTTAGCCGTTACCTGTGTGCTCTAAAAGTCTCTCCTATCTCCTTTCCTAACCTCCTTTCTCTGACCTCAGTGAAAACTCCACTGAGGTCAAGGAAAGGTCACTGGGAGCCCTGATAAGGAGTTAGGAAATAACAGAGCCGTGTGCTGAGAATGACCTTACATTCTCTCTCATTAACAACGTGATGCAGGATGTCCAAAGGGTAAAAACTACAATGACCAGAAGATGGACTACAAAACGTGCATCTTACTTTTCCACAGTGTGTCTGACCCTGCTGTTTCAAAAACATGTGTTCACTACAAAGGCTGAAATTTTAAAGAAGATTTAGGGTCAGATTTACTAACATGTGCAGCAGCATCACATCTGTATCTGTAAGAGTTTCACTGTCAGGACAAAAAACTTAAATGAGCAGTTGGCGGCAGTGGGAAGGAAAAACTCATTTTTAACAGGAAGAAACCTCCAGCAGAACCAGGCTCAGGGAGGGGCGGGGCCATCTGCCATGACCAGTTGGAGATGAGGTGATGAAGATGTGATAAAAGACACACTGTGGATGAGGTGATCAGTGTATCATTCAAAGACAATGGAAATAAGTTAACAGAGAAAATAATATTTAAGAGGACCTGCTCTGTAAATGAAATCAACGCATAATTTAAAAAAAAAAAAATCAGACAAACCTCTCCGCCTTACACTTGACACCTTCCTCCATGAAACTGAACTGGACTGTATCAGCAGTTCCTTGAATGAGGTCCAGTTTGGAGGAGAGGTGACAAACAAATTACTCAAATATACATTTTAAAAGTGGCATTTTCATCAGACCCTTTGGACTCGGAGTTGGCAGCACAACACTGACACAAGATAACAAACATTACTTGGTGCTAATGTAAAACAAATAAAGCAAAAAAAAAAATAGTAAACTAAAGTCAGAAAGAGTCATTTGATGCCAGTGTTACATTAAATTCAGTTATTATGTACAAAATAAATCATCAGCTTAGAAAATGTAAAGCTTTGTTCACTGTATAAAAACATCCATCCATCCATCCATCTTCATCCGCTTTATCCGAGGCCGGGTCGCGGGGGCAGCAGCCTAAGCAAAGATGCCCAGACCCCCCTCTCCCCAGCCACCTCCTCCAGCTTATCCGGGGGAACACCAAGGCGTTCCCAGGCCAGCCGAGAGATATAATCTCTCCAGCGTGTCCTGGGTCTGCCCCGGGGCCTCCTTCCAGTGGGACATGCCTGGAACACCTCACCCAGGAGGCGCCCAGGGGGCATCCTTGTCAGATGCCCAAACCACCTCAACTGGCTCCTTTCGATGTGGAGCAGCAGCGGCTCTACTCTGAGCCCCTCCCGGATGGCCGAACTTCTCACCCTATCTCTAAGGGAGAGGCCAGCCACCCTTTGGAGAAAGCTCATTTCCGCCGCTTGTATCCGCGATCTCGTTCTTTCGGTCACTACCCACAGCTCGTGGCCATAGGTGAGGGTAGGGACGTAGATCGACCAGTAAATTGAGAGCTTCGCTTTTACACTCAGCTCCCTTTTCACCACGACAGACCGGTGCAGCGTCTGCATTACTGCAGCTGCAGCCCCAATCCGTCTGTCGATCTCCGGCTCCCTTCTCCCATCACTCGCGAACAAGACCCAGAGATACTTGAACTCCTCCACTTGGGGCAGGAACTCATCCCCGACCCGGAGTGGGCACTCCACCCTTTTCCGGCTGAGAACCATGGCCTCAGATTTGGAGGTGCTGATCCTCATTCCTGCTGCTTCACACTCGGCTGCGAACCGCTCCAGTGCGAGCTGGAGGCCCTCACCCGATGAAGCCAACAGAACCACATCATCCGTAAAAATCAGAGATGAGATTCTGAGGCCACCAAAGCGAAAGCCCTCCGCCACTTGGCTGCGCCTAGAAATCCTGTCCATAAAAATTATGAACAGAACCGATGACAAAGGGCAGCCCTGGCGGAGCCCATCACCCACCGGGAACGAGTCCGACTTATTGCCGGCAATGCGAACCAAGCTCTTGCAACGGTTGTATAGGGATCGAATGGCCCGTAGCAATGGGCCAGACACCCCACACTCCCGCAACACCTCCCACAGGACACCCCAAGGGACACGGTCGAATGCCTTCTCCAAGTCCACAAAACACATGTAGACTGGTTGGGCAAACTCCCATGCACCCTCAAGTATCCTCGAGAGGATGAAGAGCTGGTCCAGTGTTCCACGACCAGGACGAAAACCGCATTGTTCCTCCTGTATCCAAGGTTCGACTAGCGGACGAACTCTCCTTTCCAGCACCCTGGCATAGACTTTCCTGGGGAGGCTGAGGAGTGTGATCCCCCTGTAGTTGGAACACACCCTCCGGTCCCCCTTCTTAAAGATGGGGACCACCACCCCGGTCTGCCAGTCCACGGGTACTGCCCCTGATCTCCACGCAACATTGCAGAGTGTCGGATTATAATATTATTTTATGCCATGTTAGACCCCTAATTAAAGATTGTGAATTATTATGTAGTTTTAGTTTGCATTATTCTCCTGAATTAGAAGAAGGTGATAACTATTACATTTGGTAAACTGATTTGCATTACATTAGACTGCTGATTTATTGTGAATGAATGATATTGTTTTATGATGCATTATACTACTGAGTTATAAGAAATACTGTTTGCAGAAAGTCATCGCCTTTTTGTCTGGTTAGAAGAGAACAGAGCATACTGCCCCATCTCAGCAGGAGCAGATAAACAGGGAGCCAAGGTCGTAGCTTAGGCGCTGTGTGAGAGAAAGACTGTGAATGTTTAGGCTTTTATGATTAGGTGGGGGCCACTAGAGGCTATAAGAGTTTGATCAAGGCTCCACCATTTTGAGATCTGATGCTGTCTGCTGTATGGTGTCCATCTCCCGCGCGTGTGTTCATTAAATCATCGTTTGACTTGACCCGGCCGGACCAGTGTGGTTATTTTGGGTTTTCCTCTTGTGTCCATCCCCAATATTTGAATCCGTAACAGTTTTGGGGGCTCGTCCTGTGGTATTGGGGTGGAAGTTTTGGAGGCTTGGACGGTCCGAGGTGGTCAGACGGGCAGACATTATCCGGCAATCGAACTGAGTGGACAGGCGCCTTTATAAAAGAGGTAGGCACAGGCCTGTTGATTTTATCCGAAGTGTGCTGAATTGGACGAAAAAAAATTAAATGTCTATTCAGTAAAAGTTGCCAGTGAGTGTCTGTTTTGATTTTGATGAAAAAAATCTCATGAGAATTGAAGCTGAAGTAATGATAATGAAAAGCAGTTGGACTGCTGAGTGATAATAAATAGCAGTTGGACTGCTGAGAGAATTTAGTTGGATAGGGAATTGGTTATTTAGTGGGTTAAAGTCCCCATTGGTCATGGTTGGACCGGCCTCAGTGATACTCTTGTCTTAGTGTGTTGACTGTTGTTTCAAATCATTATAAATTTTTTAAGAACGACAGTTGGACTGTTAAGAAGCACAGTGCTCAGAGGTAACGCTTGCCAAGGCCGGGGACGCCTAGGCCTTGTCCTCTTTGAGGGATAGTCAGTTGGTCACTGTGGAGCTTGGGGCACTCCAGAATAACTAGTGGTTGGACCACTTTACCGTTTGGAACGGTGTCTGTGCTTTTTTGGGCAGCAAAGGTTGGACCTTGAGTGTTGGACACTTTTAAATTGAGTTAGGGACTTTAGAGATGAGGCCAGAAACTGTTGGACAGATACTGGTTAATTGATCACAAAAAAGTTGGACTTTTTCGGTTGGAAACGTTAACTTAAATTTGTCAAAATTGTGTAGGCGCTAAAACTTTCAGGCCTGAGAGTGATTGTAAATATAAGACGTCTTTGTAATATAATAGAGAGTTGAGTGTGAAACGAGGCTGTGTGTGACGACAGCGCGCTGCAGCGCTGCGAGCTATTTTTAGACGGTGTGTGAACATGCAAATGAGGTGGCTGTTGTGAAACCCACAGAGGACTTCCTGTTTAGCGTGTTATTGAGTTTTATAAGTATGATTTGCAAACAATGATACATGCCTGTAATTAAAACGCTGATTTTGCTCATTATAATATTACAAATAAAGTTTTGAATGACTACGGTGAATGTTTAATGTTTGGCTGAGTTTTGATATGGGAGAGACGGCGTTGCAGCTGCTGGGGGTGAGTGTCGGTGACCGGAAATCTGCATGCCCATAAAAGGCAACTGCCTGACTGTGTGAACTATGCACCAGGAGAGAGAGAGAGTAAAATCTAGGCAGATGAACCAAATGGATGTTTTAAGAAAAATAGTAAATGAATGTTTTAGTCTCTTAATACAGGTGGATTTCTCTCAACCTGGAAACCTGAGTACAGCAGCAAAAGGATAGACTAACAAAATTGGGACGACACACAGGCCAAGCTCTGGCTCAAAATTTTACAGCTTGACCTTTCACTTTGTCCCCACCCGAAAAAGAAGCTTAAAGGACATCTTCTCCTCCAGTTATCGGTTACCATCACTGGAAATTTTCAGGCAAGTTTTTCACTGAATTGTTTTTGGCACCATGTGTCCCTGAATCTCACAAGCAAGCTCTAATTCCTGGCTGAAGACATGGAATGCTGTTATTTAAGGTGGGAAATCAAAGTTTGGGAAACAAAATTAAAAACACACACAATTAGAGAAATGCCTTGTTTGAGAAAAAGTTAAAATAACCCACCCATAAACGCACATACACGCAATGAAGAAACAGCTTACACTCATGAACACGTGAAAATTTTCCGGCAAGGTTAAAGCAGCGAAACTTAACATACACCTGATGTTAAATGATAAAGTCTATCCACTACTAACAAATAAACTCTCTGGGTTGCAGGACAACAACTTGACTTCAAAAAGACAGACACTGGTATGATAAACCAGTGATGAAATAATAAATTTAGTGGTTAAAAGAGTCAAATTGTGACATGTTTTCCTCTGATTGATTAATACAAGTGATTACTGAATGAAATAAAATTCCTTTTTTGGGCTTTTAAACATGATCTTAAGAATTTTAACGTGTACCTGTGTTGTCCTGTCAACTTGGTGGGTTATGAGTTGATTATATAGTGAGAAAAAACAAAAAAAGGGGGGGAGAAGGCTGACACAGGGCCTGGCCCCTCTCTGAATAACAGCCAAAACAACATCATTTTCCTGTTCGTCTGTTTTTGTTTTGTTTTTGTTTTTTCTCTTTATGCTTGATTACAGGCTGCTTTGTCGGCCCGGAAAGCCGAGGCTGACCTGGACTCCTGCTTTCCCCTCTACCATCTTTGCTCTCCCCTCTACCATCTTTGCTCTCCCCTCTACCATCTTTGCTCTCCCCTCTACCATCTTTGATGTGACCCTGACCAAATGCTACAGCAGCTGGACCCACAACAACAACCTGAAAATGTCAACAGTGCTGCAGGAAAACGATCTCATGCAGCTGAGACGGAGAGCGTTAAATCCAAGGCCCGTTTCACTACACGGGGGAGATTTCCAGACAGCTTCAGCTGACAGAGCTGTGACGAGACGCCTATTAAGCCCGGATGAAAAGTGAGGCCGAGCAAAAAAATGCTGACCTTAACAACTCTGCATTAAAACTATACAGGACAGTGACGGACCAACACGGATGATCGGGCAGCAAAAAGGGCGTGCCAGAGACACGAGGAGTAACTGAGGTCAGGAGGCACCTCAGATTGGACAAAAGCAGCAGAAGAACATAAGCTGAAGACACAGGTGTCGGGGCTCGGCCAGGAGCTGACCTCTGAGAAGAGCCGAACAGCAGAGCTGCAGAAGGCCATGGAGCAAAGCAAGGAAAACACCAATAAACTTCAATCTGACGTGTACGGAAAAGACTCTGAGGTTTCTGCCCTCAGTGAGAGCTCAAGACATCAGAGCAGAAACTGAGCATGGCTCAGGAGGAGCTGGCTGCTAATCGAACCCATCAGTCAGGCTTGGAGTCCCAGATACAGGACTTGAAATCAGGCTGGAGCTTGCTGGAGCAGGAGGTCGCCAAACCTGACGAGAAGCTCCAACAGCAGGAGCAAACCCTGAAGGACCTACAGAAGCAAAAAGGGTCATGTTAAGGAGGAGCTGGACAAGGAGAAGATGCAGGACACTGGAGAAAAGGACTGCCTCAATTGGGGTCAGAACCAGTATGGACAGAACTTTGGGCAGCAGCACCAATGGACCCAAACGGACTGAAAAGGGGGAGGCAGGACCCCAGAGCACGCTTCAGGCCGTGGTTTACCCAGAACACCAGAACAGGAAAGTGATGAACACAAACACACACACAAACACACACAAGCACACACATCTACATACACTGACTCAGAATCAAGAGAAACATACATATGAACACATATGCACTCGTTGATTGACTGAGAAATGACACACACACACGCACACAAATCGAAATGCTGATTCAATTCACTGAGAAGTGATTCACACACACACACACACATACACATACACATGTTTGTGCAATGAAGAGTGATACACACACGCTGATGCAATAAAGAATGCTTTACTAACAAATGCTATGCTGATACGCAAAATGCTGCACACAAACATCCAAATACAGAATCTGTTACAACAACAAGAAGCCATTGATTGTTTATTGGTTAAATGCATTTCATGTCACCCAGAGGGCATTTGTGTAGATTTAGGGGACAGGGTCTAAAGCAGTTTGGTTATGAAAACAATGTCTGTGAGTGATGTCTGTTTATGGCTCAAGGCCTCGACTGAATTGTTTACTGTGCTTCACACAGCCTGATAAGGAGCAGTGGTACAGAGTGAAAATGGTGAATTAATGGTGTGGGCCTTATTTCGAAGCGCCACATTTTTGTGATTGAGATTTAATTGAAGGAGGAACACACTGAAAATAAAAAATAAATAAAAGAAAAAAGAAAAGGGGGCCAGCCCTTGGATTCACGTAAGCATCCCACGTGCATTTAACACAATTGCCTCAGGCTTTAAAGATCTGTACAAAATTCAACAGGAAATCATAGCTTTTCTGTATTTCCTATATTGTTGGCATGATGGTGAGTGCTGTTGCTCCACAGTAAGAAGGTCCTGGGTGCAAGTCCACAGTCTGGCTAGTTTGCAGTGGTTTCTCTCTGGGTATTCTGGTTTCCTGCCACAGTGAAAAGTCATGCAGCTGTTAGAGCTAGGTTAATTGATGATTCTAAATTATCCGTGAATGTAAGTGTAAATGGTTGTTTGTTTCTAGGTGATAGACTGGTGACCTGTTCGGGGTGCACCTTGCCTCGTAACCTATCACTTCAGGGTTATTTCCCAGCCCTCCTGCAATCAGGATAAAGACAGGAGGATGGTAGTTGTTGTAGACCCATTCAATTTCTATGGTAACCAGAATCTAGACTTTGTTGAACCGTAGGCAATATGAAGACAACATGTAGTATTTAAGGGACCAAGTAGAATTTGGATAAAAGTTATTGAATAGTGTTGAAATAAAATGACAGAATTGTGAAGGATTAAAATATTCCAGGAGCTCAACTTACTCCATCTGAACATGTTTTAATCGTGTTTTATGAACACAAAATGCACAGGTTTACTGAATATGAAAAGGTTGTGTTGATTTAACTCAGTTGTTTAAGTTTCTACCAAAGCAAAACATTTGTGTGCAACTAGTGTCCACTATTGAATCAAATAAGTCCAACACGTTTTTGTCAGTGCAAAAAGAAGTTACGGTACCTGTATTCCTACACAATATTGTCCCGGGACGGAGAAAAACTTTCTGGTGAAGTTTTGGTTGATTTTGGGTTTTGCTTAACAGGTTGATTTTATGAGTGAGGCTTGGATTGTTTTCTCTCTCTAAGAGAGAGAAAGATGGTTTTATGCTTGGACATGTTTGCAATGGGCCCCAGTATTTGTTATTATATGAGTATTTTATTGGTTACGTTTGTTTTTGCTTTTGTTACAGTGCACTGAAATAAGAACATCTGAGAGGAGTGATCCACCGGTGGTGATATTTTGGTATTTTGTGATTTCCTGATTTAACAAATCAGCTCTTTAATCCAGGCCTGAGAGATTGAACTTTAAAGCGCTATAAAACATTCTTACTAGAAACAGTCGCAAAGTATTTTTCTCTATGATTATAATGGGCTTGGGAGAAATTCACTTATATGGGACATTGATCACATGAGAAGTCCTGAGGCTAAAAGGATTGCAGCGAGTCAATCCAGTCCAAAAAAACCCCCAAAAAACAAGGAACTGTTTTTCCTTTAAAATGATGACGTCATCTTGCTGGTGATGGAGGCTCGAATAGGTTGCGTGTGAGACTCCATTATCAGCAATATCTGGTATGAATGTGTGTGAATCTATGCATGTGACTGGACTGTGATGGACTGACGACTAAAACTTTTAACTGACTTGACACTGAGACAAAAACGGTACCGACTTTAGGATTAGTAAATGTCCACAAACAATTCACCCAGCCTGTAAAAGAAGGGTGGATGTTTTGTCTCGCTTTGTTTTGTTTTTGCAGGAACAGAAGGATGACAGAGACTAAAGGGGGAGGCTGTAGCTCCACATGAGTGTGAACTGCAGACTTAACCCTTTGGTTGCTAATTTTGAGTTACTGATGTTTCCATCAAGAAAATTGTGTTTTATTAGTTGTGTTTCGATTAATGCATCACATTATATTGTTGGGAATGTTAAATGCTAAAGTGAAGAGAAGCTTTGATTTCACTCATGACTGAACATGTTATTATTAACCATAGCAGGCCACTGTAAAAAACCAATTAACTTTTATAGAGGAAAAAAAAAAGCAAAAAAAAACCCTCTATTGATGTCTACGAATAACAGGGGAATGATAGACTTTCACATTCAAAATAGAGATATGTAATGACAAACACTGGTCCACGTCATTTAGGTTCTCTATTGAAATAGTCAATAATTTAGAAAAGTAAAATAGAACCGACAGGGGCATGTGCTGAGATGTGGTGCTGCACAAGAACAAGAGCAAAATAAAGAAAAATTATTGTGTTTAGCTTTGATAAATTCAAATTAAAATGTACCATTACACTCAGAGGATCAATATGAAATTCAATATATGCTAATTTTATATGAAGTACGTGACTGATAACTGTTCTGTCCTGAGCTTTTGTTTTTACAGCACCCACTTGACCACACCAACAGTTTCTCGCCACCAAAAGGGGGTACTTGCAAAGAATAGGGAGGAATATCATCAGAAGTGGGAAAGGTAAGCCCCGATGGGGGTCAACCATTAATTTCACGTATGGTCAAATTCTTAAAATTTGACCCCAAACATGAAAAATTCTTCAAACATTTAGAGACAGAGTGGAGTTCTAGATAAACATAATGTAGCAAACCACATAAGGATGGAGCGTTGGAATCAATAAGATGGTGAAATAACACACAGGAAAAATGTTGATCATGTTGATTATGTTTATTCCAGTGTGAAGGGATTGGCTAATCTGACCAGGAAATGTTATAAATGGATTGTCGGAACAATCAGCGTTAAAGTCACCTTTGACAGTCCAGACTAAGATGGCGTTGGACATCTTCAGGGCAGAAAAGGTTTGGTGTGACCAAGGTGTGGTTTGGCTTGTTGTATGTATATTTCAAGATGATATGGCTCTGGATGGACCAGTTACCAGGGCATGGAAGGAGGACAGACTCATTAAATGAGGAGAAGGAATTTTCTGGGATTGGAGATCCTCTGGGTGAGTGGTTGTCTAAAAGCATGCAGAAAATAAAAGCTATTTTTTGTTATTGATTGGTAATAGATTGATAATTGGCCACATTCACAGTTGTATTGACTTGTAGTGGACGCAGTCTACTTCATGTTTAAACACTCTAATTTGCAGATTGAAAATAGTGACATTAAAGGAAGAATATGCAGCACCACCCTGTCAGATGGCTGAATCAAAACATAGACGCCCCTGCTGTGGTCAGTAAGGGATAAAAAGGGGGTGTTTTACTGTTATTTTAGCATTATTGTTACATCAGAATCATATAACAAGCATTGCATTGAACATTTATTGAAGCTATTGACATTATATTAATATTTGTATTACAGTGATTGTTATAACCTCATGTTAATCTTCTATTTACAGGTGTCAAAAGTAGTCACCAAGTTCATGTTGAAGTGAAGTTCATGTTAATACAAGTTTTGTTTGTAGACGATTGTGAAGACGCAGGCTCTGGGCGGAGCCAGGAGTTGAACAGATCTAACTTGACAAGTAAATTGATTTCATTCTCTAACACAGGATAACAAGACTGGAGCAACGACACTGGATAGGAGAAAGTTTGATACTTTCTAAGATATGAGGTCACTAACCTGTTCTTTTAATTTTCTAGCTTCGTTGAATTGACACATGTTAGAATTAGAAATGGCTAATTTGTTTTTGATGTTTTTTATTAGAATGAGTGGTTTTAATCATTTTCATACATACCTTGCAAATGTGCTTATAATGAGTTGGCACTCGGTCTTTTGAAGGTCATAAGCTTCGTTCGGCGATAGTCCGGACTGATAAAGTGTAGTAAATGCCAGTGCAGCGGGCTAAATGCAAACACGCTTACACACACATACACTAAATTAGGATAAGTCCTTGGGACATTCTAAATGTTCTAAACCAATTCTGAACCACCAAAAGATTAGTAGACAACAACATTAGATTGTTAGAGCTGGGAAGAGAGGTGTTTTGGTTTTCTGTCTCTTACAGAGAAAGGAACAGACACCAGACGAGGTCACAGATATACGAGGATCCTTGGCAGCAGAGACAGTTACGGTGACTGCGGAAACATCAACTGGGTTCAAGTGTCATGGCATTTTGGGCTCCAGCTAGTCACCTCAAAAGGATGGATCCCATAAACACAGCAATAACCATGAAGGGGTTGGCGGAAATCCAGGAACACCAGACCAACGACGTTCGAGAGGCTCTTGGTCATAAGGGGGACACGTTCCTGTTCCTTTTTCTGGGGAACACAGCGGTGACCCCAGAATACACAGATCATTGTTTGAAATTGGGGCAGAATAATCCCCTGATCTGTGCAACGACTGAAGGGTTGTCTAACCCCTGAGGTTGAAGAAAGAAGAGCAGAGGATCACCCAACTGGAAGACACTGGTGCCTACAGCCATAAAATAAAGGTTAAAAGCTCCTCGGACAGAGGTTCTAGTCTGAGTACGTTTCAAGGGTATAAGGTAGCACCAAAATAAAGCTGTGGGAGAACTGGGGAGTGATGGGAGTATCATCTGTACCTACTGTTGTTGTTGTAATAAAAGTTTTTCTTGGATCTGAACTGAGCAAACATAGAGGTCATCTCACATATGGTTCACCCAACAGGGGGACAAAGGGCCTCAGGAGTAAGGAGAAATGAACCCGGCAACACTGGATTGCAGGGTGTAAGTGAGCTCTTTAAGTCTAAAGAGCTCATCAGGGGGAATTGTCGGATTATAACATTATTTTATGCCATGTTAGACCCCTAATTAAAGATTGTGAATTATTATGTAGTTTTAGTTTGCATTATTCTCCTGAATTAGAAGAAGGTGATAACTATTACATTTGATAAACTGATTTGCATTACATTAGACTGCTGATTTATTGTGAATGAATGATATTGTTTTATGATGCATTATACTGCTGAGTTATAAGAAATACTGTTCACAGAAAGTCATCGCCTCATTTGTCTGGTTAGAAGAGAACAGAGCATACTGCCCCATCTCAGCAGGAGCAGATAAACAGGGAGCCAAGGTCGTAGCTTAGGCGCTGTGTGAGAGAAAGAATGTGAATGTTTAGGCTTTTATGATTAGGTGGGGGCCACTAGAGGCTATAAGAGTTTGATCAAGGCTCCACCATTTTGAGATCTGATGCTGTCTGCTGAATGGTGTCCATCTCCCACGCGTGTGTTCATTAAATCATCGTTTGACTTGACCTGGCCGGACCAGTGTGGTTATTTTGGGTTTTCCTCCTGTATCCATCCCCAATATTTGAATCCGTAACAAGAGGCGTGTCAACCAGGACAGCCCTACAACGTCCAGAGCCTTCAGGAACTCGGGGCGGACCTCATCAACACCAGGGGCTCTGCCACCAAGGAGTTGTTTAACTGCCTCAGTGACCTCGCCCCCGGAAATTGGCGGGTCATTCCCCTCATCCCCAGACTCTGCTTCCTCCTCGGAAGACGCGTCAGTGAGATTAAGGAGGTCCTCGAAGTATTCCTTCCACCGCCTGACAATTTTCTCAGTCAACGTCAGCAGCGCTCCGCCAGCACTATACACAGTGCAGGTAGAGCACTGCTTTCCCCTCCTGAGACGCCTGACGGTTTGCCAGAATCTCTTCGAGGCAGTCCGAAAGTCTTTTTCCATGGCCTCTCCGAACTCCTCCCACACCCGAGTTTTTGCTTCAGCCACTGCCCGAGCCGCATTCCGCTTGGCCTGTCGATACCTGTCGGCTGCCTCCGGACTCCCACAGGCTAACCAAGCCCGATAGGACTCCTTCTTCAGCCTGGTGGCTCCCTTCACCTCTGGTGTCCACCATTTGGTTCGGGGATTACCACCACGGCAGGCACCAACCACCTTGCGGCCGCAGCTCAATGCAGCAGCTTCGGCAATGGAGACGCTGAACATGGTCCATTCGGACTCAATGTCCCCCGCCTCCCTCGGAATGCTGTTGAAGCTCTGCCGGAGGTGTGCGTTGAAGATCTCACAGACTGGGGCCTCTGCTAGTCGTTCCCAGCACACCCTCACTACGCGTTTAGGTGCACCAGGTCTGTCCAGCGTCCTCCCCCGCCACCTGATCCAACTCACCACCAGGTGATGATCAGTTGACAGCTCAGCCCCTCTCTTTACCCGAGTGTCCAGAACATATGGTCGCAGGTCTGGTGATACGATTACAAAATCGATCATCGACCTACGGCCTAGAGCGTCCCGGTGCCACGTGCACTTATGGGACACTCTTATGTTCGAACAAGGTGTTCGTTATGGCCAAACTGTGATTAGCACAGAAGTCCAATAACAAAGCACCGCTCGGGTTCAGATCAGGGAGGCCGTTCCTCCCAATCACGCCCCTCCAGGTCTCGCTGTCGTTACCCACGTGAGCATTGAAGTCTCCCAGCAGGACAACAGAGTCTCCAGGTGGAGCACCTTCCCCACCAGAGAGATGACATTCCATATCCCTATTGCCAGTCTTGGCAGCCGGGGGTCAGTCCGCCAGGGCCTCCGCTCCTGGCCGCCACCCGGCACACAATGCACCCGACCCCTATGGCGCCTCCTCCGGGTGGTGGGCCTGCGGGAGGATGGGCCCATGTCTCCTCTTCGGGCTGTGCCCGGCCGGGCCCCATGGACTAAGGCCCGGCCACCAGACGCTCGCCCTCGGGCACCCTCCCCGGGCCTGGCTCCAGGGCGGGGCCCCGGTAACCCTATCCCGGGCAGGGTAAACTGTTCCCTCGGTGTTCTTTTCATAAGGGTCCCTCACCCAGGACCAATTTGCCATGGGAGACCCTACCAGGGGGCAAAAGTGTATAAAAACACTTCACAGATAATAGTCAGGGCACAGATTTAAAGCAGAAAATGAATCCTGCCTTTAGCACTAAACAACGCTGTGGTGTAAACACAGTCAGTCCAGTCTCATAGGAAATATGAAACAGTCACAAAACAGTGTTTGTGTTCAGTGACACAAATGTTCACTTCATCACAGCCAGCATGACTTCATAATCATGTATTTCGTGAGTGTAACACATCTGTTTGTCAAATTCTTTAGTGAGAACACACACACCAGTCGTGTCAAACAGCTTGTAATGCTCTGAGTTTAGGAAAGAGAAATCCTACATACAGCACCATGAAATCTGTGGATCTGATTTAAATGTTTTACGCAGCATGGGAACAAACAGGAAACAATTTCTGTTTTTTGCTCGTAGTCTGGTTCATTACCAGAAACCTGTTTATCAGCAACTCAAAGCTCCCACATTTTTAGAGCCCATGGCAGTGGATGCTGCTGTAATTATACTCTGGTTTTGTGCTTGTTTCAGCCACCTGTTGGTCAGCTTCTCAAATTCTAGAAATGGTTTTACGGTAACGATATGAAGTAACATTTATTTCTGTACGTCGTGAGATAATGTCTTGAGCCATGTCGAGTGAAAATATCAAACTTGGAATAACAGAATTTCAAACTTGCGGCTGTTCAACGGGAGGCTGGTATGAATCCTGAATATGAGGAGTATTACATTTTATGTAGATCACAAAACCACCAGTTTCACTGTAACATGCCCATTTGCCTGTGGTAGTTGCTGCTGGGAGGTTATTACTGGGCAGGAGATGTTATCAGAGTTATCAGAGCTGTCATTGGCTCAGAGTCATTATTGCAGCATCAAAACTTTGTTTCTGTCAGTAAACTGGAATGAGCTGGATCTGAAACAAAGGCAGCTGTTACTGTGTTATATTAACATCTGCATGTTGAAACATATTATTAAAAGTAAAGATGTGCACTTACAGACACGTGTCACAGTGACGGCTGAGGATCCTCAGAGTCCTCTGCACAGTGCTCAGGGATTTCCTCATCTTTCATGTTGTCTGTCTGTTTGAATTCAAGCATCATCATCTATAACTGAGTGTCTGACAGCCTAAAAAAAAAAAAAACAGAGCCTGAAAATGAGACATAAAAAGCCTTTTTGGTGAAATTATGCTCACATTTAAAATTGATGTCATTTGCTTCATTTTGAGTTTGATTCTTTTGTCTTTTCTGTAATTAGTTTCCAAACCTGTAAGCAGTTGAGTGCAGGGGTGTCAAACATAAGGCATGGGGGCCAGAATGGGCCCAGCAAAGAGTCCAAATCGGCCAAATGGAAGTTTTTGGAGAATGTGAAGGAGGAACTTCTCTGCCATGACCACTCATACAAAACCAAATGAATGAAGTAACAGAGAAACAATTAAATGACAGAAAATTCCTGTTTTTTCACTGTTTATAGAAATAAATTAAAAAAATACATTTTCTGTTCATTAACAAAAACTTTTTTACAGATTTTTTGATGAGCTACATTCTTCTGAACCTTCAGTTTGATTATTTATTTATTTCCATCCTTGTTCTTAATGCTTTGACCATCACAGCACTATGAACTGTGGGTAATCCCTCAGGTCCACAGAGATGAGGACTTATAGAAAATGTGAATAAGGACTCAAAGTGTGTGCAGAGAGCCGTCATGCACTTGATACCATGACAACAGGACGGCCCTGAGCCCTGAGAGGCCGACACAAAGCTGTGACTGTTTATCTGCACGTCTCAAACACTGCAGGCCACACCTTTTCTTATTCTCCAACACATGTTTGTTTTTTTCTCAGAAACATTATCCATGCTTGACTGCAGGACTATCTGACAACCAAGGTCAGTATGTTGGTGAGGATCATTTGACCACAGCAGGTTACAGAAATGCTTTTTCTCATGAGGTAAAACTAAAGTTGGCTCTCGTGTATTGTGTGAGAATTAAATTATTTTGCATGTTGTTTAGGGTCAGGAGCATACCCACTGTTCTCTCTGCTCCCCAGCTATAGAGGACACCCTGCATCCTCCACCATGGTTTCAAAGCTCCAGCCGAATACTGACCATGCCGCTGTCAGCTGTCACACACTATTCTCACTGAGAAAAACTGGTAAACATTATAAACTTCTATTCACATTTAGAATAACTGATTAGGCCATTTTATTCATTTGCTACCATTCAAAATCCACGAATTAAAAAAAAAACCAGGACAACCAACATGAATGTAGAAATAAAGTTCTTTCATGTTTACCTTTTAAATAGGTTTGCTTACAAAGACATCATAAACGTCTTTAAACATTGAGCTCCCACATAAACCATTGCTAATCCCCGTGTGTTACACGTGTTCGTTTCCATGTTTATTTTGTGGCTTTTGATCCGGGTCGTAACACTGTAGAGGAAGGGGTCTCTCTCCTCCCATTTACTTTTATACAGCAGCGACAGCAGGAAGTGCAACCTTTAATGCAACTTGTCCACTAGTAAACTAGTGATATTTGTACAGTATTTTTGCACAAGAGTTTTGTACCTGGATTTTAACTGATTACATTTCATTAGTGGCTTTTCCCAAAGCTAGTCACCGATTGAAGTTAACCAAATCATTTTCAAATTATGCAAAGTGTTAATGTTGGACCAGCCTTTTCTTTGAACTAGAAACGGATTATTTACGAGCTTTCATAGGATCTCAGAAGCATATCTAAAAGTTCAAAGATCTTTTC
This sequence comes from Neolamprologus multifasciatus, assembly GCF_963576455.1. NCBI lineage: Eukaryota > Metazoa > Chordata > Actinopteri > Cichliformes > Cichlidae > Neolamprologus > Neolamprologus multifasciatus. The sequence goes on along the minus strand of NC_140441.1, from coordinate 5,824,453 downwards.
AAATAACGTGTTTGCCAATATGATTGTTAATTTACAAATTGAAGAAAGGCTAATATTTGCTGTGCAAATAAACATTTTTGATAGTCAGGCTCCTTCACTGTCAAAGGAAGAGTTAAGGAGTGGTCAGAGAGAGGAGACCACTCCCCCAATAAGAATTACTTATAACCTGAACAGGAACTAAACTAAAATTCACTTCTGTCTGATCATCTCACGATGCAGATCCTTGTGCTGATCCTTGGGATTGTGCTGCTCCCTAAAGGCAAGTTTTTGTTCAGTTATCTGTTCTTTTAAAGGAAGTGTGTACTCTAATATTCAATGAAACTTTTTTAAATTGCTTTTACAACATGTGTTATTACAACCCAGCAACAATGTGTCTACTTCCTGTAAATGATTTTTTTTGTTCTTTGTTTGAATCTATTTCAGCCAGTGTTTCATAATTTATCCACACAGTTAATGCAAGAAAACATGATTTAACTCTCTTTTTATAAAATATTTTGTGGTTTATCAGCCTGCCCATTGAAATGCTATGATTGCATACCTGGAACATCTGGAGGCTGCGTTGGGACAATAGATTGTCCTTCGTCCTATACTCGCTGTGGTTCAGCCAGAATTAATTCAAAAATGGGTAAAATTTTATTTTATAGTTCTTCTTCTTTTCTTTTTTGACCTTACTGAGTTGACAGTGGTTCCTCTTTGGTTTCAGGTGGTTTGGAAAATAAACGTATGTGGAGAACCTGTTTTACACCTGATCAGTGCTTCAATGGCTCAGTCAACCTTGGATTTTCCCAAGCTGTAATTAACACCATGTGTTGCACCTCTGATCTTTGCAACTCTCAAGATGTCCCTGGTAATTCACACCATGTTTCTTGGTATTGTGGAATATTTATCCTGTTGTGATAAATAACAGAATAATAGATTTTATTAATTATGTGAAAAAAGTTACAAAATGAGGTTTGAGACAATTTATTTTTTCACTCACCAAGTTCACTTGATGAGAAAGAATCCAGTATTTGCGTATCTGAAGTTTTTTGTCACTTGATAAAATAATCAATGAAAGAAATATGACATCTATTTTTGTGATTCATAGATTGGAGCATCTCCTCTCCAAATGGGAAAAAGTGCTTCCAGTGTGATGGAAAGGACTGCACCAAAACTCTCACCTGCAATGGAAATGAGGACTACTGCATCTCAGCAGCAGGTAATGGGCCTACAGCATTACGTTTCTGCATGTTTGTTCTTTTCTGCTTAGAGGAACATTCAGTGATTCTTTTTTCAAACTTGTAGTTAAATAATTTTTGTTTTCTCAGTGAAAGCAGGAGGGACAACGACTAAAGTAAAGGGCTGTGCCTCCAAGACGATTTGTTCAAATTCACAAACTGCGCAGCTCTCAGCAGTCATTGGAGGAGAAATCAGCTGCTGCCAGTGTGACCTCTGCAACAGAGCCAGCAGTACAACAGCCCACCTCCTGCTTTTTGTGGCCCCGCTGATCTCTTTGGTCTTTTTCTCTTAGCTGATGGGGAAGAAAAGCACAGCACAGTTTTTCTTTAAACCACTTATTTACCAAGAGTTGGATGAAAATGTAGTAATATATGACACACACGTTGATGATGTAGATGTAGAGTCAATGTTCATTTGAATGTGACAGCTTCAGTCTTGGTGACACATCAGATTAACCTGTACAGACATACAACTGTTTTAGCTGATCTTGGCTCTGTAGAAGCTTTAGCACCACTTCTTACAAGATTTAAGTGAGTCTATGTAGATATTTAAGCCTGAAGAATTTTTTGTGCCTTGTGGATTAGAGAAAATCTCAAATAAATTTATACCTGTGCACCCAAGTCTTGTTCTTTTAAGAATCTAAAGATATATGTTGTACAATCATTCAATTCTGGAAAAAGATCAGCGAGATAATTACAAATCTTCAAACATAATCTGGTTCCAGTTGCACAACATGTGCACATAATTATACGTACAGAACAAGCCAAGCAGGGAAAATAGGGAGAGGGAAAAAAGATATTTCCACCTCTGCCAAATGAAATCAAATGAATGCAATTAATAAGAATTCAGTTCTTTAAAGAAGTTTTAACACAGTCCCTCAGCAAGATCAGGATTAAAAGAATAATGCAACACAGTTGTTATTCTTCTTTAATTGTGGAGATTTCTAATTAGTCTGTATTTAAGTATCTAGACCTAGAAAGCACTGCGCTATGGACCCCGTGAAGCCTTAGATCTTTGCCCAGTTTGTTGTTTATCTTTGCGAGCAACAGATGAAAACTACACTGCTACATTTAACACAGAGGTCACATTATGAGTGACTTTGTGTTACACAAATAAAATGGATAATGTCCACATGAAGAATTCTTTAAAATGTCATGTTACACACTTTGATTAAAAAGAATTAAGCAGCTTTGTGAGTCTGCCTTTACTGTATCTTCTGCAATATATAAAAACATTTTTATACACTTGCACACAGTCTCACACAGCTTTTCTTAGGCGCACTGCATCATGGTGAGTGGCCTGGCTTGTTTCAAACTCAAAACACCGATACTTCTTACAGTAGCATAGATGAAATAAACATAAACAAAAGATGTGATTCCCAGGTCTGAATCCGCTGTGATCACAGCCCAGTACAGGTAGAGATCCACCACAGCGCCACGAGGTTTCCACACGAACCTGCAAATTAGCTCCAGCTGCTAATCTACATCACTACCAGTAATATACAGTAACCACACATAATGGGAATTAACAGCCAACTTTTGCACATTCCCTGCAACCGTGTGGACTTATCTTTAGACCAAGGTCAAACTATTTACTATTTTTATCTCTTTACCTGCAAATATATAGACATAGTATATTGTTACACACTTGTAAACGTCTCATTGGAGACTGGCACACACATGATTTTGCAACAACTAAAGAAAATAAAATATTTGAACCATCAGAACATCTTAACCAAATACAATACTGTAAATAAAAGATTACAGGGGCAGGGTTTCTTGTTTTTGTCAATAAAGCATTTCATGTCCTTACAAGTGCTATTTTTTCTCCTGCTTAAAAAATTGGTTAGTGACAGTCCATGGATAAGCAGAGGAAGATGGATGGATTAAATTTGCTTAGTAACTTATCCACAAGGCACTCAGTCATTCAAGTTAGCCAAATCACACTCAAAATATGCAAAGGTTCGTGGTTGACCTAGCTTGGTTGATGGCGACTATGCTCCAGCCTCCAGCTTCCACAGGCTCTCAAAGAAGCATTACAGAGATGCACACAGGCAGAAAAATCCCCAAAAGCAAGATGACTTAACTTAAAAGTTAGCAATAACTGCTGCTCCTTTTTTGTTTTTTGTTTTTTCTAGGAATTCAAATATTCAAATTCAAAATTTATGGCTCCCACGTTTGGCTCCAGCCCGGCTTTGCTTTGTATTTAAATCAGTTCTAGTTATGAGGTTGGGGTTTTTTTGTGTGATGGCCAAACAAACCTTTTAAACACAATCCTCTTTGGTGGCATCTGGTTGCCAAAGAAATGAAGATCAGCTTGAATCTGCAACTTGAAATGAACTGCTTAAATGTGACTGCCCACTCTATAGAGCTGAGCTGTCAGATTCTGTGTGATATTATGCCACAATCCTGTCAGGAATCAGGATGGTTTTGTTGTGTTTTAGATATGTACGCTTTGGAGGGACAAAATAATGTCAGGTGTGTTAGATTAAAAAATTATTTTGTGAGGTCATGCTTATGTGAAACTAGTGGAGAGGTAGGTTTCTACATAATACACACAAACAGTTTGGACACAGCTTTTCATTTTATGGTTCTTCTTTATTTTGTAGATTGTTACTGAACCAAAACTCTAAACGAACACATGTGTAATTTTGTAGTAAACAAAAAAGAATGAAATAACTCAAATATGTTTGTTATGTTTATGTTATATTTTTCAAAATAGTCAACCTTTGCTTTGATTACTGCTTTGCACACTCTTGGCACTCTGTTGATGAACTTCATGAGGTATTCACCTGAAATATTATTGTTATTATTATCTTTAAGTGATATTATTATTACTTCTAGGCTGGACTAATGTAATTCATTATTATCAGGATGTCCTAAAAACTAACTCCAAAGGCTGAGTGAGTTCTGAACAACCAAAAAGCTCAATCAGCAACATCCTCCAGCAGAACTCTATCAGGTCGGTCCTGATGTGCACAAACATGTTTTAGATTGACTCAGTGGTTTAACATTAAACGTGTTATTATGAAAGAAAAAAGTTTTGCTCTGACAGCTTTTCTGAGAGATCTGATAAGATCCCAAACACATTGACCTCTTTGTAGAACATTATTAAATAAGCATCTTAAATATTACTGCTGCATAGGTTTAAGGAGTCGATCCTTTTATAGAGATTTTATATTTATATTTTAGACATACTTATCAAATGCTACTGCTGACACTAACAACTAATGAAGGATAGAAACAAAGTGGACTCCAGTCTAGCTCTGCTTATCATTGCTGAGTCATTTGTTGTTCTTTGTTTTTGTTACTTTTGGAAGGAACAATTGGACTGTTTATAATTTGCAAGAGTAAATGTATTTGTTTGGTTACTTAATGGAGTAATGAGGACGGTTTATGAAGATCTGGACTTACATCCATCTAACAGTACAGGAGAGGCTCAACAGGTTCTAAAAGGCTGTTTACAAAATGTTGTATCCTGCAAAGATTCTTTACAGTTTTACATTGAGAAACATTATTCTGGAAATATTTAGCCTGTATAAAGTATTAAGGCCACTTTTGAATCACAAAATTTAGAAAAAATCTGGGGGATTCATAACAAGCTGGAGGGTTGGTCCTAAGATTATTAACATTTTAAACACTGGGTTGTGAAGATGGAAAAACAAAACAACTAAAACAAAGGAAAAAAACTACGTAGCACAAACTCTTGAAAGGGGACCTTTATGTCACTGAGCACATTATTATGTATGCATTAATAAATAACAACTTAATAAAGACATTACACTCTTAATTTGTTAAGAAGCATGAAGATAGAGTGATCTTTATCCAGAAGTGGAAATTATGCTTGTGGCTAAACCATTGTACAAAAACGTCAACAATCCAGCATTAAACGTATTTACAATGTGTCAGTAAAGAGTGACCTGCACTTCTAGCCTGTGTGTAATGAGCCCACAACACTGGACATTATATTTCTTCATTTCCACTTAATACTGTACAGCTGCTGTTATTGTATATATATATTTGTATTTCTTCATACATTCTTATATATTTCTATACTGTGTATTTTGTTGTACAGTTTTTTTCAACTTTAATTTATATATTTTATCTTATTCTTTCCCAGTTAAATTGACCCTTCATTCTAATTTGTTGTTGTACAGTTATTTCATTTTTAACTTTAATTTATACATTTAATTTTATTGAAATTGTGACGTTGTGATTAAAGTGTTCTTACTGACACAGGTAGGATGGTCAGGCGTCCTCTGTTCCTTCACCGTTCATGAACTGTCACTTATAAAATGCTGCCAAACATCAACTACACTCAATAACTAAACGTGTGCAGGTTAAAGTGATGGACGCCCAGATCTGCACTCCAAATACAAACAGACTAAAGGTGTTTCCTTCAGAAACAAAGACGATATTTACAAAGATCTCACAGGTCAATTGTGAGCGATCACAGCAGCATCTCATCCTGACTAACAGCTTTTAGATGCAGGGAGAGCGTCGTGGTTCAGAGGTGGTTCAGCAGATGTTGAAGGCCTTTCTGTTGCATTGTGTAGTGCTGTGGATGCCATGATGGTTGACTGGGTCTGCTTCTACTGAACTCACAAACACTTTTTTTTTTTTCTTTTTTTTTTTTTTCTTTTTTTTTTGCCTGTCCCGTTTGGCTCTTTTGCCATCAGAATTATTGTCTAAAGGCGAAGAAAGATGCCCAACGGATTTTCTTTACCAAATTGACCATCCCAGCTTTGCCGTAATGGTCCATTTGATTCACCTTTTATTCTTTATTTTATTTTCACTTGCTGAATACGGGACAGACTTGACTGGGGGAAAGAAAAGGGAGAAAGAAAGAGGGAAAGAAAAACAGTTGAGAAGAGGGACGGGGGAGAAGGGAAAAAAAACAAAAACAGAATAAGCAAAAAAAAAAAAAAAAAAAAAAAAAAAACAACATATATCGATCACCTGGATCACCTGTTGAGAAAGAAAAAAGGAAACAAGCAGAAGAAAACGAGAGTAATACAATAAACAACATCACAATGATATATGGGAATATGACAGTAAATACTAAATATTAAACATTATTGTGCAGCACGTAAGATCGACAGCACAGTGTGCATTGAGGTAGGAGCCAAAAAGGGTGTAGTTTGTGTGTGTGATCACCCGTGTGTACACCTGTGAGCATGGACGCGCTTGTTTTCTTAAAAGGTTCCCTCATGTAATGATCTGCTAGAGGGTGTGGGGGGCCACTGCCCCGTCCTCCAGGGCATGAAGCAGGTATGGAGGAGATCAAAACTCCAGACATCCAGAGGCCCCCAGAACACAAGAGACCAAGGAAGACCAACAGAGGGGCAGCCGTGCCACTGTCCCAGAAAGAGCTGAGGAGAGTCCCAGATGAGGGGTCACCCAGCAGCCACGGAGCAGAAGCCAGGGGGGGTTGCAGCGACGTGCCCGTGAGCTCCGCCGGCAGCCAGCTGTGCCTGAGTGACCGAGCCCCAGGCCGAGAGGCCGGGGGCACCCCACCTCCGAAGTGGCCCAAGTGAGCCCCAGGCTCCAGGCCCCGATAAGCAGCCGCCAAGGAGTGAGCCGGTGTGCACCCGGACGCCCACCCCCGGACACAAAGAACCACCAACGCACCGATGTCTGAGGGAGTCCGCCCCCGGCAGGGGAAGTGGTGGGGGCGGACCTTGGAGGGCCTGAGCTGTCCTCAGAGAGGTGGCGTCTGATACCCAACCTGACATATGGACACAGACATACAGGCACACACAGATACAAACATCCATTCCCACCCTCATGCTCTCATATGCACTTACTCCACACTTAACCAACGTGGAGACAGACATAAAGAGACGCTGTACACACAATCACACTCCCCAAGCGTACTCTACAAACCGGGTCTAGGTACCCTTGCCCCTGGAGGGGGGAACTGCACCCAGACCCAGGTTGTGTTACCCTTTTTCCCTGCGGTGGGGAGAAGCAGACCGCCCCGACTCCGCAGCAGCAGGGAGGCCCCACATTCCGGACCCCAGTCGGACGGCCAACTCCTCCTCCTAGCCCCCCTGCTCCAGCAGACCGCAGAGAACGAGGGTGAGAGAAGACTCCTAACCTCCCTCCACCCGCTCATTGTAGTGTTGACGTATGTGTGTTCTAAGGTGCATTTAAAACCCAGGAGGGCATGGAGCTACCTGCCAGAGAGCAGCAGGTAAGCGCATAGTCCCTCCTGCTAGCCCTCAATGTCTACGTGTATTTAAAATTGAGAGGTGGGCAACGACGCCAGGGGTGAGGTGTACACCCTGATGGTAATTGAGATTCCGTGTAGCGTGCCCACCCCCAAGATCCTATATGTATGTGTAATGAGAGTGTGAGTAATGTGAATGTCTAAGTTGCGGGATAAAATTGAGGCAGAGGCAGCCAGAAGGGGACAGAGGGGGGGGTTACCTCCTCTGCACCCTGGTGACACACCCCTACTCCAAGGCCCTGCATGTGTGGGTGGTTGTGGTGGAGCGGGAAGAGGGAGGCAGCTGGAGATGGGGAGGGAAGGAAGGGAGGGGCAAGTGACCCCTCCCTGGGGCCAGCTCCCCCACTGACCCCAGTAGGCACCCCCATACTCCGCGACCCGCCAGGGAAGGGGGGCCCAGGCCCATCCGAACCGGGGCCCAGTGCAGCGGCGCCGCCTGGCCCCACAGAGCCCGGGGCAGTCCACCCAACCCCACCACAGAGAAAACTGCACCCACCCCATCATCCACTCATCTTCCAGACTACATAAGACAATAGACGCCCAGGCTGAGATCTTCCTCCACCTCTCCTGTATCTCCCCCTCTTGCAGAGAGAGTTCCTGAGAGAGGAAAGCTCCTGCAAGATGTGACAACCCCCCCCCCCCCCACCAGTTGAAGAGCCCCCCAGGTGGCTCGGCGCACCAGCGGCACCCCGCGCCAGTGGTGGGCCCCCATATACCCACCGGCCCACAACCCCGGCAACACACCAACCAGGACCCAGGCCCCCGAGGCCCAGCCAGGACTTCTTTAGCTCTGTAAACAGCTACACTTGAGAGGACAGAGGTGATTTCATGGATAAATAACAATGTGTTTATCAGCTTTCATCATCGCAGTGCAGACGTGACGTCAGATCTATCAAAGTGAAGGCCGTCTCTCTGATGACGTCACAGAGCAGAGTCGTTCTGTCCAATAAAGGATCTCAGATCAGCTGCTGCCATCTTGTGGCCACAGTTGGTTACTGTCTCTGAAAGTTGTCTCATGTTTCCTGTTTTCCTGTTAACAAAGGCTGGAGCTCATCATGCTGAGAGGGCAGCAGCATTTTTTGGCTCTTCACACATGTTCATTATATTCTGATGATCCTGGATGGAGACAAACTACAGACAAGTGTGTTCAGCCCAACTAGTTGATCTCATTACAGCAGTTTGATGTTTCCCTTTGAATCCCCCTGAAGATCCTGACAGTGAAGCACGTACATAATACTCCAGCCTTTCAACTCTGAGCTTATTTAGTTCTATTAATACACTGAAATCTCATTTGTGTCATGAAGAAAGTCTTTAATCAAACAGAATTCAAAGATCAGAAACATTTCATATATGGAGTTAAACATGAATCATTGTTTCAACAATAGATTTATTGTTGTCATAAACAGACAAGAAGACAACAACAAACTGCTCCTCCCATTCAACACATGTCAGTCCATATCCCAGCAAACTAAATCATCTCCATTTACACATCAAATAGAAACATGAATCACTTGTAATGATTAGAAACTTGATAGAATTTCAAATCTAGTTTGGGGAGTCATTCAGTGAGAAACAGTGAAATGATTTTCCATGTGAAAAGGTGGACAGCAGAAACAGAAAGAAACAGTGAGAACTAAAAGAGAAACAAAGAGCTTTGGAACAACGAGGCAGCAGGAGGACAGCTGCAGTTTAACAGCTTCAATTCACTGACAGGAAACAACATTAGAAATATCATCATCCTCAACTCATCTGCTGCACTGACACTGACACCTTCAACGGACACACCTTCATTTTAGAAACAGTGCGAATGTATGGAATCATCCTGTGAGTGAAAGTGTGTTTGAAGGTGTGTATGTGTGTGTTAGTATCAGGATCAGAGAACGACAACTTTCCTCTGTTCCAGTCCAGATTCACTCTGATCCTCTGGAACTTCTTCTGGACTGAGAGAGCAGTTTGAGCTGATGGTGAGTGTGCTGAGTATATAATTCCATTAAACCATATTCTCCATAATCCAGACCCTATGCTTCCCTTCCTCTGCACAGACTCTGCTAACACACCCAGTTCCCACACTGTACTGTCTCCAACTTCAACATCCCAGCCGTGAGTCCCTGAGTTAAAGCCCTCAGAGCCCAGGACAGAGTAGGAATAATCAATCCTCTCTGAATTATCAGGAAGATTCTGCCTCTTTCCTCTTCCTCTCACACTGGTCAGATCTTCAGACAGGATGAGTTTTGGATGAGCAGTGTTTGGGTCCAGGATGAGAGGAGTGTAGGAGACCATGTCCTTCATGTTGTTCCAGATGTTGAAGGTCAGGTTGCCCAGGTGTTTGGCCTGGTCTATCAGAGCTCCTGAGGGCAGCTGTGGATCATCCAGCAGGGGGCAGCGCTGGACTCTTTCCACTGCAGCCTTGTAGTTGTGCAGGAATGAGACGTCTTCAGCTCTCAGCTCCTCCTCTGTGGCTCTGACTGTGTCTGAAAGAGCTGCTATCTCTCTGCTCAGAGCCTCCATCTTCTCCTTCATCATCCCACTCTTCTGCTCCTCTTCCTCCCTCAGTGCAGCCAGCCTGGCCTCCTCTTCCTCTGCTAGAAACTGGTGAAGCTTCTTAAACTGCTCCTTAATCTGCCTCTCTGTGTGTCGGGCCTGGACCTTAATGTGTTCTGCTGTTTGATCAAACTTCACTTGAACTTCTTCACAAACCTTTAACTTCTTCTTTAAGGGCTCCAGAGTTTCCTGAAGTTCCTTCTTGTGCTGTTGTGCAGCTTCATCGATGGGTCTGAATCTGTGATTGGTGTGTTTTTCTGAGCCACAGCAGACGACACACACTGGCTGCTGATGGTCCAGACAGAAGAGTTTGAGTTTCTCAGAGTGCAGACTGCAGAGAGCCTCTGAAGCTCTCTGATCTCTCTCCTGTAAGAACGACTCACACAGGTTCTTTAAAGCCAGACTTAAAGGTGGATCATCCCTTGAAGATCTTCTCTTACAAACTGGACACTCGTGTGTTGGTCTCTCTCTCCACCATCTCTTCAGACAGTCTTTACAGAAGCTGTGGCTACATGACAGAAGAACAGGATCTCTGAAGACCTCCTGACAGACCGGACAGCAGAGATCCTCCTCTGATCTGGAAGCCATTGAGTCTGTGAGTGAAGCTGAAAACAGCAGACAGGAAGTACAGTCAGTCCTGGCTCCCCTCCCTCCTCTACCACCTTCACTGAAACTTCCTTTGAGTCGTGTTTTTGCTCAAACTCACATTCAGTGTGTGGAGCGTCAGCAGCTTGAAGCAGCAGTGTTGGAGTTTTCCACTTTTCTCTCCTGTAGCTGGACTCACTCAGAGGAAGCTGCTAGTTTGGTCTGAACTCAGTCTGATCGTCTGTGCGTCTCTCTTTACTGAGGACGAAGAACATCCTGTTTCCTGGTTTGTCACATTTGAGTGACGTGAGGGGAGGAGACAAATGTTGCTGTTTGACTTTTAACTAAGGTGTGTTTCAATCCTGCCTGCAGCTCAAAAGCTATAAAACAGGTTTTGTGTCTTTTCACCTCCACAGGTCACAACATGAAACCTGTTGTGAAGTTTATAAAATAAAGTGTCACTCGGTGGTGCAGCTGTTTGTCAGCTTGTATTTCAGACTTTGTTCTGCTTCTTGTTCAGGTTCCCAGCAGTGGGAGTGTAATGCAGTCACACACACACAGGTGGTGTTAAGGTGGATTCACTTAGTTACAGACAGTGGTGTTATTTCTTGTAACTAAGGGTGTGTTTCACTCCAAAGTTCAGACATTAACCTGCCAGAAGTTGTAAAAGTTACTAATAAAGAGCTTTTCTCTCATTTCACATGCAGGTCAGAGCATGAAAGCTGTGATGCAGCAGTTTGAGAGAAATTGCTGCTGATATAAAATATTTTTTGTTGTTTTACAAAATATATAAAAGAGCAGAAAGAAAAGAAATAAGTGTAAAGAGTGCAGCAAAATGCATGTTTTAGTGTGAGTTGGTTCATCTGATCTGGTTGTGTAAAAGTCACTGCATGACACTGAGTGTTACTTTTGTGTTACTGACACTCATCTCTGACATCTCTTTCTCTTACTTTCTTTTTTCTGTTATTTAGTAAAAAATCTTTCAAAGAAATAATGAATTCTCCACACGTGTTTGAAGGTTGCTGATACGTTCATCTAGCACAGACCTATTGCTGGAACGCCAAGACAATTCTACTACAATGGCAAAAACAAGACGCATGTAACCAGAGCTCTTTGTGTTGCTTGTGCATGAGGGAGAGAACTGTGACGAGCATCGTTCCCTCCAAGTAAGCAAATGAATGTTAATAGTCAAACATTCAATTCAATTCAATTTCAATTCAATTCAATTCAATTTTATTTATATAGCACCAAATCACAACAAAAGTCACCTCAAGGCGCTTCATAGATACAGAGAAAAGCCCAACAATCATATGACCCCCTATGAGCAAGCACTTTGGCGACAGTGGGAAGGAAAAACTCCCTTTTAACAGGAAGAAACCTCCGGCAGAACCAGGCTCAGGGAGGGGCGGCCATCTGCTGCGACCGGTTGGGGTGAGAGAAGGAAGACAGGATAAAAGACATGCTGTGGAAGAGAGACAGAGATTAATAACAGATATGAGTCAATGCAGAGAAGTCTGTTAATACATAGTGAGTGAGAAAGGTGACTGGAAAGGAAAAACTCAATGCATCATGGGAATCCCCCGGCAGCCTACATCTATTGCAGCATAACTAAGGGAGGATTCAGGGTCACCTGGTCCAGCCCTAACTATATGCTTTAGCAAAAAGGAAAGTTTTAAGCCTAATCTTAAAAGTAGAGATAGCGTCTGTCTCCCAAATCCAAACTGGAAGCTGGTTTCACAGAAGAGGGGCCTGAAAACCGAAGGCTCTCCCTCCCATTCTACTTTTAAATACTCTAGGAACAACAAGTAGGCCTGCAGAGTGAGAGCGAAGCACTCTAATAGGGTAATATGGTACTACAAGGTCATTAAGATAAGATGGGGCCTGATTACCTAAGACCTTGTATGTGAGGAGCAGGATTTTGAATTCAATTCTGGATTTAACAGGAAGCCAATGAAGGGAAGCCAAAACAGGAGAAATATGCTCTCTCTTTCTAGTCCCTGTCAGGACTCTTGCTGCAGCATTTTGGATTAACTGAAGGCTTTTCAGTGATTTTGGACATCCTGATAATAATGAATTGCAGTAGTCCAGCCTGGAAGTAATAAATGCATGAACTAGTTTTTCAGCGTCACTCTGAGACACGATATTTCTAATTTTAGAGATGTTGCGCAAATGGAAGAACGCAGTCTTACATATTTGTTTAATATGTGCGTTGAAGGACATATCCTGGTCAAAAATGACTCCAAGGTTCCTCACAGTGTTACTGGAGGCCAAGGTAATGCCATCCAGAGTAAGAATCTGGTTAGATACCATATTTCTAAGCTTTTCAGCACCGAGTACAATGACCTCAGTTTTATCTGAGTTAAGAAGCAGAAAGTTAGTGGCCATCCAAGTCTTTATGTCTTTAAGACATTCCTGCAGTTTAACTAATTGGTGTGTGTTATCTGGCTTCATGGACAGATAGAGCTGGGTGTCATCTGCATAGCAGTGAAAATGTATGCTATGTCTTCTAATGATGCTGCCTAGGGGAAGCATGTATAATGTAAACAGAATTGGTCCTAGCACTGAACCCTGTGGAACTCCATAATTAACCTCAGTGTGTGAAGAGGACTCTCCATTTACATGCACAAATTGGAGTCTATTAGATAGATATGATACAAACCACTGCAGTGCAATACCTGTAATACCTACAGCATGTTCTAATCGCTCTAATAGGATATTATGGTCAACAGTATCGAATGCTGCACAAAGGTCAAGAAGGACAAGCACAGAGATGAGTCCACTGTCAGAGGCCATAAGAAGATCATTTGTAACCTTCACTAAAGCTGTTTCTGTGCTGTGATGAACTCTGAAACCTGACTGAAACTCTTCAAATAAACCATTCCTCTGCAGATGATCTGTTAGCTGTTTGACAACTACTCTTTCAAGGATGTTTGATATGAAAGGAAGGTTGGAGATTGGCCTATAATTAGCTAAGATTGCTGGGTCTAGAGATGCTTTTTGAGTAAAGGTTTAACTACAGCCAGCTTGAAGGCCTGTGGTACATAGCCGATTATTAGAGATAGGTTGATCATATTTAAGATCGAAGAATTAATCAATGGCAGGACTTCTTTCAGCAGTTTTGTAGGAATGGGGTCTAAAAGACACGTTGATGGTTTGGAGGAAGTAATTATTGAAGTTAACTCAGAAAGATCGATTGGAGAAAAAGAGTCTAACTTAACATCAATGGTACTAAGAGTAGCTGTAGATAATATTACATCTGTGGGATGATTATTGGTAATTTTTTCTCTAATGATAAAAATTTTATTTGTGAAGAAGTTCATGAAGTCATCACTAGTTAACGTTAAAGGGATGGTTGGCTCAAAAGAGCTCTGACTTTTTGTCAGCCTGGCTACAGTGCTGAAGAGAAACCTGGGGTTGTTCTTATTTTCTTCAATCAGCAGTGTTGGGTAAGTTACTTTTAAATAGTAACTTAGGTACATTACTAGTTACTTCTATCAAAAGTAACTCAGTTACTTCAAGTTACTCGTTACTTTCAAAGTAACTAGTTACTAGGGAAAGTAACTTTGGTTTTACTCAGAATTCTCTTGTTAATGTGTTGTTTCCATAACTTTGCCAGTCTTCTAGCTTGCTTACTTGCCACAAGTGCACTGTGCCACCTACCAATAGAAAGGAAAAGATAATGTGCATATTTCCACGAGAGAAATCCCACGCCTGGACCATCATTGACCGCTGCCATGATTCTAGCCTACGTCACAGCGTCATGTGCACCTTTTACATCCAACACAAAAACTGCAGTCGTGATGCTTTCGATTGTACTCAGAACTCGGAAAATCTGCCTTCTGAATAGGAAGATGTAGGTAACACCAGACTGCAGATGAGCTGCATACAGGACTGGACTGGGACAAAAAATCGGCCCGGGCGTTTTGACTAGAGACTGGCCCACCATTATAGGAAAAATCATAAAGCCTTTGAATGAAAACAAACGCTGTTGTGACAGTGATGTACACCGTTTTGATGGTATATATGCATTAATCTATCAATCGTTTGTTGTAAGATTCAGATAATTATTTTTTAAAAGCTAGACATTTAAAATGAGAATAAGAAAGAAAAGTATTTCTTTGTGCTCACCTCTCCCTGTTAATGCCCGACCTGCCCCCTGGCAAAACTTTGCTAGATCCGCCCCTGCACAGTTACCAGCTGTCAGCTACGTAAAAAAGGATCCTGGTGTTATTTGTCTCTCAGAAACAGTTCATAACTTCCCATCAACTCATTCATGTCACCTAAAAGGTAAACCTGTTTCTCCATCACCTGTTCAGCTCTGATGATTCAGTAAGGACATCTCCTGGTTTCATGTTTCCCTCTCACCAGATAACCAAACTGATATCATGACCAGCAGCTTTTTTGCAGCTGTGGCTCCAGCAAACATCAGCTGATACTAGAAATTAATATTAAATAAATTCTAACAACTGCTGATCAAGCTTAAACGTGCTGCTGTTGTTTAACGCGACATTGGCTGGTTTCCTCTTTCTGGCGCAAAGTGGGCGATAAACAAACAAGAGAGCCGATCAGCTGATCATTGATCAGTTTCATGATTGAAATAGAAACGGGAGAGGGAGGGGGGAGAATGAAAGAAGAAGAGGCAGCTGTGCAGCAAAGACACAGAATAACTCCAGCTTTGTGTCTTTTTCATTGTAGCTGAATTACGGGACAAACTGTTCCTTTTCACCTCAATAAGAAACGCGTAATATTTTATCTGAATACCAGACGGGACAGTTGGCAACTCTAATAACTTATGAACAAAATAAAGTTCAACATCATTAACTTCATAGCACCCACCCAGCTGTATAGAAACTCCGTCATGCTAGCTAGTACGCAATACGGAAAAAGTCAGCACAACGAAAATAAACTCCACCTAAACTTGGTTTATATCTGACCCAGATAGACTGCAGGTCATAACTTCTTACCTGAAGTTCAGTTCACACTTGGACCGGCGGCCGCCTCGGGTCTCTTTTCCTTCTGCGTCCCCTTTCCCTCATCCACCTGCTGCCTCCACCACTTGCTAATGTTACTGAATCTGTGGAAGCTCCGCGATAGCCACCACACGAAGTAACGAGTAAGGACCCTATCTAAATCCCAGTAACGACTAACGCGTTCCTGATTTTGGCATAATAACTAGTTACCGTGCTCGTTACCATAATAATAACGTAGTTACTGTAACGCGTTACTTAATAACGCGTTAGTCCCAACACTGTCAATCAGTGATGAGTAGTAAGCTGTTCTGGCTTTGCGGAGGGCTTTCTTATAAAGCAACAAACTATTTCTCCAGGCTAAATGATGATCTTCTAAATTTGTGACACGCCATTTCCTCTCCAGATTACGAGTCATCTGCTTTAGGGTACGTGTTTGAGAATTATACCACGGGGTCAGGTACTTCTGATTAGAGACCTTAGTTTTCACCGGAGCTACAGTATCCAGAGTCGTACGTAGTGAGGAGGTGAAATTATTAACAAGATAATCGACCTCTGTTGGGGTAGCGTTCAGATAGCTGCTCTGCTCTGTGTTGGTACAGGGCATTGACGATGATAACAGTGGCTGGATTATATTCTTAAACTTAGTTACAGCGCTTTCAGAAAGACATCTACTTTGATAAAGTCCACTCTCCACTGCTGCGTAATCAATTATTGTAAATGTAAATGTTATCAAGAAATGATCAGACAGGAGAGGGTTTTCAGGAAACACTGTTAAATGTTCAGTTTCTATGCCATATGTTAAAACAAGATCTAGAGTGTGATTAAAGTGGTGGGTGGGTTCTTTTACATTTTGAGAGAAACCAATTGAGTCTAACAACAGATTAAATGCCATGTTGAGGCTGTCATTTTTAGCATCAACATGGATGTTAAAATCACCCACAATAATTATTTTATCTGAGCTCAGAACTAAATCAGATATAAAGTCTGAGAAATCAGACAGAAACTCTGTGTAAGGCCCAGGTGGACGATAGATGATAACAAGTAAGACTGGTTTCTGAGTTTCACAGCTGGGGTGGACAATGTTAAGCATCAGGCTTTCAAATGAATTAAAAGTCTGTCTTGGTCTTTCATTAATTAATAGACTGGTGTGAAAAATTGCTGCCAAACCGCCCCCTCGACCTGTGCTTCGAGATTTCTGGTAGTTAGAATGATTTGGGGGTGTTGATTCATTTAAACTAACATAATCATCCTGCTGCAACCAGGTTTCTGTAAGGCAGAGTAAATCAATTTGTTGATCAATTATTAAGTCATGTACTAACAGAGACTTGGAGGAGAGAGACCTAATATTTAATAATCCACATTTCACTGTTTTACTCTTTGGTTCAGGTGTGGATACTGTATTGTTCTTTCTTTGTAAATGTTTAAGTTGTTTGTTGCTGGTTTTTAGTTTGTTTTTTGTCTTTTTGGAAGCAGACACAGTCTCTATGGAGATGGGTTTTTTGGGGGGGTAGCAGGAGGAGAGAAGCTGCAGAGAGGCGTGTAAGACTGCAACTCTGCTTCCTGGTCCCAACTCTGGATAGTCATGTTTTGGGGGGTTTAATAAATTTGTCCATATTTCTAGAAATGAGAGCTGCTCCATCCAAAGTGGGATGGATGCCATCTCTCCTAACAAGACCAGGTTTCCTCCAGAAGGTTTGCCAATTATCTATGAAGCCCACATCGTTTCTGGGACACCACTCAGACAGCCAGCAATTTAAGGAGAACATGCGGCTAAACATGTCACTCCTGGTCTGATTGGGGAGGGGACCAGAGAAAACTACAGAGTCCGACATTGTTTTGGCAAAGTTACACACCGATTCAATATTGATTTTAGTGACCTCCGATTGGCGTAACCGGGTGTCATTACTGCCGACGTGAATTATGATTTTACTAAATATACGTTTACCCTTAGCCAGCAGTTTTAAATTTCCTTCAATGTCGCCTGCTCTGGCCCCTGGAAGACAATTGACTATGGTTGCCGGTGTCTCTAGCTTCACATGTCTGAGAACAGAATCACCAATTACCAGAGTTTGACCCCCAGCGGGTGTGTCGCCGAGTGGGGAAAAACGGTTAGACAAATGAACGGGTTGGTGGTGTACCTGGGGCTTCTGTTTAGGACTACGGGAAATTAACATTTGCAAAATCATTCCAGCTTTGTGGTGCATCTCCTCCAGGTGTGTAAATCACACATGCAGAGTGGTTTGAGTTCCTCAGAGCTTCATAAATGTCTCTTCCAGTTGTTTCTATCACTGTCCATATGACCAGAGTCCAAATGTATGCAGACATGGGTAGAACAAACATACCAGTTAGTTTTGCTGTTTGTCAATGTGGCTTTCAGTTATCTTCAAGGCTGCAGGCCTTTGTCAGCACTCCTGTTTTATGGCCTCTATCAACCCTCATCACCTCATTTCATGCATTCTTCCTGTGGGGGGATACTTATGACTCCTCTATTGTCCTTTCGTCTCTGCAGAAAACCTTTTTTGGATTGGATTCAATTATTTTACTGCTGTTATAACCCCACCTGTTGAGTCACTTCAGCAGTCTTGTTCATGATGCAAATGACAACAACAATGACACAAAGGAAGACCCTCTTCAGAGTGTCAAAGTATGCATAGCACAGTGACACAGCATTAGGTGATGTTCATAGGAAATTGCTGTCAGTCATTCCCCGTCACCACCATAGCTTCTGGTTTCTGTTCACAGAATAATGATGCCATCCTTGAACTTCCTCTCTGCACGGTCGATTGGAGCTTGGAACGCTCCCCTCATCCTTCAGATCTCCATCTGTTGTCCACAATCTCCTCGTGATCACCTCTGGAAAGCCCCGTGGCACAGCTCTCCATCCAATGCAGCTTTATGGTCATTGCTGTGGTTCCAGAATCTTCTCATGATGACCAGTAGGTCCCCAAACAGCATGACCTTTGACCTCAACCCCTGCCTGGGCTGTCAGCTATGGTCCCTACTTCTCGCTGGGTCTCTGAAGATTTCTCAGGAGATTCCACCCTTGGGATCATTTCTTCCAGCAATGCTCTGCTGCACCTGTATCTCCTTACTAGAGGAAAAACTTCTATTTGGAAAACATGTCAACCATCATCAAACCAAATTTTCCTTTCAGTTCAGTGAACTTCACTTATGAAAAAAATATAATTATTTATTATTTATTAATTATATTATTCGTTTATCACGTTTTCACTTTCACTTATAGGCCATCAAAGTGTTTCTTATCTTTACCCAAATGATTGGAGCAGAACTTAAAATCTATAAGCTGTAAAAACTTTATATTTGAAGACTGAAAGAGACCCAGGAAGTGGTCACAGGACGAGGGTGACAGACTGTCTGAAGTAGTTAGAACAAGACAAGGCTGTTGGACCAGGTGTGCTTGCTTTTGAAACTGTGTCTTAATTCCACCTGTTTCACATACAAGGGTCAGTTCTACAGGCAGGAACATGGGTGTGCCGTGGGCTCCCCAGTTTCACCCATTGTGGGCAACTTGTATATGGAAGACGTGGAAAAGAGGGCTTTGCTATCCTACCCTGAAACACCACCAAGTTATTGGTTCAGGTATGTGGATGACACCTGGGTGAACACACAAACCTCCATCTCTGGTTTCTTTGACTGGAGGTTGTTGATGATTTGATGATTTCACAACACTGTATGTGATGTCACTGGTGATGTCATCTTCTCCATCTGCTGAAATGAGTTAAAGTAAACACTTTTAAGATTTAAGAATCTAAATGGACCAAATTATGATGACAGAATGGAAACAAAATACAACAATGAATAAGAATGAATATGTACAAACCTTCAAGTTTCCTGTGAACACATCGTCTCACCAGCAGAACCAGTAACGCCAGTAGAACCACAACATAGACTACATATAAGTAAGTAAATCTTATAAGGCTTATATGATTTACTAATGAAAGTGGCCACTTTCTCGTTGCTTTCATATATTGTTTTAGTAAGTATCCAAAACATTCAAGTTTCATTATATAATTTTTCAAGAGATCTTATATCTGTTTTCACTCTTGTATGCTTTTCATACAAGTTTCACACAAGACAGATACAAACTTTATCAGATTTATATATATCTTTTCCATATGGGTAGAACTTGACTGCATGCAGAGGTGGAACCCCTAACCCTACTCAAGTAAATTTGAATAAATGTAAGTCAATGGAAGTGTTTGGAAAAATGTGCTTCTAAAAATACTTTTATTTAGTTCATTCACTCATGAGCTGCTGTAACATGAATCAAAAGGGTGATTTGACACCTCAGCATGAGTCACGTTCTATAGAGTTTTGCTAATGACCGAATCATTTTATTCAGGTGTGCTGCAGCAGGGACGCATTCAAAAGTTTCAGGACACCGGCCCTTGAGGACTGCAGTTGGAGACCCATGCTCTTAGTGCTTCTTAGTCCTCCGGATGTTGATCCCGCTCAGTCTAAAGGTGTGCTTGCCAGGGTGGTCCTCTGGTCAAGCCCTCCCCTCAGTCACACCTGTTATTAGCAGTTCACCTCCAAATCTGTACGATTTGTAACTAACTAGGTTAAATTTAGTGCCCTGGAAAAATCGGCCCCAAGGATAATTTAAAGGATGGAGTAAGAACACTTTGAGTGATGCAATAGCAATACACAAGTTTTTACTAATAATTATGATCACATAATCAAATCACTTGAGTTATACCTATCTAATTAACCTACTCTGAACTAATGCTTCTAATGTTGATCTTGAGAGGAGAGAGGTTGAGGAGGGAATGGACACGAATGGACCAGTAACACCCAAGAGGCATCAGATGCTAATATGTAGAGTGCAGAGACCTGATGAAGAAACTCTGGAGGAGCAATGAAATTCCTCCAGAGTCTGGGGTTATGCATTTAATTACAGAGCTACTGAGCTCTGTTTTTACCAGCTAAAAGTCAGTGACGTTTTTGGGCTGTTAGTGACAAGGATCACATTGACTGCATCTGATTGGGCAGTTCTGAGTCTAATCGTCACCTGCAAGCTGCACAGAAGCCTGCAAGAGACACGTCAGCATGGAGACACCAGGATGAGAAATCCACTTACACAGACTCACTATCCCTCTGTGAAAGAGGAAGATCAACATCAGCCTTTAAATCTAAGAGTTACACAGTAAGAGTTATAACCTATGGCCCTGGGAAATAGAAGTGCTGCCTTGTGCAAATGGGACTGCAGAGTCTCCATCAGATTACAGAGGACAGCGCTAATGCAGACGAGTTCATCAGCAGCCCTGTTTCATATGGTACTCTGAATCCCTGCACAGGATTGGTTAAAAATGATGAGCGAAAAAGCCACAAAATTCAAAGAACTGTTTAGACGAAGCCAAAATTCAGTAGAGATAGTTGTGATTGGGAAAGCTCAGAGATGTTAAACGAAGCACTGCCTCTCAGCACCCCCATGCCCCCCTCCCAACTCCACACTTCATTTTAAAAGTAGGTTACGCTAACCCCCAGCCGGTACTCAGGCTCCTTCCCCACCAGAGATGTGACACGCCTCGTCCCTTTGCTAGAATCTGTAGCGAGGGATTGGTCCACCAGAGACCTCGCTCCTGGCATCCGCCCAGCACACATTGCACCAAACCCCTACGGCACCTACTGTGGGTGGAGGGCTCATGTAACTTTTTCAGGTTGCGCCCAGCCGTGGACTAAGGGCCGACCACCACCTACTTCATCGCTGACAAGAGAAATATTTCACTTTATATTTTTCAGAAAACATCAATTTCTCCTTCACCTTAATGTAAAGCATTAAAGTCTTCCTCATTTAAGACATCTGACGTACACCCTGAAGATTCTTGTTTGTTTGCAATGAAAATTAATATCACTCTGTCTGTCCAAATGCTGTACGTCCACGATTTTAGCTACTTTGTTAGGCTGCTTTACTTTTCTAAGGCTTAAGTAAATTCAGGAGTGATCCACAACGATGTCAGAGCTCTATGTTTGTTTCTATGGTTACAGTGCCCCTCCTGGTAGTTCCTCTCAGTACATATTTGACAGAGCGTAAACATTTCCCTGATTTAGTTTTAGACGGTAAAGCAGGAAAATATAAGCCTGTAGGGGGGAAATGCGACTGCTTCAGTAAAGCCAAAGTAGCTTTTGGAATCCTTAAAATCATGAAAAGTAATTTCAGGATGACTAAAAGGAAAAAGGTACTGCTGATGTACTGATATATAGCATTTGTGTAGCACTGCTGCTATATTTGTATTGCAGCAGCGCTACACAAATACATTCTTTAAAAATCATACAATGTGATTTCCAGAATCGTTTCTTAAAAGCTGTCTATCACAGTGGGAATGCATCTACTCCATGATTTCTAACTGGGAGAACTTGCAAAATCGCAGGGAGTTCAAATACTTATGTTCCTCACTAGTCTCACTTTAATTGTGATTATTTTTTTCCTGTTAAACAAGCACAGATAAAATGAATTAAAGCCTTCCAACGGGGCATGCAGCCTCCAGTTCCTCACAGTGTTACTGGAGGCCAAGGTAATGCCATCCAGAGGAAGAATCTGGTTAGATACCATATTCCTAAGATTTTCAGGGCCGAGTACAATAACCTCAGTTTGATCTGAAATAAGAAGCAGAAAGTTAGCGGCCATCCAGGTCTTTATGTCTTTAAGGCATGTGTGTTATCTAGCTAACATGAACTCACATGTAGTGAGTCGTTTAATCTTTAAATGACATTTGTAGAATTTGCCCACTTCCTCTCACCCACAGAAATGAAGAGCTGGCAGAAAGTGGACCATCGAACAAATGCTCATCCTCTGAAAACTATGAGGTCTGCAGGCCAAAACGTGCTGGTCAAGCAACAAAGTTGTTCTTCATATTACTAAAATGTTGGAGCTTGTGCCTCTTCAGATGTTTGCTCTTCTCTGTGCTACTTGGAAATAGCCGAGGGCAGGGGTCTCAAACTCCAATGAGCCGCGGGCCGCGAGTTTGAGACCCCTGGCCGAGGGGAAATGCCCGAAACCTCAGTCCTGATTCCACAGCTTTATTACATCAGCCTGGTAGAAAATTATTTTTCACTATCAAATCAGGCCACCAGGCGGCGGAGCGGTCCCAGAAGTTCAGTCGTGAGTAATATCTAACCTCTCTTCTTCCTCACAGCTCGTCTGATCGTGAGTCCCAACAGCTCTAATTTCTCTGAGGGAGATGTTGTGACTGTAATCTGTGAGGAGGACCAAAGCTTTCCTGATTGGGCTGTGAGGAGAAACACAAGCAAACTGCAGAGGGCTGAGTGTGGAGATGGGTGGGGACAACAGCAACATGATCAATCATGTTTGATCAGTACGCTGATGCCTCACGACACTGGAGTTTACTGGTGTGAGTCCAGTAATGGTGCCATCAGTAACCTGGTTAATATCACAGTCACTGGTAAGCTGATCACTCTCACTTTACTTCTTATTGCATCCACAAATTGAGCTGAACAGTGCAGGTACATAGATTCTGTGCTGTTCTTCACTGATCACCTACCTGACTGACAGAGTAATGAAGGACTTCCCTCGCTGGGTGCTTCTTAATGTGTGAGGATATTCTCCATTACTGAGTTAAGACTTCCTTATTTAGATCTAAGATCTGGATTATCTTGCATGTCTTGTGGCTCCCAAATGTCTCTTAATTTATTATCATCTGTAGCCTCATACTTTAGCTTTACTTGGCAAATGTGAATGCTTTGTGTGCTGACAAACCCTTTTGCATGTAGTGTAAAAAGTGTATAAAAAGCCTTATAATTGCCTAATTTTGTGTTTTTGTTCTGTTACAAAAGCAGGCATTCTTACTGTTGTTTAATATTTTAATCAAACCTTTAAGTTTAATTCAACACAAAAGAAGACCACTGTAAACAAATCCACAGTACAAAACAGAAGCAAACTCAGCAGCCAAACAGTTTGTCCTCAGTGCAGGTCGACATTCAGAAAAATCAACTGCCTCAGCTTGGATAGGCTGAGGCAGTCGAAACTTGCCACGAAGCTCGTCGACCTTGGGCTGGGAACACCAATCTGCAGATGGATTCTAAACGTCCTCACAAACAGGCCCCAGGTGGTGAGAGTTGGTAAGCACACCTCCTCATCACTCATCTTAAACACAGGTACGCCACAGGGTTGTGTGCTTAGCCCCCTCCTATATTCCCTGTTCACACACGACTGTGTTGCTAAACACGAGTCCAACACCATCATCAAGTTTGCTGATGACACAACCATCATAGGCCTCATCACAGGCAATGATGAGACGGCCTACAGAGAGGAGGTGATGGCGCTGTACGTGAAGTACCCTCAGAAGGTCTGCTAGATGATGTTAATGCAGCACTACGGACGATACCTACAGCCACGATTACCGACACTAACAAGCTGATCTACAATACGGCAGCAGTGATCAGTGAGATGCTTGGCTACAAGTTGAACAGCCACAAGGGGCAGTACCCTCCATGGAGAAGGAGGCTAGAGGGCAAGATCAAAGTAGCACGGAGGGAGGTGAGCCAACTAACGGAGTTGCAGAAAGGTGCGACAAAGAAGGTGCATAAGAAATACAGCAAGCTGTCCATACCTGAGGCCTTGGAAACTGCCAAGCAAAGACTCAGAGCCTTGGCCAGCCGCTTGAGGAGGTACACCAGAGAGATAGAAGGCAGGAGAATAAACCAGCTGTTCTCCACAGAACCAGCAAAGGTGTACTCTCAGTGGCAAGGGAACAATAATAAGAGAACAGCACCACCAAGGCTGGAGACGGAGCAATACTGGAAGAGCATATGGGAGAAGGACGCAAGCCATAACGGCAATGCTCAGTGGCTAGTGGATCTGAGGGCAGACCATAGCGACCTCCCTGAACAGGGTCCAGTAACCATCACGGTGGCAGATATCCAAGAAGGGGTCTCCAGTATGAAGAGTTGGACAGCACCAGGGCCCGACATGGTTCACGCCTACTGGCTGAAGAAGCTGACTGCACTCCATGAGCGTCTGGCAGCACAAATAAACCAGCTGCTAGTTGATGAGAGACACCCGGAATGGCTAACCAAAGGTCGCTCCAACTACCGACCAATAACCTGCCTCAGTACTACATGGAAGCTCCTGTCAGGCATCATATCGGCTAAGATAAACAGGCACATGGGTCAATACATGAGCGGGACACAGAAAGGAATTGGCAAGAATACCAGAGGCGCAAAACACCAGCTACTGGTAGACAGAACAGTCAGCCGAGACTGCAAGACCAGACTGACCTGTGCACTGCCTGGATTGATTACAAGAAGGCCTATGACTCAATGCCCCACAGCTGGATACTGGAATGCCTAGAATTGTACAAGATCAATGGGACCCTAAGAGCCTTCATCAGGAACTCAATGGGGATGTGGCGTACAACACTAGAGGCCAACTCCAAGCCCATAGCACAAGTCACCATCAAGTGCGGGATCTACCAGGGAGATGCTCTGTCCCCACTGCTGTTCTGCATAGGCCTGAACCCCCTCAGTGAGATCATTAACAAGACTGGCTACGGATACCGACTACGGAACGGAGCAGTTGTCAGCCACCTCCTGTACATGGATGACATCAAGTTGTATGCCAAGAGTGAACGAGACATCGATTCACTGATCCACACTACCAGGCTATACAGCAATGACATTGGAATGTCGTTCGGGCTGGAGAAGTGTAGTCGGATGGTAACAAAGAGAGGGAAGGTAGTCAGAACTGAGGGGATTGAACTACCAGAAGGCAACATTGCAGACATAGAGGACAGTTACAAGTACCTGGGGATCCCGCAGGCGAATGGGAACCATGAAGAGGCCGCTAGGAAAGCTGCAACCACCAAGTACCTGCAGAGGGTCAGGCAAGTCCTGAGGAGTCAGTTGAACGGTAAGAACAAGATCCGGGCCATCAACACGTACGCCCTGCCCGTGATCAGGTACCCTGCTGGGGTAATAGGCTGGCCAAAGGAGGAGATAGAAGCCACTGACATAAAGACAAGAAAGCTCCTTACCATGCATGGAGGGTTTCACCCCAAGTCCAGCACCCTGAGGCTGTACGCTAAGCGGAAGGAAGGGGGTCGGGGACTGGTGAGTGTCAGCACCACAGTCCAGGATGAGACAACAAACATCCAAGAATACATCACGGAGATGGCCCCAACTGACAGCGTGCTCAGTGAATACCTCAGGCAGCAGAAACCCAAGAAAGAGGAGGGAGACGTGGAACCATCATGGAAGGACAGGCCCCTGCACGGTATGTACCACCGGCAGATAGAGGAGGTGGCTGATATCCAGAAATCCTACCAGTGGCTGGACAAAGCTGGACTGAAAGATAGCACAGAGGCACTAATCATGGCAGCACAAGAACAAGCTCTGAGTACAAGATCCATAGAGGCTGGGGTCTATCACACCAGGCAAGACCCCAGGTGCAGGCTGTGTAAAGATGCCCCAGAGACAATCCAGCACATAACAGCAGGGTGCAAGATGCTAGCAGGCAAGGCATACATGGAACGCCATAACCAAGTGGCCGGCATAGTGTACAGGAACATCTGTGCCGAGTATAACCTGGAAGTCCTGAGGTCAAAATGGGAAATGCCCCCAAGGGTGGTGGAGAATGACCGAGCTAAGATCCTGTGGGACTTCCAGATACAGACGGACAAAATGGTGGTGGCTAACCAACCGGACATAGTGGTAGTAGACAAACAGAAGAAGACGGCCGTAGTGATCGATGTAGCGGTTCCGAATGACAGCAATATCAGGAAGAAGGAACACGAGAAGCTGGAGAAATACCAAGGGCTCAGAGAAGAGCTCGAGAGGATGTGGAGGGTGAAGGTATCGGTGGTCCCCGTGGTAATCGGAGCACTAGGTGCGGTGACTCCCAAGTTAGGCGAGTGGCTCCAGCAGATCCCGGGAATAACATCGGAGATCTCTGTCCAGAAGAGCGCAGTCCTGGGAACAGCTAAGATACTGCGCAGGACCCTCAAGCTCCCAGGCCTCTGGTAGAGGACCCGAGCTTGAAGGATAAACCGCCCGCAGGGGCGTGCTGGGTGTTTATATATATATATATATATATATATATATATATATATATATATATATATATATATATATATTTCTCTTTTACCATGTCTCTCTAATATTTTGCTCCTTACTATTTTTATATTTTTATATTTTATTTTATTATATTTTCTCCTACTATATCATGCTGCTGAGTGACTGCTGCTCGTAAAACACATTTCATTGCAATGTTGACCCTGTGCTAACTTGCATATGACAAATAAAACTGAAAACTGAAACTGAAAACTGATGTGGTTTCTCCTTAGTATCTACCCAGTTTTTGAGAAGACTCTCCAAAGGAACAGATGTTGCCACAATGCACAGTCTCCCCTCCATCACCTTCAACAGGTAGGGAAAGACTGTGGGCTTGGCCTCCCACCAGCTCTGTGGGCATGTTGGATGAGGGGCTCCTCAAGATAACATTTCATCTCCATCATAACATCAGCTGTAGTATTTCTCTTTGCAGCATCTCCTGTAGCTCTTTCATCAAAGAGGCTCCACACAGCAGACGTTTGTGGCTCCTCCTTCACTTGGCCCTGTAATGGTGGAGCTGAGTGGGAGTGTACTTTGCTGCTGTGGCAGTTATTCTCTGAAGTGCCTCATCAACAGCTCTGTCGTCAATGAATGCAAGCTTTTTAAATCTACCATCCAGTAATGCAGTGTCTGAGTGGACGGTGTTGAACTCCACACACAGAAATTTTCGGTCCATGAACAAAGAGCTGCAACCACTTCCTTTACTTTCTGCACGGTTACTGTCAGTTGGTGTTGGGCTGTCGCTCGCTGAAGACCTTTGCAAAGCAGGAGCACTTTGGAGGCTGTGACATAGCTGAAGGAGAGAAAACTGCAACTATTATTATTATTATTATTATTATTATGTGGCGTACAGCTTTCTGCAATTCAGTTTTGTCTATCATATGTGCTGTTTTTGCTGTTTGTGACTGAATAGTAATAGAAAAAAAACAACTGTCCTTGTTACGTATCTGCATTTATCTCCACAGTCACCTCATATGGTTGCAGGACAATGCAGCAGATCATCAGGTTTAATGTATGCAACAGACATGGGTGGTGGGTCCACTTCAGAATTTGTAATTCTTAAAAACAATAAAACTCTTATTAGCTCTTCTACCAAGTCTTCTGCAGTGTGTCTGTCCATCAGCTAAGAGGCCATCTTGTAATTTTCAATAAAGTGGAAGATCTAGAGGTCCAGCAGTCAATCGTCAGACACACTGGTGGAGCTTTTTTCACCCCGTCTTGTTATACATCTTAGTTTAGTGATTCACAGGAACGTTAAATCTTAACATTTTTTTTTCAGTTTATTGAGTAAATATTTGAGTTTTTGATCACTGTTTTCTTCATAAATGTAGACAGACAGACTGATTTCACTCATTCTCATTTTCTTTACAAACCAAACTTTTATTTCCAGAGATATAAAAAAAAAAAACAAAGTTAAACAACACAGTGTTAAAAAAAAAAAAGGCACAGCCAAGCAAAACACCACAAACACAAAAACAAGCTGTTTAAAGAAGGTCACAGACACAAGAGTTCGGTGATGTAGGTGGAGGCTTCACACTTTCAGGCCATAGAAAACTGAAGCTCTAACAGTGGAGAGATGCTTGGAGTTAAAGCTTTGTCAGGCCAGAGAACAGAGCATCAGGTCATCACACTGACCTCACTGCTGTAATGATTGAGGACGTCAGAAATCCAGAATCCACTTCAGGACATGTATGATGTCATGTCACCCATAAAGGGTTCAGCCATGAATCGGGTCTCATATGAGACCTAATTCTGTCTCATCAAAGATACACAAACATGAGTGTGTACATCATGTTTGTGAGTTTGTATGAAAATGTTTTCACAGTGTCAACTTTCCCTAAAAATCACAATGTTCCTTAATTTGAGCCAAACTGGTGGATCTGAAAATCTGAACAGACACGAGTCAAACTTCTCCCAAAACACAGTCAGACTACAAAAGTCTGCATCATCTGTACAACAGTATAAAATATTTACATACATTCATTGTCGTGTATTTCGGGTCAGTTTAAGAAAAGTCACCAAGTTTAAGTTTCAGCCCAAACTGAGTCTATAACAGTTTGTAAACTCTGTCAAATTTGATACGATGGATTTACAAACCACGGAGAACAAAGTACAAGCTGTCTGCCAGCGGGCTGGGCTTAAGGAGGAAAAGACACATGAGGCTGTTTTTATGTTTTTCATCATGCTGGGAACAGAGACTTCATGGAACATCAGGCTCAGCTTTATTCAGCTTTGAATACTTTACAGCCCTTTCAATTATTTTTTTAAGTTTTTTTCTCTGGTTTTGTTTTCTCGTGCTAAAACCCCTCTCAGCTTTTCTGCAGATCAGATTAATGAGAAGAGCAACAACAACAAGAAGCACAGCAGAAACTGACAGACCAGCTATCAGTCGAACAGATCGGTCCTCCTTCCCTCCATCCTCCTTCTTCCCTCCATCCTCCTTCCCTCCATCCTCCTTCATCCCTCCATCCTCCTTCCCTCCATCCTCCTTCATCCCTCCATCCTCCTTCCCTCCATCCTCCTTCTTCCCTCCATCCTCCTTCCCTCCATCCTCCTTCTTCCCTCCATCCTCCTTCTTCCCTCCATCCTCCTTCCCTCCATCCTTCTTCATCCCTCCATCCTCCTTCCCTCCATCCTCCTTCTTCCCTCCATCCTCCTTCTCTCTATCCTCCTTCCCCCCATCCTCCTTCCTCCCTCCATCCTCCTTCTTCCCTCCATCCTCCTTCCCTCCATCCTCCTTCTTCCCTCCATCCTCCTTCCCTCCATCCTCCTTCATCCCTCCATCCTCCTTCTTCCCTCCATCCTCCTTCATCCCTCCATCCTCCTTCTTCCCCCCATCCTCCTTCTTCCCTCCATCATCCTCCTTCCCTCCATCCTCCTTCCCTCCATCCTCCTTCATCCCTCCATCCTCCTTCCCTCCATCCTCCTTCCCTCCATCCTTCTTCATCCCTCCATCCTCCTTCTCTCTATCCTCCTTCCCCCCATCCTCCTTCCTCCCTCCATCCTCCTTCTTCCCTCCATCCTCCTTCCCTCCATCCTCCTTCTTCCCTCCATCCTCCTTCCCTCCATCCTCCTTCTTCCCTCCATCCTCCTTCCCTCTATCCTCCTTCTTCCCTCCCTCCTCCTCCCCTCCATCCTCCTCCTTCCCTCCATCCTCCTTTCCTCCATCCTCCTTCTTCCCTCCATCCTCCTCCTTCCCTCCATCCTCCTTCTTCCCTCCATCCTCCTCCTTCCCTCCATCCTCCTTCCCTCCATCCTCCTTCTTCCCTCCATCCTCCTTCCCTCCATCCTCCTTCATCCCTCCATCCTCCTTCTTCCCTCCATCCTCCTTCTTCCCTCCATCCTCCTTACCTCTATCCTCCTTCTTCCCTCCATCCTCCTTCTTCCCTCCCTCCTCCTTCCCTCCATCCTCCTCCTTCCCTCCATCCTCCTTTCCTCCATCCTCCTTCTTCCCTCCATCCTCCTTCTTCCCTCCATCCTCCTCCTTCCCTCCATCCTCCTTCTTCCCTCCATCCTCCTCCTTCCCTCCATCCTCCCTCCCTCCATCCTCCTTCTTCCCTCCATCCTCCTTCTTCCCTCCATCCTCCTTCCCTCCATCCTCTGTGTGTCCTCCTGTGTGACCTGCAGGTGAGAAACAGGTGTGAGGTGTCAGCTGTCAGGTAGGTGATGAGTGAAGAACAGAACAGAATCTGTTTCCTCTTCTAGTTCAGGACAACAGATTAATACAAACTATTCACAATATGTATAAAGAGAGAAAATACTGGTGGATTTTTTGAGCTTCTTAAAAGGAAACAGATGATGTATTTTTGGTGTTGCTGCCCCTCTTCTCCATGTTTGTAGATATGAGTGTGTGTGTGTGTGTGTGTGTGTGTGTGTGTGTGTGTGTGTGTGTGTGTGTGTGTGCAGGTGTGTCTGAACTCTTGTTTACAGGCACCTTCAGGCCTGGCAGGTGTGGCCCTGCTAGGGGACTGGCCACACCCGAAGCCACACACCTGCTGCTGATCAGGGCTCATCAGGGGAGCTACTTAGGAGAGTCTTGGAGCTCCCACTGACGCGGGATCATTACGTTAGACTCCCAAGTCGGTGTGTGTGTGCGTGCGTGCGCGCGCAGGTGTGTCTGAACTCTTGTTTACAGGCGCCTTCAGGCCTTGTAGCCTGCTGCTGATCAGGGCTCATCAGGGGAGATACTTAGGAGACTCTTGGAGCTCCCACTGACGCGGGATCATTACGTTAGACTCCCAAGTCAGTGTGCGTGCGTGCGTGCGTGCGTGGTAACGACTGCCTCTATTGTTTTCCTACAGGAGGAACGTGGAGAGGAAGGGCAGCACGCACAGGGTGTGCAGAGTCACGACAGTGGGCAGCACGAACACGGACGCCACTGGAAGACACACACGGGAGCACGGGGATTAATTGTGCATCGATATTTACCACACTGTAAATAAACGCACTGTCTACACACAGAGCTCCGCGCCTGGGTCCTCCTTTCCCCACATCTCCACGGTCTGCCAGCCGGACCATGACAAATATGGCTGTTATGTATTTGCTCTGGTACGTTTATAGCACAAAGATTAATGTGTTAATTTATCAGCAGTTTATCACAGCTGGTCACAGAGATACTGATGATTTCAGCATGAGAGGTTCAAAGCCACACTGTGATCAGTCTCAGGAGTTTGGAAACTGCTTACAGATCAGTCACTCTGCTCAGCTGGTCTCATTACAGCGAGAGGGCAGCCATGTTTTTAACACAGCTGCAGTAAAGATATAAACTTTACAATAAGCCCTGCCTGTATTCAGATAAACTGCCAGCTTAGTTTGATCTAAACCTGACAGAGTGACAGCAGCCGTCCTCTCTCTGTAACAGCAACACCTGAAACATGCAGGGAGCACCGAGTCTGCTCAGCTACACATAGATTCAACTCTAAGGTTAAACTATCAGGACATAATATAAGTCAGTAAATGAATAAATAAAAAACTAGCTCAGCTGGAGTCTCACATTGTCACAGGTGAGGATGAAAACACTGACTCCAGAGTGAGCAGGACACATCTGTGCTAAAGAAAACTGATGGAGGCCATCTGAGTGTGGATGGATGCTGGACTGCAGCAGTCAGTCAGACGCTCGTCTCCATTCGTACGTTTGATGCACTTCATATGTATAAAGGGTAACTTGGTTGGATGGGACAGAGAGCTGCGACCATTGACCAGATCACAGGTACAGCAGGGTTTTAGCCTGATGCTAAAGAAGCACATTTTCAAACACGATTTACTTTTCACTTCTCCATGAATTGCAACCTTATCGTGGTGGACGGGTTTGTGTGTCCCAGGGATCCCAGGGGCTATGTTGTCTGGGGGCTTTTGCCCCCTGGTAGGGTCTCCCATGGCAAATTGGTCCTGGGTGAGGGACCAGAGAAAGAGCGATTCAGAAGACCCTTATGAAAAGAATATCGAGGGAACAGTTTACCCTGCCTGGGATAGGGTTACCGGGGCCCCGCCCTGGAGCCAGGCCCGGGGAGGGTGCCCGAGGGCGAGCGTCTGGTGGCCGGGCCTTAGTCCATGGGGCCCGGCCGGGCACAGCCCGAAGAGGAGACATGGGCCCATCCTCCCGCAGGCCCACCACCCGCAGGAGGCGCCATAGGGGTCGGGTGCATTGTGTAACAGGTGGCGGCCAGGAACGGAGGCCCTGGCGGACTGACCCCCGGCTGCCAAGACTGGCAATAGGGACATGGAATGTCACCTCTCTGGTGGGGAAGGAGCCTGAGTTAGTGTGTGAGGTTCAGAGGTACCGGCTAGATATAGTCGGGCTCACCTCTACGCATGGCTTGGGCTCTGGAACCAGTCTCCTGGAGAGGGGCTGGACTCTGTCTCAGTCTGGAGTTGCCCCTGGTGAGAGGCGGCGGGCTGGAGTGGGTATTCTAATATCCCCTCGGCTTGCTGCCGGTACGTTGGGGTTTTTCCCGGTGGACGAGAGGGTTTGTTCCCTGCGCCTTAGGGTCGGGGAACGGATCCTGACTGTCATCTGCGCTTATGCGCCGAGTGGCAGTTCGGAGTACCCAGCCTTCTTAGAGTCCCTGGGGGGTTGCTGGAAGGTGCTCCACCTGGAGACTCTGCTGTCCTGCTGGGAGACTTCAATGCTCACGTGGGTAACGACAGCAAGACCTGGAGGGACGTGATTGGGAGGAACGGCCTCCCTGATCTGAACCCGAGCGGTGCTTTGTTATTGGACTTCTGTGCTAATCACAGTTTGGCCATAACGAACACCTTGTTCGAACATAAGAGTGTCCATAAGTGCACGTGGCACCAGGACGCTCTAGGCCGTAGGTCGATGGTCGATTTTGTAATCGTATCACCAGACCTGCAACCATATGTTCTGGACACTCGGGTAAAGAGACGGGCTGAGCTGTCAACTGATCACCACCTGGTGGTGAGTTGGATCAGGTGGCGGGGGAGGACGCTGGACAGACCTGGTGCACCTAAACGCGTAGTGAGGGTGTGCTGGGAACGTCTAGCAGAGGCCCCAGTCCGCGAGATCTTCAACGCACACCTCCGGCAGAGCTTCAACAGCATTCCGAGGGAGGCGGGGGACATTGAGTCCGAATGGACCATGTTCAGCATCTCCATTGCCGAAACTGCTGCATTGAGATGCGGCCGCAAGGTGGTTGGTGCCTGCCGTGGTGGTAATCCCCGAACCAAATGGTGGACACCAGAGGTGAAGGGAGCCACCAGGCTGAAGAAGGAGTCCTATCGGGCTTGGTTAGCCTGTGGGACTCCGGAGGCAGCCGACAGGTATCGACAGGCCAAGCGGAATGCGGCTCGGGCAGTGGCTGAAGCAAAAACTCGGGTGTGGGAGGAGTTCGGAGAGGCCATGGAAAAAGACTTTCGGACTGCCCCAAAGAGATTCTAGCAAACCGTCAGGCGTCTCAGGAGGGGAAAGCGGTGCTCTACCTGCACTGTGTATAGTGCTGGCGGAGCGCTGCTGACGTCGACTGAGAAAATTGTCAGGCGGTGGAAGGAATACTTCGAGGACCTCCTTAATCTCACTAACGCGTCTTCCGAGGAGGAAGCAGAGTCTGGGGATGAGGAGAATGACCTGCCAATTTCCGGGGGCGAGGTCACTGAGGCAGTTAAACAACTCCTTGGTGGCAGAGCCCCTGGTGTTGATGTGGTCTGCCCCGAGTTCCTGAAGGCTCTGGACGTTGTAGGGCTGTCCTGGTTGACACGCCTCTGCAATGTTGCGTGGAGATCAGGGGCAGTACCCGTGGACTGGCAGACCAGGGTGGTGGTCCCCATCTTTAAGAAGGGGGACCGGAGGGTGTGTTCCAACTACAGGGGGATCACACTCCTCAGCCTCCCTGGGAAAGTCTATGCCAGGGTGCTGGAAAGGAGAGTTCGTCCGCTAGTCGAACCTCGGATACAGGAGGAACAATGCGGTTTTCGTCCTGGTCGCGGAACACTGGACCAGCTCTTCATCCTTTCGAGGATACTTGAGGGTGCATGGGAGTTTGCCCAACCAGTCTACATGTGTTTTGTGGACTTGGAGAAGGCATTCGACCGTGTCCCTCGGGGTGTCCTGTGGGAGGTGTTGCGGGAGTATGGGGTGTCTGGCCCATTGCTACAGGCCATTCGATCCCTATACAACCGTTGCAAGAGCTTGGTTCGCATTGCCGGCAATAAGTCAGACTCGTTCCCGGTGGGTGATGGGCTCCGCCAGGGCTGCCCTTTGTCACCGGTTCTGTTCATAATTTTTTATGGACAGGATTTCTAGGCGCAGCCAAGTGGCGGAGGGCTTTCGCTTTGGTGGCCTCAGAATCTCATCTCTGATTTTTGTGGATGATGTGGTTCTGTTGGCTTCATCGGGTGAGGGCCTCCAGCTCGCACTGGAGCGGTTCGCAGCCGAGTGTGAAGCAGCGGGAATGAGGATCAGCACCTCCAAATCTGAGGCCATGGTTCTCAGCCGGAAAAGGGTGGAGTGCCCACTCCGGGTCGGGGATGAGTTCCTGCCCCAAGTGGAGGAGTTCAAGTATCTCGGGGTCTTGTTCGCGAGTGATGGGAGAAGGGAGCCGGAGATCGACAGACGGATTGGGGCTGCAGCTGCAGTAATGTGGACGCTGCACCGGTCCGTCGTGGTGAAGAGGGAGCTGAGTGTAAAAGCGAAGCTCTCAATTTACCGGTCGATCTACGTCCCTACCCTCACCTATGGCCACGAGCTGTGGGTAGTGACCGAAAGAACAAGATCGCGGATACAAGCGGCGGAAATGAGCTCCTCCGAAGGGTGGCTGGCCTCTCCCTTAGAGATAGGGTGAGAAGTTCGGCCATCCGGGAGGGGCTCAGAGTAGAGCCGCTGCTGCTCCACATCGAAAGGAGCCAGCTGAGGTGGTTTGGGCATCTGACAAGGATGCCCCCTAGGCGCCTCCTGGGCAAGGTGTTCCAGGTATGTCCCACCGGGAGGAGGCCCCGGGGCAGACCCAGGACACGCTGGAGAGATTATATCTCTCGGCTGGCCTGGGAACGCCTTGGTGTTCCCCCAGATAAGCTGGAGGAGGTGGCTGGGGAGAGGGAGGTCTGGGCCTCTTTGCTTAGGCTGCTGCCCCCGCGACCCGGCCTCGGATAAAGCGGATGAAGATGGATGGATGGATGGATGGATGGATGGATTTACTTTTCAAAAGTCTCAAGCCAAACATGACCCCTGACCCCACATGGTTGTTAAAGATGTGGTAGGAGCTAAAGAAAAAAGATTGGAAATTATATCCATGAATTGTCACATCAGCCAGTGTGTGCTCCAGCCGTGCTGAAATAGTGCAAACGTGCTTTTGTTTTGTTCTGGTTGTTTCAAAGAAAGACGGTGACTGTTCTTTGGGTGAGATCACGTGTTTCCTGTGTAATCTGAGTTTCATGTTTACAGACGAGTTAGAGAGCAAGAGAAGAAGAGACGGATTCATAAATGTCTTTGTTTCTGCTCTAACCTTACCCAAACAATGCTGCTCTACAACTCTAGACTACCAGCCACAAAGACAACAGCTGGAGAAACATCTGTCTACCTCTGACATCCACCAGCTCATCCATACAACAAACAAACATCAACAACCAGGGCCGTGCAGAGAGGTTTAAAGGGGCGGGTGCTCAAAGTTAAAAAGGGGCACATTGAGCCAGGCTGAATAACAACATCACACATTCATCAAGAATCTAATATGGGCAACAAGGCAAAGCAAACGTAGCCGATGTTTTAACTGATGGGTACAATGTTGCTGTAGAGGGGTTGCTGTGGATAGTGCTGGAGGGCAGGGCTGTGTTGATCTGAGACTGTAGACATTAAAAAGTCCATAGGAGAGATGGTAGCTGATTAAACAAGTGTCATGAGATAATAACAAAATGCAAAGATTGGTGACAGCGCTTGGAACCATAAGGCAACAAAAAACTGTGAGAAATAATTTAGGCTCTGCCTGTGAATCACTCTTTGCTTCTCTTCTTCCTTCCATCCCATCATTTCATATATCACTCTCCACTTGCTGTCTATCTGAGAACAAGGCACAACTTGCTATTGCAATAAACTATAATCTAATTATCCACACCTAACAACTCTTGCACTTAATCTATAAGAAAATGATGACAGAAAAATGTTATAGCCCTGCCTTTAGTAGCCTCACACAATTCCTACTGTTTCCTCCTCATGTCCTTACCAGGCATGTCTGGACAATGTTATATCATGAGTAATATTTTTTTTTTAAATCCATCTAAATAAAACACACACATGCACGCGCACACAGTGACATTTTAGACCTTCTTGAGAATACTGTATATACTATACTATGGTGCTGATCCAGAATCCTTACATTATTATTTATTACTAGAGCTACAATAATAAAGCAATGAGGAGGGGGAAGTAATAAATATGAAATAATGTATTTATGATGATTCCATTTGTTTCACTATCCACTCTGTGCAGGGCAAAGCTTATTAAACTGTAGAGATACAATAATTTTACTGCAGTAAAATCCAAATTTTGTCTTATTTAAAATATAAATCTAATATAATCTGCTTCTTAATGTATGTTCTTTAAAATACAGCGTGTGTTTTTTTAATATATTATAATTATAATAATGCATAATTATGTGGACATGCATATTAGATCGTTTTTTTAGTGAAATATAATCCCTCCAGAAAGGCAGGAAAAGCTCTGTAACTTACTTTAAAACTAAATATGTTCCCTAAAACGGTGACAGAGCTACAGACCCATGACAGCCTTACACAGGTAGCCAGCAGCTATGACCAGCACTACTTGTGCAGTTAATAAAAGGACAGGTAATGTTTGTCACGCTGTTGCACACACAGCACGCTCGTTTGTTTCAGTTCGTCAGTTGCAACAAAACAACTTACCAACGTGTCCGTAATAAGCTAACACTCCTGTGTGCTATACACTACAGTGTACGCTGTACACCTACTTACTGGTTTTGTCGCATCAGTCTGTGTCTCTGAGTTAACTTGTGTTTCTCCTGCAGCTCCGGACCAC
Organism: Neolamprologus multifasciatus; assembly: GCF_963576455.1. Classification (NCBI taxonomy): domain Eukaryota; kingdom Metazoa; phylum Chordata; class Actinopteri; order Cichliformes; family Cichlidae; genus Neolamprologus; species Neolamprologus multifasciatus. The sequence continues at coordinate 5,787,319 of NC_140441.1, read as the reverse complement.
AAAAAATGCGCGAGCTCTTTGTGAGCTCGTTCCCGGCTCGTAACCAGGGCGTTCTGCCGTCAAGGGCGATCATTGGTTAAATGTGATCATGTGACTGATGCAAGCCAGATCCTTTTATTTAGCAAAACTGTGATTAATAGTTAAATATTATTGTTGGGGGGCACAGACAGGACTCCGCACGCACACACACATTAAAAAAATATATATAATTTTTTTAAAAAGTTGACTCAACAAAAGGGCACTTTGGGCACCCATCAGGAAAGGGGCGGGTGCTCAAGCCCCTCTAGCCCCCCCCCCCCCCTCTGCACTTGCCTGTCACCAACTAGGAAGCAGCTTCACCTCTGATCACACACACACTCAACTCTACTCACTCACCTGGAGGAACACTCAAGTAGACGATACTGATGATCTTCCATGAGCCGGTTCTTTCATTGAGGACACGACACTCGTATGTTCCAGCGTCATTAATCGTCACATCCTTCAGAATCAAAGACACGTCTCCATCCTTCATCTGTCTGTCCTGCAGATCCACCCGGTTCTTAAAAGATGGATGCTGGCTGTCTGTAACAAAGTGTCCATCCTGGTACAAAAGCACAAATCCTGGCTTGTCAGTTCTGCTCCATACTACACTTCTGATCTCCTTGGTTGGAGCTCGACATGTCAGAGTGACGTCCTGTCCAGACTCAGCTGTGATGATCTTTGGGTCTGAAAGTGGAAACAACACAGAGCAGAGAGGTTAAAGGTCAAAGTACAACTGCTCATTAAATATTTTGTTTATTTCCTTTGACATTTGAGTTTTTAGTCATGTTGGATTTAATGAACCTCTGAACATCCACCAGGTCACCAGTGACTAGGGATGGGTACCGGTATAAAGGCTAAAATGACCAAAAAAAGTGGAAAACAGTTAAACATGATAGGTTTTTGGACAAAGTTTGTGTTTTTTTCCATTGTTTAAGCACTGCTTCCAGCCAAGAGTGATACCATATATGCCCCATAGCTGCAGAAAAGGCTAACATTGTTATCTTTTTACAAAAAAAAACAGCTAAACATGAGAGGTTTTGGACAAAGTTTGTGTTCTCCATTCTTTAAGCACCGTTTCAAAAGTACCAGTTTGGTCCTGGTATCAGATAAAATCTAAACAATACCCATCCCTAGAACAACAACATGTGCTGATAATAAGTAAGAACAAGTCAACTCTAGACTACCAGCCACAAAGACAACAGCTGGAGAAACATCTGTCTGACATCCACCAGCTCATCCATACAACAAACAAACATCATCAACCAGGAAGCAGCTTCACCTCTGATCACACACACACTCAACTCTACTCACTCACCTGGAGGAACAACAGCCAGGTAGATGATGCTGGGAATCTTCAATGAGTCTGTTTCTGCCATGAAGACACGACACTCGTATGTTCCAGTGTCATTAATCGTCACATCCTTCAGAATCAAAGACACGTCTCCATCCTTCATCTGTCTGTCCTGCAGATCCACCCGGTTCTTAAAAGACGGATGCTGGCTGTCTGGATAGAAGTGACCAGCCTGGTACAAAAGCACATGTTTATCTCCCAGGTCAGCTCTGCTCCACTCTACAACTCTGGTCTTGTTGTTTGGAGCTCGACATGTCAGAGTGACGTCCTGTCCAGACTCAGCTGTGATGATCTTCTGGTCTGAAAGAGGAAACAACACAGAGCAGAGAGGTTAAAGGTCAAAGTAAAATTATGATCAGAATGATTGACTTTAAATATTTTGTTTATTTCCTTTGACATTTGAGTTTTTAGTCATGTTGGATTTAATGAACCTCTGAACATCCAGCAGGTCACCAGTGACCCACTGAGGGGCAATTTTAGCCTCATGCTAAACATGCAAAGTGTCAGAAACTACAAGATGTTAGCTTCCACAGAACAACAACATGTGCTGATAATAAGTGAACATAATGTGTGAGAGAAAGCAGCCTCTCATTATAAGACACTGTGAGTCTCTTAGTGGCAGATTTAGATACATTTTCTTCAAGAACACATGTGATTCAAATGTAGTAAGTATACACATGTTTTGTATAAATATGTCACAATCAGCGGGGCTGACTGTGTGTAGAGTGAAAGGTGGACCCAAATGCAGACTAAACAAAACATGAAACGTGACTTGAATAACCAAACACGAGCCGTTTATTGTGGCTGGCAAATTAACTGCAAACAAAAGGCAAAAGGCTAACAATAAACTATACTGGGTGAGCTAAATTAAATAAAAACCTACAACAGGAACATGGACCTGACATAAGAAAACTTGACATGAACTCTCGGCCTAGAAACAACGCAGCCAATCTGACAATGACACACTGAAAACAGAGGACTTAAATACACAGGAGGTGATTAGGGGAAGTGGGAACACATGCGGGAACAGCTGACTGACATGAGGCTAATGACAGGACAGGGGAAGTTAAACTAAATATGATGAACAAAGAACACACAACTCCTTCAAAATAAAACAGGAAGGAGACACAGACATGACAATACAAACTTGATAACATAAGACATTCAGCATGAAACACAAAGGGTGAGGTAATACAGGGGCAGAAAACACAAGGAGTCTAATAACCAAATGAACTTCGCTAATCTAATGAACTTAAACATAAACAACATCCAAATAAACTAAAACTTAAAACGCTGGGTCAACAGAAACAGGAACCTGACAAAATATAGTCTATAATTTATTTATTTTTTCTGTACCCCACATAATTAAACATTCAAGTTGAAACTTGAATGTTGCATCCATGGAACATCCAAGAGATGTGAAACTGCTATCAAATAAGGGTGCTATGTTATTATGTAACTTGACCTGTTAAGGTGTTTTTTGATAGAAATAGCTTTTGATTTCAGCAAAAATTGATCTATTAATACTGCAAATGAAACAAATGACCATTTTCAATTCTCTACAACCTATAAAATGTTTTAAAATTTGGAGCAGTGCATACTAAGTTTTTTTTATTTTTGAAAAACACTGTTTTCATTGTGCAGTTTGTTCAGTAACATTTAAATTATACTCGAATTGTTGACTCAAAAATTATGCTGACTGAATCAACTTTTTAGGAAAATCACAGAAAATTATAATTTGCATAATAATTTAGAACACAGTGTAGATTTTTGCTTTGTATGTCTAACCAGACCTTAACAAAAAAAATATTTGTAACTTGTGTAAATAATTGTTTGTTATTTTTACAAACACGCAAATTCTAGTCTACAGATGCACAAGCATAACATTTTCAGATATTTTGGTTTAAAAGGTTACAAAACTCAGTTCACAACTTTACAAGTACAAAACATTCATGAGCACAGTTTGAGCCCATCCACACATTACACTTCTTTGTCACAGCTGGATTACAGATGTTAAATCCACACAGACTCTATCTAACATTGTGTTACTTTCACACACATTATTATTAATATATAACCTTCACTTTCTCACAGTAAATCTCACCTGCAGAGACAAACACAAAGACGCTGAAAAACAGGGAATTGTAGCAGAGTGACAGAGTTCCAGCAGACATTTCTGTTTCTGTTTTAAAATCAGAATCTGAGATTCAGAAGAGACTATATGAGATGAACTTTGAGGTTCAGATAAAGCTGAAAGTCCCTGAGTGAGAGAGCAGGTCTGTAACGCCACACTTATGAGTTAGAGAGAGAGAGAGATGGTGGGCTGGACCGGAGTCCTCCAATGGAAACACAGAAATGGTTCTGCATTAGGTTAACATTAGGACTAAGGTATATTAAATTATATATTAAATTATATTAAATTAATGAGGAACAATCTGGATTTATGGCAGAAACATATTTAATAACAAGCCCCTCTAGCCCCCCCTGCACTTGCCTGTCACCAACCAGGAAGCAGCTTCACCTCTGATCACACACACTCATCTCTACTCACTCACCTGGAGGAAAAACTACAACACATCACACTGACACACACACATTACACTTCTTTGTGTCTGTCACAGCTGGATTACAGATGTTTCCACGTGTCCACACAGACAAACTAAATCCATATTATTATCATGACTATGATTATTATTATTGTCATTATTATTATTATCAACATGTAAACTAGTCGATACTGTTCTATTGTTGTCAGATAAACTCCGTTTAGTTTCTAACTGTGAACCTCACCTGCGGAGACGAACACGACGACGACAGCAAACAGCAAAGCGGAGCAGCGTGATGCAGTTAGACATTTCCGTGTCATTATTACTGACGATCCAGCGCTTCTTTGATTTGTTCTGAAGTCTAAATCTGTCGCTAATTTCAGCGAATAACTGAACCTGAGTTTAAAACCTGATGAGATTAAATTTAAGGTTTTAAAAAAGCTGAAAGATTTAAGCAACTGACTCCACACTTCCGATTTAACTACTACTACTCAGTTTTGCCGACTCCTCGGTAAGGGAAGTTTCTATTGGCTGTCCTAAAAGTCGCTAGAAGTCGTTAAATGACGTCATCGCCCAATTTGAATAATTGTAACAGACGCTGTAGGAGAGAGAAATGACATCGTGGAAGAGACAAAGTCAGTTAAAAAAGACACCCTAAAATAATTTACTACATATGACCTATGAACTTCTGAACCCTGCGAGTCAATCGTGCAGTTTGAGCAGAAGCTGAATAACGTGACTGAAAAAATCGCGCAGTGTCTGCCCAGCTTAAGGGTGTCTGAAAACTCGCTAAATATTGCGAAAAAATCGCTAAGTTAGCAACACCGCTACTACTACCTCTTCCGCAATGGTGTGTTTTCCTCTGATTGGAAGAAAAGAAAGGGGAGTGTACGGAATGATTCGATTGTCTGTTTGAGATTGTCATTGTTATTGTTCTAAATAAAGTTTATTTAAAAAATACGACTACTTCTTCCTCTTTTTATCGCGGTTCGCAAACAACTTCAGTTTTTTCGCTTTTTCTCATATTAACCGCAGTTGCTCTCGAAAACCCAAATATTGTCCTTTTGATTACGTCACCTGTATTCCTTTGAAATATTTATTTTACCTTTAACTGAATACAATTCTTCTGTCATTCAAATTTGAGTATTTGTTGCTTTCCTGTTATTTACCACAGTCTAGCATTAAATGTTCAAATGTCTCCTCTTGTCCACACATGCTTATTCATATTTTTAACATGAATATTATATATGTGTGATATCAGCCCTCTTACCTTGTGTAGTAAATGAAAATCAGGAGTTGTTTGTTTGTATAACCATGGTGGTAAAACTGGAAATGATACTGCTGAACTAATACTTTTGTTACTAATTCCTTTCTAATGTATTTTTCCTGTAATTTAACGAAAACTTCGTATTGATTCCCTTCATTTTTCTTGTTTTTGACAAGGTTTAACTATATCATGTGTTTTACACCATGTCCCTTTAACTTTGCCCAGTAAGTTAAAGCTGATGTCTTCTTATTTCTAACAGTAGTTCATTCATTTCGACTTGCGATTGAAACATGGGTGTAGTTTTAATGGCCCAAAAACACCAGCTCAACACTTGATACTAGGTTTTATCCAAGTTATTTAACAATCCTTTAGCTGCTGAGACATAGACCAGACATGCATGATCCATAACTGATCTAATGACACTTATATATAAAGCTTTTAATGTTGTTTTTTCTGCAACCCATTCGCTGCTTTTTAAACATGTAAAATATTCAAAACCTTTTTAGATTTCTCAGTTATTTCCCCAATATGTGTTTTCCATGTGAGCCTTTTAATCAAACCAGATACCTAATCACACGAGTCAAGGTGTGTGTGCGATGGTTTTATGAAATCCAAAGGAAAGTGGTGGAAATGAGAAGTACAGGCCGAAACAGGAGAGAGGAGACGGTTATATCTCGACTGAGATTCGGACACACTGGTTTAAATAGCACATTTTTAATAAGTAAACACTGTACAGAGGAGTGTGGCTGCAGTAGGGAACAGGAAACAATAGAACATGTTTTATTGCATTGTCAGAAGTATGATATGGAAAGGAGACAACTGATCAAAAAGCTGGACGATATGAAAGTGAAGTTGGACTTGATTGTTTGTTTCGCATGAGCTCTATAAGTGAAAGTTATCAGGCTGTATTTTGGTTTTTAAGGCAGACCCATTTGTTGGGAAAGATTTAAATTATTATTATTATTTATTTTTGTCATTTCGGTCCACACCAGTTGGTGGCGGTAATGCACCATTTTGCTGTTTGCCGACCGCCAATAAACCAGAAGAAGAAGAAGAATCGAAAGCGTAGACTCTGAATGAGCGTCTCAGATTCGCAGTCAGTGACTTTCAGCTTTATTTAAACCTTAAATGTAATCTGATGTGTTCAGGTTCAAACTCAGGTTCAGTTGTTCAGTGAAAATACCAACAGACTCAGAACAAACTAAGAGTCCGATGAGCAGAAACAGAGAACACGGACATGTCTGCTGTAACTGCGTCGCTCTGCTCCACGCTGATGTTTGTCGTGTTCGTCTCTGCAGGTGAGATTTAACTGTTTTAAGCCCACATATATCTGACTCTGACATAAAGATGATTAAATAGTATCAGCTTCTGTATATGTTAACAACATTTCGTAAAGAATTACTTTCATATGGATTCAGTTTGTCTGTGTGTGACGGAGACAAGAGGCTGAGTGGACACTTAACATCTGTGAGAGAGACAGAGGAAGTGTCCCAATTTAGCGACCGCACGCTCCGGAGCACGCGCAGTAGTGATGCGCGGATCGATCCTGAAATATCGATTCCTCCGATACCAATCATTTATGTTCTAGAATCGATTCTCACATTAAAATATCGATATTTTAGTAATTTAGGGTACATTTGTAGTTTATCATTAACAGGAACACAGTGGAAAGAAACTATATCATTCGGATTGTCTACATTCAAAGGAACTACTTCCTCTTCCGCCTTTCATAGTCATGTGCGAAATATGGCTGTAAGACCGCTGAGGCCGGAAGTGTGAGGCTTGTGAAATGGGACGGTTTAGCCTCCGTCGCGCTGCCCAGGTTGCCTAGCAACCATGGTAGCTGGAAACGTGTGGTTGACAGAAATGAAGGATTTTGTTCGTTTGTTTGTTTCTACATGAGCTTTGTGTGATTTGATAAGTATCTGAGGCTGAGACCACAGGACTGTAAAACATGATTGTTGGGCTTCATTTCTGTACTGAACAGTCATTTAAGATTAGCTAGTGAATAACAAATAGCTAATGTTGTTCCTGAGACTAAAGTCAGTGTAAATATGAGTATCTTTGACAGTGTGTATGTAGATGTATTATATTTAACCTCCTAAAACCCGAACTCTTCCATGACATGCATTTTTAATTTCTCTTTGATATCTGGGCACATTGGGGCCTGATGAATGTAAAAACAGAGAATTATCAGATTTTTTTTTTGTTTTTAAGAAACATTTTTTAAGTTTTTAAGAACAATGGGAGCCACATATGAGGATATTTGTTTAAAATATTTGACAGAACAGTGGCAGTATAATGTCCTCGTACGTGGATATCAGGCCCATGTAGAGCAAAATTGAGTATTTTGGTCTAAATAACCCAAAATGTGATGTCCGCATATGTGGACGCCAGGTCCTAGGAGGTTAAGAGACAAATGTTCCTTCAGTATGTTGGCATTACTAAATGTGGCTCAATGCTTACATATATGTGTAAAAAGCAAATGTGCGAGCTGTGATAACTGTGTCTGATAGAATGAAGAGTAGACTGATATATGAAATATTCCTTTATTGGGTGAGAAAATCAGACCATGATGATCATGAACAGTAATGTTTTAATGTTCTTCGTTATTAAACATTCGCACATAAATAAGTGACATAATATTCAGTACTTACTTTTAAAAGTTTACTCTTCGGCCGTTTTTTTTTTTTTTTTTGGCAAAATTAGCCACACCCACTGCAGTGGGTATGAACTGCGCTATGAAGTCTGGGATATGTTGGGCCATGAAGTCTACACCGCCACATCCTTAAAATTCAGGGAAATGAAGGACGCGTTTCGAGCAGCCTTTGAACTGGGACAGCCTTCGTCGCATCGCTGTGACGTAATCAGCCTTAAAATGCGGCCTTTAAGGCTGCAGACGCTGAACTGGGATACAGCCATACGGCTGCTGTTGATTCAAACAGTTTGACCTTTAACCTCTCTGCTCTGTCTTATTTCCCTTTCAGACCAGAAAATCATCACAGCTGAGTCTGGACAGGACGTCACTCTGACATGTCGAGCTCCAAACAACAAGACCAGAGTTGTAGAGTGGAGCAGAGCTGACCTGGGAGATAAACATGTGCTTTTGTACCAGGCTGGTCACTTCTATCCAGACAACCAGCATCCATCTTTTAAGAACCGGGTGGATCTGCAGGACAGACAGATGAAGGATGGAGACGTGTCTTTGATTCTGAAGAATGTGACGATTAATGACACTGGAACATACGAGTGTCGTGTCTTCATGGCAGAAACAGACTCATTGAAGATTCCCAGCATCATCTACCTGGCTGTTCTTCCTCCAGGTGAGTGAGTAGAGTTGAGTGTGGTGTGATCAGAGGTGAAGCTGCTTCCTGGTTGTTGATGTTTGTTTGTTGTATGGATGAGCTGGTGGATGTCAGAGGTAGACAGATGTTTCTCCAGCTGTTGTTTTTGAGTCAGATTAATGTCTGAGCGAACTATGTTACTTTCTGTGTCAGACACTCTTTTTACCTGGTTAAATCACCATGGTAACTAATGTTAAAAACATAACCTGGTCACGTTCAGAGTTTTGTTTAAAATCATCTGTAAGAATTTTCATGTCCAGCATGTATTCAGTGTGATGTCGATTCTCTGCTGGGAAAATGTTTCATATGTGCAGCTTTTTAAACCGTATCTCACTAAAACCACTAAAATTCACACAGAGTTTTAATTTAGTGAATGTGTAAAATGTGTAAAATGTGTAAATGTTTTCGTACTTGATTCTAATCTATTGCCCAGGCTGCTGACGTTAAAGCTACTAGAGGATAAATTATAAGCTTCATCAGGATTTTTATCCCCAAGAATACATTTTAAGTCCAATTAATTTCATTTGATCAGCTGACACCTCACACCTGTTTCTCACCTGCAGGTCAGACAGGAGGACACACAGAGGATGGAGGGAAGGAGGATGGAGGAAAGGATGGCAGAGGGAAGGAGGATGGAGGAAAGGATGGCAGAGGGAAGAAGGAGGATGGAGGGAAGAAGGAGGATGGAGGGAAGGAAGGCAGAGGGAAGGAGGAGGATGGAGGGAAGAAGGAGGATGGAGGGAAGGAAGGCAGAGGGAAGGAGGAGGATGGAGGGAAGAAGGAGGATGGAGGGAAGAAGGAGGATGGAGGAAAGGAAGGTAGAGGGAAGAAGGAGGATGGAGGGAAGAAGGAGGATGGAGGAAAGGAAGGCAGAGGGAAGGAGGATGGAGGAAAGGAAGGCAGAGGGAAGGAGGATGGAGGAAAGGAAGGCAGAGGGAAGGAGGATGGAGGAAAGGAGGAGGATGGAGGGAAGAAGGAGGATGGAGGAAAGGAAGGCAGAGGGAAGGAGGATGGAGGAAAGGAGGAGGATGGAGGGAAGAAGGAGGATGGAGGAAAGGAAGGCAGAGGGAAGGAGGATGGAGGAAAGGAAGGCAGAGGGAAGGAGGATGGACCTGCTGGACTGAAAGTTGGAGTGGCAGTTTCTTCCGCGTCTCTTTGCACCGCTGTGCTTCTTGTGGTCGGTGTTGTTGGGTTTTGGATAAAAAGACGACTTCAATCTAAGACTTTCGATGATCCAGAGATCACAAAGCCTCTTACGTCTTCACAGGACGACAGTTACACAGATGAGCTGAAGATAAGTTAGTTAACCATCGTTAACATCCAGGTTAATTTCATTCAAATGAACTTTAAATGAAGCAGGTTTTTTGTGTTGGTTTAAAATATCAACCTCGTGTGGCCTTTTCTTCTTTAACTGCAGCACAGTGTGAAAAAAACAAGTTTGTATGACAAGCTTGTTTTTGTTACTTTAAAGTAAATCCAGCTTATCAACTTTACTGCTCACAGGGATGCGAACGCTGTATGAAACTAAAGATTCATGTGAACTGTAGATGTTTCTCTCTGACTCTGAACTTTGAACCTCACCAGCTTCTATTCAGCTTGATGCAGGAAGATGAAGTGAACAATGTAAATGTCCTTAATGTGTCTTCATCTATATGTCTCATCTTTACATTTATACCTGTGTAATGTTTTTTTATTATCAGTGTTTTTGTAACGTACAGAGGTTGAAGGTTGAAAGGTTTTCTTTAAGTTCTTGCAGTTATGAAATTATGATCTTTATCTGTTTTGTGAACGTATGATTGGCTGTTTCATGTGATGAACCAGAAATAAATGATTGCTGCAGATTTCAGGCCTGACACGTCTTCTTTTGACCTCCACGTGCACATCATGCTGCATTATACCAACATGCAAGTTGTTAGCTTGAGGATCACCTTGTAGCAAAAAAGCTATTTTATAACTGTACAGAACGGTGTTCATCAGTTTAATGCTGGATTGTGTTGCTGCACTAATCCTCAGTCAGAAGCCGCACATGCACGAGAACGTTTGTTTTATATGCAATGTGACCGTGCACGAGGAGCAGACATTAAATGTTGTTTTTACAGCTCCAAATGTCAACAACAGTCACCTCAAGGTGCTTTATATTGTAAGGTCGACTCTGCAATAATACATGATGTGGTTTGTGAAGAAGAAACATAATTGGCCTAAAACACACACATAACAATCTTCTCGTGGAGTTTCATCACCCTGATTTTGTAAGCAAGTAAAAACTGGATGGTGCATTAAGGATTCTGAACAATTCCTAAATGCACCACAAGATGGCAGTCCAACACAAAGAACAGTTCACAATGTAACGCCTCTGTTTACCACAGCTACAAGAAGTTCAGACATGGAAATGAACAACTAACCCAGGGGTGTCCAACTCCAGGCCTGTAGAGCCGGAGTCCTGCAGGTTGTAGATCTCACCCTGGGTCAGCACACCTGAATCAAATGATTAGTTCATCACCAGGCCTCTGGAGAACTTCAAGACAAGTTGGCTGTATCCCAATTCAGGGTCTGCAGCCTCAACGGTCCTCAAGGTCCGCGTACTCAAAGACCGCTAAGGCCGGAAGTGCGAGGCTTGTGAAATGGGACGGTCTAGCCTCCGTCGCGCTGCCCAGGTTGCCTAGCAACCATGATACTAACAGCTGGAAACGTTTCATAAAGCTTTGTTTGACAGAAATGAAGGAGAAAATCTTTTGTTCATTTGTTTGTTTGTTTCTACATGAGCTTTGATCATTCTCTGTAAGATTAAGCTCAGCTATTGAACGGCGTATATTTTAAAGTAAAGGCTTTAAAACCAAGTTAGTACAAACGTCACTAATGTCACATAACTTTGCCGACATGTGGCCAACAGTAATGTTTTAATGTTCTTCGTTATTAAACATTTGCACATAAATAAGTGACATAATATTCAGTACTTACTTAAAGTTTACTCTTCGGGCGCCCCTCATCCGCTGTTTTTTTTTTCGGCAAAATTATCCACACCCACCGCCGCGCTATGCATTCTGGGATATATGGGACCACGAAGTCTACACCGCCACATCCTTAAAATTCAGGGAAATGAAGGACGCATTTGAGGGCCGCATTTCGAGCAGCCTTCGAATTGGGACAGCCTTCGTCGCGTCGCGGTGACGTAATCGGCCTTAAAATGCGGCCTTTAAGGCTGCAGATCCTGAATTGGGATACAGCCGTTGAGGAGGTCATTTAGCCATTTAAATCAGCTGTGTTGGTTCAAGGACACATCTAAAACCTGCAGGACACCGGCCCTCGAGGCCTGGAGTTCGACACTCCTGGTTTAAACCCTGAACAAGTGCAGACACTATCAAGCCGACTACTGAGCCACGGTTACATTTTGAGAAGAAGAAAAAAACTCAAAGGATCGATTACTCTAATCTGCTGTACCACTGATCATATTGATATCTTAACCTGTAACCAGTGATGACCTTGCATCCATTTTGTTGTAGTTTTTGATACACAAATTTACATCAGTTTGTTCTGAACAAAGTTTACATCTGTTCAAAGTTTGGATGCCGATGATAATGTGGTGATTCTGTGCTATAATATATATACATTTACACATATACACATTTACTTCTCTGTTGCCAAATCCAGTTGACAAGAATATTATATTAGGTTATCTAATGTTGGCATAAAGCACAGCAAACCAAATGTGCAAAGTCGTGAGTTTCCTTTATCAAAGAAAAACTATTTTCTAAGTTATTTCTTGTTAAATTGTCCATTTTTCTCATATATTTCCGCTTTAATCTAGAAGAATTTGAGTCTTATAAATAAATATCTTATTTGCTGGTTCATCCTTTGAGTTAGGTGCCTTTTTATGCTTTTTAATGATTCATATGTCAGTGATTTTAACAACAATAAAAAACGTCTTTTATTTAAAGGACAAAGGCACACAGCGTTACAGAGACTTGAGCACTTTATTTACACAGTTTATTCACCTGCTTGTGCATCACGTCTCTCTCTCCATAGGTCGCAACATCCTGCTGAAATAGAGAAGGCATGATTAGATGATGGAGGACAGGTGTGTGGAGCATCCCCTGACACCACACCCCACTGCTCCACCCCTCCCCTGCAGCTGAGCCACAAACCACGCCCACCACAATGATATATTACTCCGGTAGCTGGACCCATAAAGATGACTCAGCACACAAAGGCTCTTAACTAAAAGCGTTTTATTACAAGGAAAAGACTTAATAAGGGTTTATGTCAGAGATGACATATGTTGGTAACTGTAGTCAACAGGATAAGTAAAGATATCACACATTTAAAACACATAGAAACAGCAAAACTCACTTTTGGCACAAAACTAGCAGGTGTGTGACTACAGGAATCTAGATTTTGACTTATCCAGGTAATTATTGGTTAACACCGGGTTTTCTACGAAGGTGGTTCACTTTGAGGTAAATCATCATGGTAACACATGCTGCGACATTAACCTGCTCTGGTGCTTTTTATTCATTATTATTCCTTTAGAATTTAGAATGAGGTGGGTATTTATTGCTACTGTACGAACATAATTGAGCTTGACAGTCATGACGCATTCACAGCACTAACAGGCACATGCTTCCCTCTAGTGGTCACATTAAGTTCAAACATAGAAAAAGTGTTGGCTACCTATAACATAGTCCTGGGATCCCTTCCAGGCCATTCAACCCCACACACTCACACTTTGACCCATGTGACCTCAGTAACTCAGTTGACAGCAGGGTGGTTGAGCCACTCTCAGGACCACTGCCAACATCACAACCTCACTAGGAGTTAAATACCCGAGACTCTCCATCAGCTTTCAGAACTGAAGAGGTGAAGCATCCTCGTGACCATAAACAGATGTCCAGTTGTCTTCAACTCAAACTCTTAAAAGTACCATGACCTGGATGATGGAGCATGAGGGAGTGCATGCATGGTTAGATAATAATGCTAACAGCTAACACTGTCACTGTGCTTTTCCCGTGTTTCATGTCTAGTCACCTTGTCTCTGTGTTAAGCTTGTGTGTCTTGCGTCTGAGTTTCGGGAGGTGTGTGTGTTTCCTCTTTTATTTTGATAGTTCTTATCCTGTGTGCAGTGTATCTAGTCTTGCTTCCTCTTGTCTCGTAAGGTCGGTGTTTCCCTCAGTTTCTCAGGGAAACACACAACACTTGGATTGTTTGCGTGTTTTCCTGTGTTTCTTGTGTTTCATATTTAGCTTTCCCCAGTCTGGGTTTTAGTTAGGTTTTTTTTTTTTTAGGTTTTTTCCTCTGTTCATCAAGTCTGGTTTTTGTTCATAGTATTTTTACAGCCAGAAATAAAGGCTCGCTTTTGTCTTTATCTTTATCTTTCACCCTTGTCTCCGTGTGCCTGCATTTGGGTGGACAATCACCTCACTCCATGCTATCTGCTTTGCCAGATGTGACAAACACACTGTTAATTCTTACATAAAGTCAAGTATAAATAACATTTTTGTGTTATTTAGTTATTAAACAGCGAACATGACAAACTGAACCAGTATATGTTAATAATTAAAGCAGATCACATTGAAATCGACATGCTAGCTCCAGCTAGCATGTGGATGCTAGCTCCAGCTAGCATGTGGATGCTAGCCTCCATGTAAAATACAAAGACAGTTAATGAGCTGCTTCAACAGCTCACAGAAAGTTGTAGTTCTTGCATGTTATAATGTTATAATATCATAAATAGATCTTATTGTTTACAACACTCGCATCCTCCATCTTTCTCTCGTTGCTCACATGTGCCACCCAGCCTCCACAATCTCTGATCAAGCTCCACTCGCCTGGGTAACTTTATATCATTTTGTAGGCTATCGGGCAGATTTACTAAGCAGAACAAATTGTTATTCAGGGTGATCTACTAACAATTCACTATGATTAAAAATAATTATAATTTATATAGAAAGATCCAGCCAGTTCAGTTGAGTTATTACTGGCACTGATTTAGGGCTTTTAGTGTGAGTTAAGGTTTTAAACGAGGCAATTCAAATCAATGAGAGGAGGCTGAAAGAGAAGCAATATGTTCATGATATCAGGGTTAGTTCTCTTGACAGAAATCACTGGGCACTGTATGAGGTCCTGTGCAGTAGTGATGGGTCGTTCGCGAACGAAATGGCTCTTAGAGCCGACTCTTTGACGTGAACAACGTGAGCCGGCTCCTTATCGCGAGTCGTCACGTGGGTTTTTTTTTTCTTTCTCTCAGCCTCTCTCTCGCACTTTTTTTCCCGCTTCACTCCGCACGCGAGCCTTGTGCTTTACGCTGGGCAGAGGGGGGAGGGGCGGTAGTTACACTCAGTAGCATAGGAACAGAGTGGGAGGGAGAGAGAGAGAAAGAGAGCCAGGGACAACAAGGTCACATTAGAAAGGTATAGTAATCATCCACAACTATTTTCAGTTGCAGATGATAAAGGATTCAGAAAGTTTATTCATGCAGGTCCATATGACAGAGAATGTGCATCTTCTTTTTGTTTTCATATTTTAATTTATATTTAATTGTGTTGTGGTTTGCAGTGTTTTGTGTTGTTTCATTTTAAATTTGTAAAAGGAAATAAATAAAAGTGTATTTATGGTGGCCCCTAGAGACAAAGCACGTAAAAACTCAAAACACGTACAAAACACAACAGAAGTGCTCCAGAATGCTGGGCGCAGTGTTGAGCTTTTGTTACCTAGTGGCTTCACAAGCCAGCAAGTACCAACGACCAGATTTGGTGTGTGGTAGTAACAGGTAAATGAACTTTTTTTTTTTAATTATTTGAATATATATGAGTGCTTGTGTATAAATACACAAACAACACACATGCTTTCAATTGTGTAATTTAAGTGATCTAGGTAGCTCTGTTTTGGAAGTTCAGTTAATGCTAGAAATGTGTTTTGGAGTTTGTACGTGTTTTGTCTCAAGGGGCCACCGTATGTATTTAAATAAACAATTAAATTTAATTAAACATATATAAATAAAACCACTTTTTTACATTAGTAATTCCTTTTGTGCATAATTTTATATTATTGTTAATAATAAATTAATTAAAACAACAAAACAACCTGAAGAGCTGGTTCGGAGCCGGAAATCCCATCACTAGAGGACTGAGACTAAAGTGGAGCTCAGGATTTCTCCAAAGGAGAACTGCATTTTTACACATTTAATCCACCTTAAATGTGTGTGGAACAGCTGACCCAACTATTAGACAATAACATTTTGTGTAGCTTTCATTCACAAAGTGACTCTGAGCTTCTTTAATGAATCTTTTTAATGTTAATGCTTTGCACTGTCAGTAACTCTGGCCCTAAATGTTTTCTAGCTTCGTGACGAAGAGATAGTTTTACAGGCTGCTCTCATTTAAATATAATTTGCATAAAAACATCAGGGTACAAACACACTGTGTGCATTTTGGTTTCCACAGCAGAGATCCTGCACCACATTTTTAATGAGACCTGTATAAAGTCATTCAGATTCTCAGCACACTTTTTCTTTTTCTTTCCAAGTTTATTAGTTTATTTATTTATTTATATTTATATATTTATGTTTATTGAGCAATTCACATGCTTGTATGACAATGGAATTTACAGCATCAGATAGTTGCTGTTTTTGTACATTTACATCACAGGCTCTTCCTTTTTTTCTAAGTCCTTATCAGGTCACCTACCCACTGTGATAACATCCAAGGAAAACTGGTCAGGAAAAGGAGACTAAGTTGATGTAATCCTTTTTCCCTTTTTTACAATATTATGAACAATGTCCCACCAGGTGGTAGGGAGCTGCAGGATACGTGACAGTGACACTGGTGCTGTCGATCCTTCAAAAGGACACAAAACCAATGAGTCCAGATCACCAAACAGTCTGACCAGGAGAGTCTAAGCCCCGCCCTCAACATCCTAAACCTGAACATCATGCTGTGCACCAGTTATGCTGACCAGTGTTCAATATGATTCTGATCAGAACAAAACAAAACAAAGTATTTGGGGCAGGGTCATGGGGGCAGCAGCCTAAACAGAGACACCTGGACCTCCCTCTCCTTGGCCACCTCTTCCAGTGTATCCAGGAGAACACCAAGGCGTTTGCAGACCAGAGACCTGAGAGATATAATCTCTCCAGCGTGTCGATTAGTGTGATTGCAATAATATAATTTCACAGGTGGAGGTACGTGCAGGGACTGCAGGTAGTTTAATAAGTAACGTGATTCGATCCCCTACTCCTGCATGCTGGGAGGGCCTCTGAGTCGAAAACACACCCGGAGTGTTTGCAAAGTATTTGGTTTTATTCAAATCCAAATACGTCAGTGAAACAAATTCCCATTTCTGACTTCAGGGATTTGTTTGTCTGTGAATGGATGTACAGGCTGGTTTGATCTGTATTTTTTTGCTACAGATGTCAGTTTGCCCACAATTTCTTCAATTTTATCATTCTTGAGTGATTTACTTTTGTAAAATGTTTTGCTCACCTGAAATGAAACTTAAATAAGTTCCTGCTGACCTCACACTGTTTTTATCTGTGGATAATTTTCCATCCTGATGTTCAGAAGAGTGTTTGAGGGTTTCAGGCCTTCAGAACAACAGTAAGTGTTTAAAATGACGTCTTTCAGTTTCTTAGATAATCTGACAGGTTGACTGAAGTCTGTGAGCTTCAGTGGATTAACAGATTGTTCATGTTAATCCATGTGAGCCAGTGTTAACGCTTCACTTTACTGGTTACAGATGAAGGTCATGTGAAGTATTTGATTTACTGTTGGCTGGTTTCATCTGTGAAAACACATCTTATGAAACGAATTCTTCAGATGGGGTTTTATCATCTGAAGAAACAAAAGCTGTGAGACTTTGATGCTGTATGTTCTGCTGCTTCTTTATTCCTCAAAAAAGTTCTATAGAACAGCTTTTATGGAGGTAAATACTGCTTCCTTCATAGTACAATATCCATTTTTATACAGGAAAAAAATACAAAATATAAAATATATCAAATCTAAATGACATCCATTTAGATTTGATATATTTTATATTTTGTATATAATTGTTTCACCTTTTTTTTAACGATGCACTTCATCGTCCAACTACAGTCCAACGTCACACATCCCAACGTCACGTGGCTCAATTTCTTTAAGAGACAGGTCGTCCATTTTGAGATCGAGCGAACGAGTGAAAAATTTTTTTTTGATCTTTATTTAAACCTTAAATTTAATCTAATGTGTTCAGGTTTAAACTCAGGTTCAGTTATTGAGTGAAAATACCAACAGACTCAGACATTTAGAACAAACTAAGAGTCAGATGAGCAGAAACAGAGAACACGGACATGTCTGCTGTAACTGCGTCACTCTGCTCCACTTTGATGTTTGTCCTGTTCGTCTCTGCAGGTGAGATTTAACTGTTAGACACTAAACCTTTAACAGAGTTTATATGTGAGATAACAAGGAAAGAAGAGAATGAGCCTGGGCTACGCGTTAATGATATTTCCCCAAGAATGATTTTCATATTATTTGGTTTGTGTCGGTCGGTTTGTGTGGTCGTTTGTGACGATGCTAAAGTCAGTTAGCATCATCACAAGCTGCTTTAAGGTGAAATAATTTATATGGAATCAGGTTTCTGGCAGAAATATCACACAAGATATAAAAGACAGGACAAAGACACATTGTGAAATAGAGCCAGAGACCAAAGATAACTAATTATTAAATATTGAGGTGACCATCTCTGCATTTATTTCACTCACCATGTGATCCTATCTGTCTGTCCAATCTGTATGAAGCTTTAAACAGTGAAATCAGTGAAATCAAACCAATAATCTATAACCTGCTGTGACTGGTCACACTGATCAAACATCACTGTCAGTGTGTTTAAAGATGGAGTCGGATGACTTCAGCAGGTCTCTTACTAATTGCAGGGTTGATGGTTGGATTCCAGTCTGCGTGCCAAATATCTATGGACAAGATGCCAACACCAGGTTGTTCTCAGATAAATCCAGCAGACTACGAATGTGTGTTAGATAGAAATCAACGACACAGAAAAAAGTGATTGGGTGAATGAAGCCAGTTGTGTAAAGCACGTTTGAGTAGGAAAGCACTATATAAGAACTAAATGTAGTTTAGTCTCTTGTAATGTCTAATGTTCTTCCTCTTCTTGTGTCAGCTGCTCCCTGAAGGGAGCAGCTGACACAAGAAGACACACAATCAAAGATCATCATCTAATAACAGAAGACTGTCTTTTATTGTGTGTTTCTGATTGGCTGCTGTAGAAGTGAACAGTTGTACTTTGACCTTTAACCTCTCTGCTCTGTGTTGTTTCCTCTTACAGACCAGAAAACCATCACAGCTGAGTCTGGACAGCACATCGTTCTGACATGTCGAGCTCCAAACAACAACATCATAAGTGTAGAGTGGAGCAGAGATGACATGGGAGATGAATACGTTCTTTTGTACCGGGATGATCAGTTTGTTCCAGACAACCAGCATCCATCTTTTGAGAACCGGGTGGATCTGCAGGACAGACAGATGAAGGATGGAGACGTGTCTCTGATTCTGAAGAATGTGATGATTAATGATGCTGGAACATACGAGTGTCAGGTCATCCAAGAAGAGAGAGGAGGTTTGAAGCCCATCAGCATCATCTACCTTCATGTTGTTGATCCTCCAGGTGAGTGAGTAGAGTTGAGTGTGTGTGTGATCAGAGGTGAAGCTGCTTCCTGGTTGTTGATGTTTGTTTGTAAAGATGTTGTTGATGAGACTTTGTAGAAAGCAGCTGGTCTGAGTGATGTGATCAGAGTGCAGTAGATAATGTCTGACAGCAGTTTGAAGAGGAAATGGATTCTGTTCTGTTCTTCACTCATCACCTACCTGACAGCTGACACCTCACACCTGTTTCTCACCTGCAGGACACACAGGAGGACAAGATGAAGACAACAAAGATGGAGGGAAGGAGAACAGATCTGTTGGACTGATAGCTGGTCTGACAGTTTCTGCAGTACTTCTTCTTCTTCTTGTTGCTGCTGTTATTGGATCTTTATTCTACATAAAACATAAAACAAAACAGAGTCAGGAAACAAACCAGCTTCCAGCTGAACTGTGAGTCTTCTGTTGCTGTTCCCAGGATTCAATGCAGACATAAAATATGATCCTGAATCTGTGCCCTGTGCTATAGGGGAGTTCAACATATCATGGCAACATCGGCAACATCTGACCAATCACACAGATGATTGTAGCTGAGTGGCTGATTTAAAATAAAAAAGATGTGAAGAGCTTAGACATAAAACAGAAAAGTACCACAGCTGCTGCAGACAAGGCAGCTGAATGAGATCAAAAACAGTATATAGTAGTTTTTATTTTAATATTAAAAGCACTCTGTGAATATGTGAAAGCTTTACATGTATTGAACAGTAAGAATGGAAAAGAGAAAGAGCTGCTACATCAATAAAGTTGAACTTTTTGAAGGCAGGAAGAAAAGAGAAAAATGCCAAGTGTTTGAGTTAACAAGTGTATCATAAGTTTATCTTTAATGAATTAGAGAAACTGTTATCATCAAGCAGCAAGAATCAAATGTAGGCTTAGTCCACTTGCTGTTGCTGTAAAGCCCACCAGTACAAACAGGTATCCCGATTTATATAAATGTTCATGAAACAACATAATTGTTGTAAAATTGTTTGCAGCCAAAAGAATACAGCTGCATCTAAGAATCTGTATTTATTACGGATGCTCACTGATGAAACACAGGTCAGAGGAATCCTCCAGGAATGCTGATGCTAGTTTCTGGAGACTTCAGTCAGTGATTTCATGACTGCTGATCTCTAATCCAGATCCAGATTTTTACAACTAACTGATCGTCTTCACATGAAAACAAACAGTTGAGGCGAGGAAAGACAAAAGTGAAATCAGTGAGTTTAAGAATTTTCATGATACTGATGCAATAAAGTGTGTTTGGGCAAAATTAAATAGATGAAACAAACAAAAAATAGATACAATAAACATATATAAAAGTGATATAATATTATATATAAGATATAATATAAGATATAAAAGTGATAAAAAATTAAAAACATAAATACTTACAAGCAATGCAAAATGCAATAAAGTAGTCAAATCTATGACGAGTGTATCCTAATTATGGAACAATACAATTCCCCACTTTGTGTTAAATGTCTCAAAATGACTTTGAACATACCAAGTATGCTTACAAAAAAAACTGAAAAAAATTTTTTTTATTAAAAAATAACAGGTATTGAAACTTTTTAAAAGGTTTAAATAAAGTATAGAAATGCCTTTGAGATCTGGGATAGGCTCCATGTGTTTTTTATTCATATATTTTGTGTGCATTGGCTGTGGATTGGATGTTGTCAGAATAAGTGTGAAAATAAACCATCAGTGTATCTTCTTCCACTTCCAAACAGGGGTCGTGGGGGGCTCAAGTTTTAATGTACTTCTTTGAATATTTCTTTAAGATATATAAATATGATTAATCTACGATTAATAATGTGCCCTCCTTATAATTTATTCCAATCCCGTAAATCAAAAAATAAAATGAATTATCACTGTTTCTGTTTTTGCGGTCTGTATTTTTTTTTTTTTTTTGCTTGGGTTCTTTCCTTTGGGAGTGAATAAAGTTGGATGATGGTGTTCATGCAAGGTCTAAGAGTGAGAGATGTTTCAGCACTAAAGGTTTAAAGATGAATTATGTTTCCCCCCAACGACACATTTCTTGACATGAAGAAACATTCATGAAGGAAACTTTCTATCACTTATTCATTGAACAAAGTCCTCTCTGTGCAATACATCATGATTAGACTCAGTAAAAGAGAATAAACTGACAGCACCGACTTTCTGTGACTTCACTATGTAACAATATGTAACTATGTGATAATAAAATCAGAATTAAACTCAAATTGACTTCCTAATGAGCCTGTGACTGTAGTTAGAAACAAAAAGACTGCATGTTGTTTCAAGTCTGTTTATATATCTTATAGAATTCTTCTGTTTATAACAGAGAACAGATTTGTTCTTCTTCTGTGACTCTAAAGTACAAACTAAGCCTGATGTGTGAACACACTGCTGATCTTTGATTCAGCTGGTTCAGATTAATGAGTGTGTAGCCGGATAGGCTACTCGCCTTTCCTTTTCTCTCGCTCTCTCCTGCGCTCGCTCTCGGCTGCGCAACTAGGTTAATTAAGAACCCACCTGCATATTGATTGCAGGGTGGCGTCAGCCCGTATATAAGGATTTGGGGGAAGATTTGGGGAAACCTGCAGTCAGCTGAGACTGAAGAAGTCACTTGGATGAGTGACGAAACTTTTCTCCCACAAAACGCTACGTCCAGATGAACAGAATCAACTTTTGGAGATTTACTTTCCTGGATGATTGAGAATGCATCAAGATGTTAAATTTGTGATTGACATGACATTGACCAATCAGCTGAAAGGAAGAAAAATGGGGTCAAAATTCGTACTTGTAACTTGAAACTTGAGTGCAGAGTTTCACATATATTTTTTGGCTAAGTCCAAACAAAAATCTTTTTACACATACAAATCCTGATTTACAAGTACAAAATATTTATGACCATAATTTGAGCCCATACAAGCGGGCCATCACTAATAGATGGCTATTTATTAGGATCTGAAATCTGTGAAATACGGCCGTGGGAAGCTGCGTCAGCCAATTTGTCAGAGCAGGATGGTTTCTCGGACCAGGCAAGCTATCTCACCACGAGCTTCGGTAAGGGATGCTACATGAATGTTAGCGCCATAAAGACATGTAGTTGACTGCTATTAATATATTTCCTGTTTAAAAACAGCCAGTCGGAGTTGTGATATTTATGTTTAAAGTACTGTAACATGTGTAGATATTCAATTTTAAGTGCTAAGGAATATATTAAAATGTGCTAGGGCCAATAGTTAACCACTAGTATTAAGCTACTGCTTAGCGATTTCTGTGTGTTCTAACATTACTGTGATTCAGTTGAGTTAATTAGCTTTCCAAAACATTGGAGGAGCAGTAATATTGTCATGTAGTGCGTAAATGCACCATTTTTAGTTTTGTTGACTTAGAAGTTGCAAAAAGTTCATATAATGTGAGGGATCTCATTACTCTGTTGAAGTATTAATGTTTTAAGAAGTTGATATATTTTTCTCAGAAATAATTCAAGTTGAAATATCTTAAAAAGAAGAACAGTTAAAAGCGAGCTGTTAAAAGGATAAATATGGGAGAGTGGATCTTACAAGTTGATTTATTCTGAAAAGGGTAAATATAAGGTATATTTTCTGTTGCACTAAACCTTGTGTGATGTAACTCAAGTTATTTTATAATGGTTGAGATGCTGTATAACTAAAATAATTTGTTATACTTGAGCAATACTTGACTGAAAGATGAGTGATGGAAGAAGCATAGATAAAATAGTAATGTATGCACTCTGAACTGTGTGCATAGATTGTTTTTTGACCAGGACTGGATCATTCGAGATCTGAACCCTGTGGGTTCAGTGGCGAGCCCAAGAGAGTGACTGTAGACGGACCAGAGTACGGTGTGGCCAGCCGTGGGATCCATCTTCAGCGAACCTCAGGACTATAACTACATTCCTTGACACAGATAAGACTAACACATTAAAAATCTACCCGGGTAGTAGAAGAAGTAGAAGTAGGGTGGTAGAACCAGTGGACAGAAACAGACACACAAGGAACTCTAATTTCTCTCTTCAAAGAGAAGTGCACTGAGCAACAGGAGCGGAAGCTCTTTAATTGAAACTCTTTGGAGAATTTCCTTAAAGAGGATATTTGGTTTTGATTTTATTTTTGGACCCTTTAATGTGCGTCTGTGCACTATAGGAAGCCGGCTTTAGACAGTCAGGGTTTATAAACTTTACAACTTTCAATACAGTTTCTATTCAAATCACATCGTATCTATCATTGTGTGGTTCCTCCTCTGATCCTTTCAAGGCTCCATAGTCTTACCTAGAACTTTTTGATTCTGGTCCAAAGTTGTCAAGACAATAATTTAATGTGTATCTCATATTATTTAATTGTAATACCTGTTACAAAAGTGGTGTCAGATAAAGGATGGATATCCTGGATAGACTTCACTTGTATTGTAGCAGTGGGCCCAGGAGAACAAGAGAAGGATGAAGACTACAAAGATGGAGGAAAGCAAGACAGAGGGAAGAAGGACGGATCGTTGGTCTGTCAGTTTTTGTGCTTCTTGTCCTGCTTTTGTTTTTTCTTAAAATGAAAACTTTGTGTCTGTAAATCCACAGATAAGAATAAAATATAATACATATAAAACTCTACTTTTGACCTGTTGTATTATTTTTTTCTTCTCTCACGATCATAATGATGTAATTAAACTTAACTCTTTTTATTTCAATGATCATGTCCTGAAAATATTGTGTTGACTGTATCAGTGCAGTAAGCTGAAGCTGAGGTTCTTCATCATGTGTAACGTTTTTATTAAACATTTACGTGTTTGTGAGCAGATTTTATTGTTTTAAATGATTTCACTCTATTTTTATTACACTGACTGAACAACACTGTCTTTACCAAACAGCCGGTCTGCTACAAGCTGACAGTATCACACACTGTCCAGGTCTGTTAGCTATAAAGCAAACTTTGATCTGAGCACAAGTTTAGATTTGATGACTCATTTTACACGTTGTAGCCTTTAAACGTTGATGAGTTCATGAGTGAGTGAATGAAATGTAGGATAATAGAAAAAGAGCATTTAGTTCTATTCAGACATTTGAAGAAATGGAGACATTTATAAGTTGTCATTACATTATAAAGTAACAGGAAGGTGATAATTTACCAAGAAAAATTTACTAGAAAACCAGCAACAAAAAGCTGCTAGCACAGACAATACTGGGATAAAACTCCTTCAGATCTGTATGTGTCCATCTCATCTCCAAACTCTCCTCCCACAGATAAGAACAGAAACAAAATTAGCTCAAGCACGTTATTTTTGATAAATACATTTTGATTCATAAAGTTAATTCATTATACTTTGACATGATTTTTTTGTGATTATTATTTTTTCAATTATGCGTTTGCTTCTGTCCTGCTAAATTCTTTAAATAAAAGTTCCTGCAATTAAAGTCTAATTGTGGATGTTACATTCTTATTCCTTTGTGAAGCAGTAAACTATTTTAAATATGTTACTTGTAAGTAATTTCACAGAATTGTTATATTGTACTTTTTACAGATGTTCCTGTAAAACAGTTCTAAATGTAACAAGTACAGCAGCACTGATGTTATCAGTTTGAAAAGCTTCCTCCATTAAAGGCTAAAGAAGAATAGCGTGATGCTAGAACATCACATTTTATAACATGACAGTAAAAATAACTCACAGATTGCCTTCATTCAGAGGAGCTGCTGTCAGAGGGAAGTGCAGAATCCTTCAAAGTAAAAGCATTTCTGGTTTGGATAGCTCTGCACTGCTGAGCATAAGTGGGGTCCAGCTACATGAGTGGTGTCTTGTTTTGATGAAGCTTTTGAATTGTTTGGCCTTTGAGGCCCGTGTGGAGCTCATAAAGTAGGCTGACACTAAGCGCAGAGAGACCCACAGTGGGCGTACGCACAGACTGTCTGTCACATCAGTGTCTATTTATAGCTTTCCATTGAAGAGGAAGAAGTGTTTTCTGTTTGAACCACGAACTGAAACAACTCCTCCACATTATGTGGGAACCCGCTGAGCAGCTCCTCCACACGTCACCTCAATGATGCTTTTATTTTATAACACAAAGATTTAATCATTCATTTATACGTGTGTGGTTTCCTGTTTGTAGCACTGAGAGAGCACAGGTGTTCAAGCTTGTTCCACATGAAGCTGCTCAGCAGTTTGTTTGCATCAGATGATTCAACAGATCAGTAAACCTGAAAATAACTTTACTTCACAAACAAATGAAAAAAGGATCATCTGGAAGCTCTTGTGGTGCTTGTTGATTAACTGAGCATTAATAACAAAAGTGACACTCACATCGCTGCTCCGCTTGAACTTCATCTCACCTGGAAACAAGTGATGTGAACAGAGCAGCGCTCTGAGCGCGCTCAGAAGCTCCTTTGTCCTCACTGCATTTCTACCTCCAGCTAAACCTGAAAAGTGCCGTTTAGTTTGTGCACTGAGGCCTGTGGATGAGTGACGTCGATTCAGGACCACAATCAGATGTCAGACCTCAGGTTTGAGGGTTTATCATGTGTATGTTTGTTTATATGGTCACAGGGTTCGTGACCTAATTGCATGACCTGATCAGCTGATCAGTAATCGTACCTACTTTGATTGGAATAAAGATCCAGGGCCTGTCTGGGCTGTAGACCAATAACACGGCTGCAGTGATTAGATTAGATTAGTTTCTCTTTTTGCTCTACTGAACCTGAGGAAATGTACATGTTAGTGGTTAAAGGAGCGAGCGGTTCTCATACTCCTGTTAAAGAAAAGAAAATCCCCACCTGCAGCTCACTTCCTCTCAACTGAACTCACAACTAAAGGAAAAAATGCAGCTTGTGTTTTTCTTCCTACCAGCTGGAGACTTAATTTAAATAAGAAAACATGTTTTAGGTTCAATACTTAAAAAAAACAAGACAAAAGTTTACGAATCTTTCAGATTAAAAATAGAAATTTCAGGTTTTTCGCTTAAACGCACAAAATAAACTATCGTTATTTTCCTGTCAGTGAACGCAGCATGCACGTATCATCTGTGGCTCGGTTTTCTCTTTATATTAACCTTTAAGTTTTAACTTCTCTTTGTTACTTTATGCTGCAAAACAAAAGAAGCTGGCAAGAAGGTAAAAGGTGAGAAACAACACAACGGAGTCAATCACAGGAAGGAGGAGGGTTTAAAAGACGTAAGCATGAGCAGACCAGAGTGTTGGTAACATTTCCGAGACAGAGGATGGAGGAAACAACGCTGCTGTGTCTCCTCTGTAAGTACAATATGTTTTTATGGATGCTGAGATTTAACAATAACCTCAGAGATTCAATGTTCAGCAAGTTTGCAGGTTTATAACATGTCAGAGTGTAAAGCTGGTCTGCAGGTTTTGTGATAAATGTTCTAAAACAGTCGTCGTGTTCAGAGTTTTTAGGATTTTTGAGAGAAGATATGAATCTCTTTCTCCTGTCCTAATCTAAGGTTGAGTTCAGAGTAAATGATATCACTGGTAACCGATGTTTGCAGTATTAAACAATCACACCTTATCATCCTTCAGGCTGATCCACACCTATCTATGTTTTTAAGATCTCTTTCCTTTTGGTATTCGCAAGTTTCTGAACATCTGCCTAAAACATAATCGAAGCCGACTTTAGTTACAAACCAGGTTAAAGAGTTTAAACTTTGGCAGTAAGAAGGAGAGGGACAGTTATGAGCTGGAGCAGACCAGACAGTCCCACACTGAGAGAAGTGAAGTGGAAAATGTTGGTGTCACTGTCGTCTTCATGAGTGTGAAACCTCAGACTAACCTGCTGCTTTCTTTTAGCTCTGACTGCAGTGCTGATCTGCACGACACACCAAGGTCAGTGAGCGTCTGTTACCAGTGTCTGAAAGTCAGAAATAAGAAAAATGATCTCATGTTTTGTGCATTTATTGTTGCTGATGTACTGATGTTCAGGCTGTGGTGCAGCTCTAAGACACCACATCCTCTCTGCTGCTGTCATGCAAAGACTTTCTAGCTTTAACCGCTGCCTGAGCAAGAAGGAAGAAAGAAAAGAGCCAAAGCTTAAGATCTGTATGTTTGCTGCTCTCTAAAAATGTTTGTGGGTCTCATAGACAACAGAAAAGATAAGAAACTATCCCACAAGTACAAAATAACTTAACGTGTAAACAAGTTACAAAGATGTTGATTCTGAAAGATGTTTAAACAGCATTAAAACTGAAACTTTATTTCTTTGGAAAAAGATTTTGATCTAAATTTCATGGAAAAAAAATCAACACTTCTGCAAATTCATGAACAAAGTCAAACCCACGCTCCCTCATGTGAGGCACCAGTGCTAACCCCTTGATGATCCCATGATGCCCACACACGTGGAAACAACAACGTTCAAGTGTTCAACTCACATCTCAACTGCACAGTGACAGAAACATCATTTACATGAAGATACATACACTGCTGTGCAGCAACACCAGTCTGTGTATCTTGGGTGGATGTTGTTACAGGTGTCATTTGTCCAAATCTTTGATGTATTTCATGTGATCTAACTGTTAGAGAGGACAGGGGCTCCTTCTTTTAATAGCCTCTCGCAACTTTAGCACAAAAACAGCCAAACAGAGTTTGTTACAGTAAAACTCCTTCAAGCCTGCTCATCTCTGCTACCTGATGAAAAGCAGTTCAGCAGAGCATACCAATACCAAGCAGAGCAGAAGGGCAGTAAAGCAGGGTGACGGGACGTCTCTGGAGGTTGTGGAGGCGGGGCACGTCAGATAGCTGAGAAGCCTGTCAAAGAAGAATGAGGCGAGGACCCTCCAGTGGTTTGACAGTCAGCTGGTGTCAAAGGCAGTGAAGACCCTGTGGAAGCCTGGCAGGAACATGGTAGGAGGATATAACAACAGACAACACAGGACCATCCAGCACGCCGGCTGCTCAGGTTCGACCCCCTCAGGACACTCAGTGTTTGAGGTTGGCCAGCTCAGGACATTTAGGCAGCTTTAGACGCTCAGGCTCAAATAACAGTGGCTCAGTCTCTGGAGGGCTCCCAGGCAGAGAGGCAGACAGATGCTTGTGAGAGCTCTGCTTCTTCTTTAACCCTTTAAAACCGATCGGAGCGGGCACGCTCTGTGTTGCATAACTATTTTTAAATCCCGGTAGCTCTGCAACCACGTAAGCTAGCGCAATAATTTTTTTTGCATATGAAACCGGAGGAGTTGTACTTACATCTTATGCCATCAGCTTGTCTTCGGTCACAGTTTCCTTCCACATACAGCTTTGCAAAAACTGCATAACAAGCACTTGCAGCAACAAAAACATAATATTCCAGAAACAGGCTTTGCCGATCCGATCAGCTGTTCATAACACTTCCTACGTCCATCAGCGCGAACTATCGCATGTCCGCCATGACCTGCCTGAAACCGAAAGTGACATCATTTTGTGGAAATGTAGTTTTTTACCATATAGCCTCATGAGCCTATACTGGTGTTTTTAAAAGTTATCTTTGACTTTATGACTTTCTGTGTGGTTTCTGGGAGGCTTAGGACTCATATTGCACTGCTGGAAATAGTTTATTTTGATGCATATGCTGCTTTTTTGCAAATTTGCACTATAATATTTATTTTCGTTTTTCCTGCAGTGTATAAAAATTGGTGTATTTCAAAAATAAAACTATGAAGACACTCAAAATAAATTTCCTGTGGTGGGAAACTATTTTGTGCAACTTTTTTGTATTTACAGTTTTGAGGGATAAGCCTCTTAAATTTCTCTAACTAGACATATATGTTGAAAAACAAAAACGATTTTCAATTTTTTTGTAGTTTATTGCACTTTTTTGCAATTTATATAATTACTATGCACTTAATGCAGACATATTATTAAAATTTAGACTGTAATGGTTGTATTGATGTATAGCAACTTGAAATGCTCCCAAAAATGGCTCCACAGCATGTAAAAATATAATATAAGCTCTGGCTGACTTGGTTCTATGGTAGGTCTTAAAGGGTTAAAGAGGGTGCAGGTGGAACGAAGGCAGTTGGCTCATAGCTTCACCGGTGAGGACCTGATATGAAACAAACTGGAACGCTGAACAACTGGACCCTGTAAGGTCCTCACAGTAAGACTTCCTCACAGACTGGTGGAAATGAGGCTAGAAAGCTGGGCAGCTTGGGCGACACTGGAAGGCTAGACGTGGTTCTGGATGTTGCCCCCGGTTGGTTGAGCCCAATAAGAGGGAAACCAGTTTATGATGGGAATCTCAGGTCAAGGATGCTTCTTTTTCTTTGTAGAAGAGCAGGTTGCGAAGTCAGAGTCTTCCTCCTCTTATATTTGTTCTTCTATTCGAGTTATGGACGAGTACACACTTGAAATATTTGGCAACTATAGCAGTCGTGGAAAATTCCCTCTGTGGCAGAAAATCTCGCAGATGCAGTCTTGATACCAATAGATGGATAAAAACTGGAGGAAATCCTAAAAGGCCGTGAAAACTCCTAAATGGAAGTAGCTTCTTGTGCTGGGTCTATTCTGTTGGTCTGAGACTGGCTTCCCTTCATTGGCTTCCTGTTAAATCCAGAGTTGAATTCAAAATCCTGCTCCTCACATACAAGGTCTTAAATAATCAGGCCCCATCTTATCTTAATGACCTTGTAGTACCATATCACCCTATTAGAGCACTTCGCTCTCACACTGCAGGCCTACTTGTTGTTCCTAGAGTATTTAAAAGTAGAATGGGAGGCAGAGCCTTCAGTTTTCAGGCCCCTCTTCTGTGGAACCAGCTTCCAGTTTGGATTCAGGAGACAAACCCTTTTCTTTTTTGCTAAAGCCAATAGTTAGGGCGGGATCATCCCTTGGATACAACAGTCTCAGGCTGCTAGGGAACATCCAATGATGAAGTGAGATCTTTTCACTTCCCTTGTGTGTCATCATAGTTTCCACATAATCGCAGAGAGCACAGACATCATGGTAAATTCTGGCTTTTAATGATTTCTTTGAAATGCTCTTTTTGAAGGATGTAATTACACTACAGAATATATATATTTAATGACTTTAAAAAACAAGAACTGTGAGCGCAAGTTTGAATTTATTTTGGATTTCCTTTAATCCACACCAGGTTCAAAACATACACAGACTCAACTGTACACAGTGCCTTGAAAAACTTTGATTTTCTTGGTCTTGAACTTTTGTTATCTTACAATCAAAAACGTAATTTTTATTGCGATTTTCTGTGACAGACCAACACAGAGTAGCACACAATTGTGAAGTGGCACAAAAAAGAAAAAGAAGATGCATGGTTTTCAAAATTTTAAGCAAATCAAATCTGGTTTGCCGTGTTTTGGATTCCAGACCCCTGCATCAATACTTTGCAGAGCCACCTTCCTCTACACGTCTTTGAGGTATGTCTCTACCAACTTTGCACATCCAGAGACTGAAATTTTTGCTCATTCTTCGTTGCAAAACAGCTCAAGCTCAGGCAGATTCGATGGAGAGCGTCTGTGAACAGCAGTTTTCAAGTCTCGCCACAGATGGTCAATAGGATTTAGATCTAGACTTTGGCCATTTTAACACATAAATATTCTTTGGTCTAAACCATTCCATTGTATCTTTCGCTGTATGTTTTCAGTCATTGTCTTGTTGGAAGGCGAATCTCCTTCCCAGTCTCAAGTCCTTGGTAGCCTCCTACGGGTTTTCGTCCAGGATTGTCCTGTATTTAGGCTCCATCCACCTTCCCATCAACTCTGACCAGCATCCCTGTCCCTGCTGAAGAAAAGCATCCCCATAGCATGATGCTGCCTCCACCATATTTCACATTGGAGATGGTGTGTTCAGTGTGATGAGCAGTGTTACTTTTCCTGCACATGTAGCGCTTTGCATTTAGACCAAAAAATTGGGTCTCGTCTGACTAGAGCACCTTATTCCACATGTCTGCTCTGTCCCCTACATGGCTCCTGGCAAACTGCAAACTGGACTTTATAGGGGTGTCCAAATTCATAGGCTGCATTCCCTTCAGGACCCGCCCTTCAGTCTATGTGGGCCGGGTCCTCCAAAGGCCAGGTAGGCCGGAAGTGAGCAGCTGTGAAATTGGACAGTCTAGCCTTCAGATCTG
Organism: Neolamprologus multifasciatus; assembly: GCF_963576455.1. Classification (NCBI taxonomy): domain Eukaryota; kingdom Metazoa; phylum Chordata; class Actinopteri; order Cichliformes; family Cichlidae; genus Neolamprologus; species Neolamprologus multifasciatus. Next base: position 5,756,069 of record NC_140441.1, on the reverse strand, counting down.
CATCACCGCTGTCTCGGTGGAGTTTAATAAACTCAGCTGTCTGCTCCTTGCTATCTAAAATATAGCAGGACACTGGTGTAAATTCTCGACCATCTCACACTTCTGTTTAATCAGTTTTCTGTTTGACGTTTATTCAGCTGTGAAAACTGTAACTTTAATCTAAGTCAAACTGATTTACTCAGGAACAAATAAAACACTGAAAAAAGTCAAACAATAACATTTTTAAGTTATCAAAGTGACTTTTATGTCATGTTCAACCTGAGTAGCGAAAGACCGCGGGGGTCTGAAAATGATTTGCTGGGAATTCGGTGTTCTGGCCGTCTCTAGCAAGCCTTGAACCCCCAGCTGGCTATCGAGCTGGTGGGTATCAGACGTAACCAAAAACATTGGAGCACTTATGCAAAAATGATTATTTGCTGCTAGCAGGTTGTTAATGCTATCCTTCAAGTCTAAAACCAGCATGTTAATACGTGGAGATCCTGAAGGCTGCTCCAAAAATGATCAATTATATTTTAAATATTTGTTCAATTCAAATCAGTTCAAATTATCTTTTTTTTTCTTTCTTAAAGAAATCTTCTACATCATGTATATTTTTTATGCCATATGTCATTTCCATTGCAAATAATAATCCCAATTAAATTAAGAGGAGATGGCTGCAAAAACTGTGATGTCATCACGCACTGCGTTCTCGACACCGTATAAACTTATGAAGTCCGCACCAGCGAAAACGCAAGTACAGACAGGCGTACATGAGTATTTGGCCTAACAGTCTGCAGTCTTTGAACTAACCTCAGCTAACGGCAGCTAACAATGTTAGCTCATTCGCGAGTATCCTTCACTAATAGTAATAACAATCACACAGCAATAGTACGTTGATCATCTCATTTCCAAGTAAGAAATGCATTTCTGCCCGTGCACTGCTGGCTCTGGGTCCATTGTGTAACTGACGCCACCAACAATAACAGGACGCTTACATTAGAGCCTTACTGTGTGTTTTGTTTCGGTTTCCAGCGATCAGAATCAGAGAAACTGTATTCATCCCATATGGAAATTGAGTATAAAAATGTTTTAAAAAGAGGACACGTGTTTTTCTCTAACCCGCTCTCAGCCATGCGATATATGACACATGCCCATCCATCTGAGCTAAACCTGCGCCCGACTGCTTTCAATCACCAAAATTGGAGAAGGCATAGAGAGGGAACAGCCAAACATATGAAACCGGAAATGACCGCCGTGTATTCTATTTATTTCAACAAAGTAACTGTATTCTGATTACCACCGATTAAAAAAGGTAATTCTAATGGAATACAGTTACATTTTGTATTTTAAATACGTAACACGGATACATGCATTCTGTTACTCCCCAACACTGCCTATGTTTGTCTGTCAACAATGGCTTTCTTCTTGCCACTCTTCCATACAGGCCAGATATGTGGAATACACACTCACAGTTGTCCTCTGGACAGACTCTCCCACCTGAGCTGTGGATTTCTGCAGCTCCTCCAAATGGACAGTGGGCCTGTTATAAGCTTCTCTGATAAGTGCTCTCCTTCCTCGGTCTGTCAGTTTAGGTGGATGGTCATGTCTTGGTGTGTAGCATCCTTTTTCCTTTTCTGGGTGATGGATTGAATAGTGCCTTTTTGCTCTTTGGAACTCTTTGAGTTCAAAGCCTGGGATGTTTTAGCTTTTTGTTTTTTTATATATAACCTAACCTTACTATAACTTTATCTCTTTATCCCCGACCTGTCTGGTGAGTTCCTCAGTCCTCATGATGCTGTTTGTTCTCTAATGTTCTCTAACAAACCACTGAGGCCGTCTTCTTCTTCTTCTTCAGTCAAGTTTAACGGCAGCTTGCATCCAAAACTGTTGCATTACTGCCACCTCCTGGCTGTTAATCGTCCGTCATTCCCGAATCCTCAGATCCTCTTGATGAGACCAGTATTTCTCAAAAAACGAAAAACCACCACTTTCCCTTCACCGTGACTTAACTCTCTAACCACTCGTTCAAACGTAAGTTCCCTTCCACCACTCATTTCACCCCACATCACCCTCCTGTGACTAGCATACTTCCTGCAACTAAGGAGTACATGCTCAACCGTCTCCATATCAGTGCACCCATCACACAACCCAGTCGGATGTTTTCCCACTGAGGCCGTCACAGAGCTGATGTGTTTATAATGACAATAAATCACACACAGGTGAGCTCTATGATCTAGTTAGGTGACTTCTGAAGGCGACTGATTGCACTGGATTTTATTTGGAGGTATCAGAGTACAGGAGGCTGAATACAAATGCTCGCCACACTCTTCAGATTTTTTAAAACCATGTATCATTTTCATACAACTTCACAATTATGTGCTACTTTGTGTTGGTCTGTCACAGAAAATCTCAATGAAACATTTAAGTTTGTGGTTATAAAGTGATCAAATGTGCAAAGAGGTATGAATCTTTTTTCAAGACATTGTATTTACACTCACTGGATTCATTTGATAGTCGGTCCCACTGCATCACTTTTAGATCATGGACCTCAGTACTACAGTAAGTGTGTTTATGTCAGCCGTGTGAACGTCCACTTGCTGTTTCATAAATGTCTGTATCCTGACCTCTTCTGGTTGTTTGGTAGTATTGCATTTTCTTTCTGACACCATGTCTGACTTTAGTGTTTCTGGAAAGTAATTATAATTAGATGTGTTGAGCATGAGAAGTTCAGTTATGAGCAGTGCATACCTGTTACTGTAGGAAGAATTATTCTTCAAATAATCAGCAGAAACATAAAATCAGTTTAATTAAACTGCAGTTTATTTACATGTCCATCACCTGGAGACCAGTGAGGATCTTTAATTCAATTTAATAAAAATCACTGAAATGGAAGAAATAAGAACTTCCACTTTTACTTTTCATGAAGTCAAAGACTTGATTTTAAAAAAGTGAATAAAATTCCACATTAGCTTAGAGTTAAAGCGTATAAGTTGGTAAAATTAAAATACAATTTATATATAAATAAGAAGAAAACTGTAGCTCACAGGTGTCGAACTCCAGGCCTCGAGGGCCAAGGGCCAGTGTCCTGGAGGTTTTAGATGTGTCCTTGAACCAACACAGCTGATTTAAATGGCTAAATTACCTCCTCAACATGTCTTGAAGTTCTCCAGAAGCCTGGTAATGAACTAATCATGTCATTCAGGTGTGCTGACCCAGGGTGAGATCTAAAACCTGCAGGACACCGGCTCTAGAGGCCTGGAGTTCGACACCCCTGCTGTAGATTATTGGAATAAATGACAATAAAATACACTTGACAGTACGACAGACAGACACAAAGTGTAAAAGTGTGAGGTTCAGTGAGTAATGTCTGACTCCTCTTCCTCACAGCTCGTCTGACTGTGAGTCCCAGCAGCTCTCAGCTGTTTGAAGGAGAGTTTGTGTCTCTGAGCTGTGAGGAGGACGACAGCTCTGCTGGATGGACTCTGAGGAGAAACACAAGTAAACGACAGAGGACTCGGTGTGGAAAAGGGTGGGGAAAACCAGCTGGTTCGACTAATTCTTCCTGTAACATCAGCTACATCTTCACTTTGGACAGTGGAGTTTACTGGTGTGAGTCCAGAGAGGGTCCCATCAGTAACATGGTTAACCTGACAGTCACTGGTAAGCTGAGTGTGTGGAGTTAGTGTTGATGAAGCTGTGTGTAAATGGATGAAATGCTGTAGTTTGTCTCTGTGTTGAGGTGGATCAGTGATCCTGCAGAGTCCTGTCCTCCCTGTGATGGAGGGAGATGACGTCACTCTGCTCTGTAAAACAAACACCACCGGCTCCAACCTCCCAGCTGCTTTCCTTAAAGATGGTGTCTTCATTGGGAACCAGTCTACAGGTCACATGACCATCCAGCATGTTTCCAGGTCTGATGAAGGCCTCTACAAGTGTGACATCAGCGGTCATGGAGAGTCTCCATCCAGCTGGATCACTGTCACAGGTGAGGAGCTTCACTCTCATTTCAGCTTTTTTCACTCACACCTTCACCTAAACAGGTGTGGTTCTCTCTGCAGGTAAACCTATGACTGCAAACCCGCCCACTTCAGGAGCTCCACACCCAAACTCGAGTCATCTTCACTCTGACTTTGCACTGATGCGCTACCTGCTGGTGTTCTGTCCGTACTTCATCTCCACTCTTCTTATGGTGTCTTTATATCGACAGAGAGCCACAGGTAACACTCTAACCTGTCAGTAAACAATCAAACTGTGGGTGATTGAATTAATTTGTTAATATTTCATGTTAGAATAATATGATAACAACCATAATGACAAGAATCTGGATTTCCTTTCTGACCTCATGTCTTGCAGGAGCTCACCTGAATTGAGGCTGATTATGCTAACAAAGAGCATCACTTGTGAATTTCACCAACAACTCAGGAACTCGTTCACAAACAGTGAAAGCACACAGACGTGTGTTTAAGCTGAGCGTGTGAGCACACAAATGTTCAGTCGCAGAGCACGCATCCACACAAATGATGAAGGCTCAGCTGTCCAACATACACCGACATACACTGATCAGGCCTAACATCATGGGTGAAGGTAAAGGTGAAGTGAATAACACTGATTACCGCTTCATCATGGCACCTGTTAGTGTGAGGGCTACATCAGGGAGCACGTGAATAGTTAGTCTTTAAGTTGATGTAGAGGAAAAATTCAAGTGTAGGGATTTAAACGAGTTTGAAAAGGGCTGAACTGTGTGGTTAGATGACTGAGTGAGGACATCTGAAAAACTGCAGGACTCGTAGGGTGTTCCTGGTGTGCTGTGGTCAGTCTTTATCAAAAGTGGTCAAAGGAAACAACAGAAAGGACCAAAGACGGGGTCATGGGTGACCAAGGCTCATTGATACACGTAGGGAGTGAAGGCTGGCTCTGTGGTCCAAACCTTAGCTGACTTAGCTGCTGTAGCTCAGATTGCTGAAATAAATAGTCCTGGTTCTGATAGAAAGTAAACAGAAGATGGTATTGAGTATTGGTCTGCTGGGAAACAGTATTCCCTGATGGCTGTGACTGCCATCGGCAGGATAATGCATCTTGCTATGAAGCACAGATGGTTCAGGAACTGTTTGAGGAGCACAACAACAACAAGTCTGAGGTGGTCTCCAAATTCCCCAGATCTCAACCCACACAAGCATCTGTGGGACGTGCTGGACAAACAAGTCTGATCCACTGACGTCCCACCTCCCAGCTGAGAGGACTTATGGGATCTGTTGTTAACACACTGCCTGTGTGGAGTCCATATCTCGATGAATGGGCTGTTTTGGCAGCAAAGAGGAGGGTAAACACAATATTAGGCTGGAGCTCATACTGTTATGCCTGGTCAGTGTATATCATCAAATGAAATAATAAGAACAACCAGTTATTTAGCTTTTCAAAAAACAGCAATCTATGCAGATAAGCTAAATTGTATCTCTGGTTAATGTGAACAGATGAGGACCCAAAACTGATCTCTGGGGAACTCCTCAGAGTGGCCGGGCACCACACAAAGATATTCAGAGCAAGTTAAGGTGAAAACATCTTGTGAGCAATTAGAAATTATTTTACTGCTATTGTTAATCATCATCCTCATTACCATTGCATTAATAATACAATTTACAGTATTGATATTGTATTCAGATGTTTAAACATATTGGTACCCGATTAGCCTTTATTACAGGTGCAGTTATAACCACGTTAAACTGTTGAGTTGAATCTATAATCCTAAATGCTTTTGAATGCTTGTTATAATCTGAAATGTGTATGTGCTGGCCTTCTGTCTGGTGGAAAAGGTTACAAGTTGAAACTGAGTGCAGTTCATGCTGACACAAACACACAGTAGACTTTATCTCATTTATAGGTGAGAGGTTAATCATGTTTGCCTGTAACTCTAAAATTGTCTCTGCAAAAGAGGAACAGTTTGGTGTTCCAGACGGGAAGTGAAAGTCAGATGGCAGGAAGCATCTGCTGTGGAGACGGAGACAATGTTATTTTAAACTGTCTTAAGTCATTGTGGTTTTGAAACCTATGTATGAACTGTATCTGAGTGACGTTGAAGGGCGTCAGTAAACGTAAGCCCCAGAAAGGTATAAAACACCTGCTTATGCTCTGTAATTTGGGGATCGGCGCTGTCTGCGTACAGCGGGCGATCTTCCCACGCGTGTCATTAAAATCATCGTTTGACTCCACCTGGCCGGATTAGTGTTGTTATTATGGAAGTTGATTACCTCCTCTACCCCTCCTCAATATTGAACCTTAACAATCTTCAGACGGAAGACTCCTAAACTAAAGACTGTAAGCTTTGTAGCAGATCCACAGAGAGGGAGACAGCCAGCACGCTGTTATCACGTCACTCACATTCAAACTACCTCCATAAACCAGCTTTAAATCCCCCTTAAACAGCAGGTTTACTGGTATACAACAGCACTGGTTTAACCTTTGGAAACAAAATTATTAAAGATTGCTGAATTCACATTTTATTCTGCATGTTTGCTTTCTTTATGGAACCAGCAGGAGCAACAAAAAACTCCAGAAAAACTCAAACTGGATTAAACTGTGATCCCAAAAGGAAACAGCCAAAGAAGAAGAAATCTGAGCTCTGTGTTTTCTTCTGTTTTTGGTAGAACTGGGCTAAAGACCTGTCTTTAATTTTTACATTTGTTAGTAAGAACATAAAAGGAACAATTATGATGGGAAAACCAGAAACGAATAGAAAGATTTCTTTCTTCTGTTATTTGTTCTTTTTTTTCTTTGTGTCTTTTAAATGTTTATGACTTTGAGAGTTTGGAGAACCTGAAAAATCTGTATTTATTTTTTATGCTTAGGGGTATTATTCCTTGGAAACTTTCTCGTGTCATTTTTAAACTAAAATCTGAGTCACTGTCCAAATACATCTTTTTACTTGTTTGGGTCTCTCTCTTTTCTAAAAATTTATTTCTATTTCTAAACATAATGCTTTTGAAACAAACTAGTGAGAATGCATGATGGTTAGATTCTTTCTACTAATTCCTGTCATTTGAAGTCCTGCCATTAATTAATTCTTCAATCTTAAATATGATCAACCTATCTCTAATAATCAGCTATGTACCACAGGCCTTCAAGCTGGCTGCAGTTAAACCTTTATTCAAAAAGCATCTCTAGACCCAGCAATCTTAGCTAATTATAGGCCAATCTCCAACCTTCCTTTATATCAAACATCCTTGAAAGAGTAGTTGTCAAACAGCTAACAGATCATCTGCAGAGGAATGGTTTATTTGAAGAGTTTCAGTCAGGTTTCAGAGCTCATCACAGCACAGAAACAGCTTTAGTGAAGGTTACAAATGATCTTCTTATGGCCTCTGACAGTGGACTCATCTCTGTGCTTGTCCTTCTTGACCTTAGTGCAGCATTCAATACTGTTGACCATAATATCCTATTAGAGCGATTAGAACATGCTGTAGGTATTACAGGTACTGCACTGCAGTGGTTTGTATCATATCTATCTAATAGACTCCAATTTGTGCATGTAAATGGAGAGTCCTCTTCACACACTGAGGTTAATTATGGAGTTCCACAGGGTTCAGTGCTAGGACCAATTCTGTTTACATTATACATGCTTCCCTTAGGCAGCATCATTAGAAGACATAGCATACATTTACACTGCTATGCTGATGACACCCAGCTCTATCTGTCCATGAAGCCAGGTAACACACACCAATTAGTTAAACTGCAGGAATGTCTTAAAGACATAAAGACCTGGATGGCTGCTAACTTTCTGCTTCTTAACTCAGATAAAACTGAGGTCATTGTACTCGGCACTGAAAAGCTTAGACATATGGTATCTAAGCAGATTCTTACTCTGGATGGCATTACCTTGGCCTCCAGTAACACTGTGAGGAACCTTGGAGTCATTTTTGACTAGGACATGTCCTTCAACGTACATATTAAACAAATATGTAAGACTGCGTTCTTCCATTTGCGCAACATCTCTAAAATTAGAAATATCCTGTCTCAGAGTGACGCTGAAAAACTAGTTCAGTGGGCAGCCACTAAGCAGGCGCCCAGGGAGTAGGGACGGTACCTTGCTCAGGGGTACCTCAGGGTAGCCGTTCAGTGGATTGGAACCCCGACCTTCCAATCATGGGGCAACCACTCTACCTACTGAGCTATCTCTGCCTAAAGCATATTGTTAAGTCCTTAGTTATGCTGCAATAGACGTAGGCTGCCGGAGATTCCCACGATGCATTGAGTTTTTCTTTTCCAGTCACCTTTCTCACTCACTATGTGTTAATAGACCTCTCTGCATTGAATCATCCATCCATCCATTCGCTTCCACTTATCCTTTTCAAGTCGCGGGGGCGCTGGAGCCTATCCCAGCTGTCATAGGGCAAAAGGCGGGGTACACCCTGGACAGGTCGCCAGTCTGTCGCAGGGCCAACACACAGGGACAGACAACCATTCACACTCACCTTCACACCTAGTGGCAATTTGGATTATCCAATTAACCTATCACCACCTATTCTTCCTGTTAAAAGGGAGTTTTTCCTTTCCACTGTTGCCAAAGTGCTTGCTCATAGGGGGTCATATGATTGTTCATATGATTCTCTGTGTCTATTATTATAGGATATACTGTACAATATAAACAGCCTTGAGGGGACTTATGTTGTGATTTGGCGCTATATAAATAAAATTGAATTGAATTCATTTGCCCAGTAAAATCTCTTGGCGATCACATAAAGCATTAAATCGCTGATTACCCAAAGAGAGGATGCTGCTCACTTCAAAATTAACAAGCTATTATTTGCTGTATTCTCACAAGAGCTCAACATCAGACATCCCTGCAGAGATCTTTCTGAGACATAGATGAAAGTGTTTGGACGTGTCCTGACAGTGGACTCATCTCTGTGCTTGTCCAAAAGACCTCAGTGCAGAAATCAATACTGTCGACCATAATATTCTATTAAAGCACGCTGTAGATATTACAGGAACTGCACTGCAGTGGTTTGCATCATATCCATCTAATAGACTCCAATTTGTTGATGTAAATAGAGAGTCCTCTTCAAATCCAGGTGTATCCAGGTGTAAAACTTTGTTAACATCAAAGTAACTTTACAAAGTCTGCAACATCTGCAACTCAAGCTGCCTCAAAACAAAGTTTTATTGATGCAACAGCAACACAGTAATGATGTAGGTCTGAACAATGTGCCTAAAACAACTCATACCCATGTTTCAAAGAAACGTTCACATCAAGTGTCATATAATGAAAACCTCAAGAAAATGTTTTTGTTTTTGCCACAACAAAACTCAGATAGTAATAAACATAAAATATTCTTAGAAAGACAAAAACTTCTTAGTTTAAAATAAATTTTTCAGTTCACACTTTGAAAAGCTGTAGTTAAGTAATTATAGATCAATGTATAGCAATATTTATAGAACTATATTACATGAATTGGAAGGACGTGTTTCTTTATATAAAACAGAGATAGGAATGAGGAAGAATTCACTTCCTTTTCCTCTTTTTTGAATCTAAAATCCTTAAAAATGTTGTTTGGACTTTTCTACTTTTTTTGTTTTGGAAAACGTGTTAAAATAATTAAAGAGAAAAAAAATGGCATCCAATGGTTAAAATCTCGTATCAAAATAAATAAATACATAAAACAACACACTAAAATAGAAACCAAGAATTGAAATGGCTGTTTTAAATAACAGAACATAAATTAATAAAAATGTTTTTGGTTTTTTTTAAACCATGCCAATGCTAGGAATTTTTTTTTTTTAATGAAATAAAACACCCAACAACAAAAACATTTTTAAAACAAGCAAACAAGAAACACGAAGTATGTTGACATCACAACTGCTCAATGAAGGTTTGTTTACAGCGTTTTTACACTTTCAGATTGTATCTTCAGTGAGAGTACAGCAGTGACTTTGTACCCTTTCAAATTTTTTCCGCAAAGTGCACATTATTGCTGTTTCTTTCGGTGGATCCTTTTATGATAATTAAATGCGCCACGAGAAGTGAAGACCTTCCCACACTGCTCGCAGACAAAAAGCATTTCTTTTGTGTGCATGTTCCTGTGAAACTTTAGATGACCTAATTGAGTGAAACACTTCCCACACTCCTCACAGCTGTACGGTCTCGTTCCAGTGTGGATGCGTTCATGTGCTGTGCGGGGACCCTGTGAACTAAAAGTCTTGTCGCAGTGTCTGCACTGGTATGGTTTTTCTCCAGTGTGAATACGTGTGTGGATTCTCAGGTATTGCCTCAAGGTGAATGTTTTCCCACACTGGTCACATCTGTGCGATTTCTCTCCGGTGTGCGTAGTAACAACATGAGTCCTAAGGTTAGATGATGCAGAGAAAACTTTACCGCACTGCTCACAGGAGAAAATCATTTCTTTTGTGTGGATGTTCTTGTGCACCTTTAAATAATATAGTCGAGAGAAACTCCTTCCACACTCCTCACAGCTGAACGGTTTCACCCCAGTGTGGATGCGCTGGTGATAGACAAGACTGGAAAGCTGTGAAAAACTTTTCCCGCACTCACCGCAGCTGTAGGGTTTTTCTCCTGTGTGAACCCTCTGATGAGTCTTTAATTCTCCTCGGGTCACAAACCCTTTGTCACATTGCTGACAATGGTGCGGTCTCTCTTCAGTGTGATACCGTTGAATGTGAGTCGATAATTTTCCCAATGAGATAAATTCACTGCCGCACTCCTGACACATATGTGATTTCTCGACACTGTGCGTTTTCTTATGAACATTTAGCGTGCTTACTGTTTTGTATGTTTTCTCACACTGATCACAGCTGTACAGTCTTTCTTCAGTGTGACTTTTTTGATGACTTCTGAGTTGCTTCAGGTTGTGGAAAGCCTTCTCACATTGCTGACATCTGTGTTTTTTCCGCATTTCTTTGCCCATCTTGTCCTAATTCAACAGAAAAAGACAAACAGATTATAACTCAGGTGGACTGGCAACATGGTGACACTTCCAGTCGTCAGGTTTAACAAAATAACTCTCATGAGACTTGTTCAACAGTACATTCACCTTGAGCTAAATCAGATGTGAATCTGTGTCAGTGCACATCAAAACATTTATATAAAAAGAAAATGACACAATTACAATTTATTCACAAGCTACAGTTTGATGAACAAAATGCAGGTAATGGCAACTAAATATGGAACTATCACTTATACTTATGGTTTAGAGAGTATAAGCCATATACTCTCTATTTAATGTCTTAAATATTAAGGTTTCTCCTTAATTTCTCCTTAATATTTAAGACATTTAAAATGCTTGACTGTGTTTGATCATATACAGTTTAAAAATGTGTAAGTATGTCCAAATGAAATGCTGTCAGAAAAAGTCATCTATGTTTTATTATTCCCAAAAACACTCTTTTCAAAATGGCACCCTTCAGCTGACTGCTCTTTGGAAATCACATTGTTGTGCAAAATACGATTTTATGCTGTCAAACTGTTTCTCTGACATTTTTCATAGATTCAACTGAAAATGTCCAGATGAACAGAATCAACCTTTTAGGATTTACTTACCTGGATGATTAAGCACGCATCAAGATGTTATTTTATTAAATTTTTTTAAATGTTAGCAGCACAAACAAAAACTTTTGCAGCACAAACGTTTGACATCAATTTTGTTTGATTCCATTAATGTGGGGGGCTGGTTGACCTCTGTTGACCTCTAGAAATTTTTGTTAATATCTTTAAAATAATAGCAGCACAAATGACGATTTTTGCAGCACAAACCAGCACAAACGTAGCACAAACATTTGATACCACTTTTGTTGGATTTGAAGGTGGGGGGGCAACTTCACTCACATGGAGTGTGAAAGCGAGGACAACCACACTAAAAAACAAGTTTCTAACCAGGCTACTGAATCACTGATGTCCAACTGTTTCTCCATAACTGTAAATTTGCAATTTTGTACATATCTCTACATGTACACCTTAATATTGCATATTCTGTATATATTATCACTGTGACAGTGTTGCAACTACTTGCACTTTAAATTCTGTTTACACTTACACATCAGCTACAAGATCTAAGAAGCACCGTTTTACTTATTATTACTTTATTTTAGTTGTGTGAAGGGAACCTCTAAAGTAAGAATTTCATTGCTCTGAGTAACAATTTGTGTTTTGCAGACAATAAACTTCTCAAATCTTGAATGTATACAGTGCTGCAGAACTGCACCTTTCTGAGTGAAGCCTTCCTGCTGCCTCTGTTCCCTCAGTGGTCCAGACCTCTGCCAACCTTCCTCTCCTTCTCAGATGTGTCACCTCCACCTGTGAGCTGTGAAATAAAAGATTTAGATGCTGGATTATTTATTCCTACAGTTCTTAGACAGTCACACCATTTTTGTACATCATAAAGTTAACATGTGACTGAAGTAGGGCTGTTCGATATAACGATATATATCTGATGACGATATAAAAACGTCTATCGTTTCATTTTACGCTATCGTTTGTTTCGTGGTGTCGCAAAATAAACTGTTTACGGCAATTTTATCATCGTTTTGATGTCACTGTAGTGGCTATATTAATTTCTTAAAGTTCTCTCTTTCTCTTATATTTAATATAACCACACTACAGACGGACAAGCGCCTGTTTTTATGCGTCGTCGTTAGCAACAACGACGGTAACACCATCACGTGTCCGCTTGTTTATGTTCCACATAAACCTTTCACAATAAAGCTCAAGATCCTGTTGAGACTTCAAAATAAACTGAATCACGTGAAAGAGCAGATTATTTAGGATGAGAATTAAAAAAGAGCCGCCAGGTGCTAAAAAATAAACCTTAGACTCAAACGTTAGAACAGGCTTTTACCCGCAGCACACCGTGTAATAAATACTCACAAAGAAAACGGCGCCGTTACAACTTATGTCTAAAAATGTATCGTTTCATGCATCGGTTAAAACACTCGACTCCAGCTACATGACGCCCAGCTGGAAACACTTCACGCAAGTCGAGCTGCCCGAGATTCACAGAATTTACAGAAAATGTTACATTTTTGTGATTTATATCGTTATCGGACGATAGATGTTTTATATCAGGAGATGAGATTTTGGTCATATCGAACAGCCCTAGACTGAAGTGCAAAGTTTCAAATGTTATTTAGGGCGTTTAACTAAACCAGGGGTCGGCAACCTGCGGCTCTTTTGTCCTTATACTGCGGCTTCGCGTGGTTTGGGAAAATAAATGACAAGTATTTAGCTGAAGTGTATTTTATTTATGTTAGTTCTTACTTACTTCTAAATTGGAAGATTATTGTGATATTGAAATAGAAAAATAAAATTATATTTTATTATTTTTTCATCGCTCAAAATAAAAGTCACACTCGCTGAAGCCGGTGCACCCGCCGAAACGCCGTGCCTTTATCAAGACCTTCAAACCCAGGTAGGCCAATTATGGATCTTCAGATCCACATTATGTCAGCAGCTGTTCTCCACCGTGAACTATGTTAAAAACAAACGCCGCTCACGCCTCACAGATGACAGCTTACAGTCCTGTAAAGATGAAGTGACTTCGTACAGCCCCGATTTGCACACGCGGTGCGCAGAGGTTCAGGAGTCCCGTTGTAAACAAACCACGGCAGACCCGACGATGTTTGCATCAACATACTTTTGTTCTATTTCTTTAAGAGTTCAAAATGTGTTAATCACATAAATAAAATGTCATTTTTTTCTCTGTAGCACTTCATGGATTTCATAAGCAACACACCTTAGTTGTTCACACAAAGCATAAAGGTAAAAAACAATATATACAGTGTTATCTTCATTTTAGAGTATTTGCGGCTGCCAGTGTTTTCTTTTGCGTGGAAACCGGGTCCAAATGGCTCTTTGTGTGTTAAAGGTTGCTGACCCCTGAACTAAACTGTGTCATGAGGCGTCTCTCATTGTCAGAGGCTCAGAAGTCACTGGATAACTGGCAGCAGGCTAATGTTGAGGCGAGGCCTGTTCACCTGGTATGTCATGATACAGGAAGCAGGTAAAAAAAACCTCTGGAGTTGATTTCAAGTGTTGTACTTGTACTTGTAGCTGTTCACTGTGATTTTAAACACTCAAACATTTTCACACCCATAGGTCATTTATTCTGAAACTAATCAGCCGATGAGTCAGTGAAGTTGTAGCCTTGTTAGGGAAACCACAGCCTGCAAGCAGTTAACTGCAGCCAACATCTAAGAGGAGGACCTCTGTCAGATTATTACACTGTTTTATGCTACATTATACCTCTGATTAGATATTGTGAAATCACTAGTGTTGTATGTTACCTTATAATTTTGATTTAGAAATTGTGAAATTATTACACTGATTTATATCACACTACGCTGCTGATTTATAAAGAAATATTGTACGTAAGAACATACTGCACGAGAGATTCTCCCTCATCTCACACAGGAGGAGCAAAACAGGGAGCCAAGGTTATAACTTAGACTCTTGGGGGAAAGAAGGTGAAGGTTCATGTTTTTATGACCAAGGTGGGGGTTGAAGTTATAAGAATGAGTGAAACTGTCGGACATTTTGAGATCTGCAAGACGCCCTCTCTGCACATCTCCTGTCCAGACGATTGTAATGCTCAAAGTGTTTGTATGAAATAAAGAGATTCTTGATTCAGCATTAAACACCGAGTGTTGTCCTTCCTGCGGCTCGAGGATCAAAGAACAGCACACCTCTCTTAGCAGCTCACAGTTTATAGCACAGTGTGCGTCTATCTGACCGGTTCAAACTGGTGTGGAGAAGCTGCTTGTTTGCACTGAGCTAAGAGCTAACCGTCAAACTGTCAGAAAGTGCGCGCTGTGTGGAGACCTCACACAGATTCAGACTGCAGACACATCTCTCTGTGATCCTAGTTTGAGTTTACAGAGGTCAGAGTTACAGCCTGTAAGGTCAGCAGGAAAACACCAGCTAATGTTCCCGCTCCTTTAAGGGTCAGAGGTCACAGCAACCCACGCGCGCACTCGTTTTCATATTTTAGTGAGGACATCTCGTTGACATAATGCTAACTGTAACCCTGACACTAAAACCACATTTTGAGCCTCAAAAATAACTTCAAACTCGTGCGGACAGACACGTTGTCCCCGTTACTGACTGTTGGTCCCCACAAGTATGGTAGCGGGACAATTTTCTGTCCCCCCCCCGGAGCGTTTTTTCCTTACAAACGCGGCACTAATTAACGCGACAAGGTTTTTTTTTTCTTCCACCGGAGAAATAAAAGAACACGTTTCCCGCCTGAGCTGAGTCTGACGTGTATATGTGACCGGCGGGACCGGGGGGGCTGAACTTACCGGCGGCTCAGCACGAGGATGCTCCGCTGAAGTCGATGGATAGTGTATCCTTCCGCGGGGCTGTGAGGCTTCGGAGCGCGCGTGGAAGTTTGTGTTGATGACGAATTTAGCTACGTTAACGGCCTCCCGAGTTAGTCGTACCACGTGACTCCTTTAAGAAACTGAAGATTAAAGACTTTTAATGGAAGGACGGAGAATTAGAGCCGCGGTAATACAACTGATATCACTTATTTTAGGAATAACGTGGTTCTACTGAACTCTGGCTGAGATCGCAGTTTTGTTCAATACGTTTTAGGTAAGTTTATAAAGAGTTTTACAAAAAGATGACCTGAAACAGAAATGTTAGAAAGTTTCTCTCAGAAGTGAAAAATAAATGCTGAAGTCTTTTATTCATGCTTGGGGACATTTCGTTCAAACAGACATTCAAATATACGATTGTTATTTTGTATCCAAAAAACAGCAGAAAATAGGTCAAAATGATTCAACAGGATTGAAAATCTTTTAATATATAATTATAATGTAAAACAGAATAAATCAGTAACTGTGGGGTTGTTGTTAAAACAGTTTAAATGTCAGGTTAGTTATCTATAAAAGGTCTGCAGGGCAGTGGATCTGTGTCTTTTCGTGGTCTGACACCTGAATACTGAGCTGCTGTGCTTCACCTTTGCAGTAACACCACATCCAGCTGATCGTGGAACATCAAAGAGGACTTGTTGCAGTGGTTTCATCCTGTTACAGCATCGGAGCTGAATTCTCAGCTGCTTTACTCACTGACCACAAATCACTCATTGGCTCAAAGTAGAGCAGTTACAGAAGCATCCAGCAGAGGGCAGCAGATGAGAGGAGAGACAGTCACACAGGATCCACACAGCTCATCACTCCGAACATGTGTGTGAATGTAAAAGCCCCACAAGGGACAAAGCTGGGAAATTAGCAATAGCCATAAACTCTCTGTTGAAATGACAGAGCAGGTAATACCAGGTCCAGGTTTCCCTCTTTCAAATGTAATTGCAAATTATGCAGAAGCTTTAGGATCATGAGCGCAGGGCGATAAATCCCAGTTTTAAATGAAAAACTGCATCTGCAGCCATGTGTTTCTGGATTGTGGCCACTTTTGGAACAGCAGGAAGACTCCAAAGATTTCCTTCAATGTCAAAGTGTACTACAGTCAATGAATCTAAGGGGATTGGTGCATAAGGGGTTAAAGTGGAGTTAAAATAACTGCCTATAAGTGCAGAGGTGCTCGCTGAGGCCCGTCAGAAATGGTCTCAGAGGAAGAAGAAGCCGTTCTTCAGGAAGGGAATCCCACGATCCATCTAATACCATCTGGAAAGAGTCTGCTTTTTCAGCAGTGATCCCAAACGCATCGCCAATGCAGTGAAAGGATAGAAAACACTATAATTCAAGGATTGGCCTCCACTCAACAACATGGGATCACCATGATAAAGAAAGGCTGCCAACATCCAAAGAAAAGCTTCAAGAAGCCTGTTACTGATGACTGTGGTGGAGATTATATCACACATATGTTCATTTTCCTAGTGAATATAAAGATTCAGCCCTGCAGAGCTGATGGTACTTCAGTCACACATGAATTATAGTCTTTGTGTGGTGACAGTAAAAGTAACAGTGCTGCAAACACACACACACACACACACTAATTCCCAGTAAGCCAATCAGAGCTGCCTGTTAAAGGCTGCTGTGTGTTATTAAGGCTACACTGCTGACTCAGGAGGATCAGAGGAAAACCAGCACGGCTCTTTCTAATCTGCTCCTCCTCACTTTTCACTACTACAATCACTACTTTCACACCACTCCTCACACTCTTTCGGTCCCCCTTTTCCTCCACCACATTTCCATCCTTCCTGTAAAGCTGTTATACATTCTTCTGTTTCTCATTGAGCCGTTTCTTTCCTTTCTAATCGCGTCATTGATTAACTCCTCCTCCTTTGACACATTTCACTTCTTCTCCTTCTTTCCCAGCTTCCTGTTTTTCTAACTTGAACTCCTCCGTTACATCACATTCACTTTTACATGCTGTTTCACGTCTTTGCTCAACAATGAAACAAAAATTAAACTTGTCGAGGTAGAGTTGTATGTTTTCATGTGTAACCACATGGTAGTAGTTTCATTCCCCACCTCTGAGTGCAGGCGTACGTAAGACACACAGTATCATCCCTCCTCTAATCTCTTTATCCTGGTCAGGGTGACTGAGGAGACTCGTCTGCTGGACCCTCCGAACGCTCCACTCCTTCCATCCCTCGTTCCCTTTTCTCCTATTTTCCCTCTAGACTCTAAACCAGTGAGGATTTAAAGGGTCCCAGCTTCCACAGGAGTGCGTTTATGGGAGGTTACTCCTCTGTTTCCATGGAGATGAGTTTGATGGGCTGCTGGTGGATCTAGGCCATATAACCACGGGTGTTGGATTATCAGCTGGTGAGTAAGGAGATAATGGACTGAGGGTGGAAGGCCGCACATTATGCAAGACATTTTTTAAATATCATACACGTTTTTGTTCAATAGAAATATGGAAATGTGAGGGAACGATGTAGGTTTATTTGGTCCAATGTTGATGGTGGATATGTTGTATATTCACGTGTGTTACCTGTTGCTTTTGTTTAAACTGTTGGTGACTCCACACTACAGCACAAAAACCTGAAGATTGCGTGTTACCAAAGGGTCTTTATTTACCTGAATCTTCATAAAACATTACTAATCAGTTCTTAAGAAAGAACCGGTAATAATCTCTAATAAAACAATTTATGTTCCCGGGTTCAGGTCCATAAAGCAGCCAGTTTGGTTCCTAGTTAGCCACACATGGCCTACTTAGATGATGTCTTACCCTTATATTGCAAAATATGGCTCATAAAAGTGTTGGCACTGCCTCAAAAATGCCATTGAGCTGCCAGCTTTGGATCCTATGTGGTCCGACCAGTTAGGGCCAAACAACACCTGGTAATGAAATGTCTTTCTAAAAAAACATCCTTTCCATCCGGTTCTCCTTTAGTCTCATAGTCTTTGTAAAGCTCTAACTGTTAGTAATTATTCATAAAAAGAATGTTTAATAAGCTAAAATAAGACAATTTTGTGTTCTTTAAATACAATTATTTTAATACCATTTTGGGTCAAAGAAAATTTGTCAGACAACTAACTTTGTGCTGCAAAAATGGTGCAGTGGGCTACTAAATGTGGATCACAGAGGTAAATCAGACCACGTTATTGTCAGATCTAAAATTTTTGCAAGGCGTGTATTTCTTTAGGCCCAGGAAGATTTTTAACATCAGCACTGAACAGCTGGAAAAGCAAAATTGTAATGATGTTGCATAAAGACATCTTGGTACCCAGTTGGACACATCCAAGGGGCAAAGTGTTCAAATAAAATGCCATCATGCTAAACTCATGGATATGTCCTGACTGTATGACATTCGGTGTTGCAAAGGTTTCACCAAAATTAATTCTCCCTTTCTGGACAAAAAATAGCCAAAAGAAAAACATCTCCATGGCTAAGGTAGCACCGTTACTCCCACACCAAGTCTCCAGATTAACTCCACCCTCCATAGTTCTACAAGATATGGACGAGGAGCCAGGTGAAGTCAGTGCACAGGACAGGTGAGTATCGTACAAATACGACTCAAAAACTGTAATGAAAGTGATGATTGTGACTCACCTGTGGGAAGTGTAGTTCAAGTGTAGCTCAGTGGGTCCTCGAAGAGGTTTTCGAATTGGTTTAAAATGATTCAGGGCCTCTTGCTAAATCTGTGTAGGCCATAGGACAGCAGGTTCATGGACTTATCGGGCACCAGCCAATGGCCTACCAGAGTTATATCCAAACAAACAACAAATAGTAACCCAAAAGACATTTGGACCAAAAATGTTTCACAGACAAATTTTCCAACAGGCTCTGGAGTCCTTTAGAGGATTTAGGTGCCCATGGGTAAATAAAGGCCTCGTGAAGAGACCCTAATGCAGTGGTCCCCAACCCCCGGACCTCGGACCGGTACCGGGCCGCGAGAGTTGAGGCTCAGGTGTGAAATGTATAGTTTTCAGGGTTTTTATCGGTTTTCAGCGTTATTTTCTTATCGTTTTTATCGTTTACTCTGTTTTCCTGGGTCTTTTCATGTGTGTTATGAATAAATCTTCTTTTGGTACCGGTACTAGTTTTATTTTGTTGTATTTATCCGCGACATCTTAAAGGCCGGTCCATGAAAATATTGTCGGGCATAAACCGGTCCGTGGCGCAAAAAAGGTTGGAGACCGCTGCTCTAAAGGACCTTTATCGTGATTCAGAGGCTATTAGCAGTTGCTGTAGTGTCTAAAGTTAAAGTTTCATAATTTCTTGAAGAATGACACCAGTTAGTGGCAACTGTTCAGGGTTATTGATGGATGGGAAGGTTAACGGATCGTTTTCTTTGTTTCAGAGCCACCCAAAAATCTGGACCGGAGTTTCTCTTCAACGTCAATAACAGCAACAACAATGAAGAAGAGTAAGACACACACAGACTAAATACACTTACATGTAAAATGTATTTGCATATATAAACTTATCTCTTCACCTAAAACTAGACGTGTAGTTTTACCATTACATGTATGTATCCTGCTTTCCTGCAGGGAGGAGAAGAAGAAAAAGAAGAAGGAGAAGAAAGAAAAGAAAGAGAAAAAGGAGTAAATTTGAGTCCATATCCAGATATATAGATTTTCAAATAAATCTCAATATATTTCAACTTTAATGAACACTGAAAACTGCTTATTTGTAATTATCTCTCGTAGGAAAGAAAAAAAGGAGAAAAAAGAGAAGAAGGAGAAAAAGCAGAAAGAGAAAGAAGAAAAAGAGAAGGAGAAGGAGAAAGAAAAGGAGAAGGAGAAAGAAAAGGAGAAGGAGAAAGCCAAGGAGGCCCCGTATGTTTAGTTTATCTTCTTAAACAGAAACACTGTCTTGAAAAACTGATTTTATGAATGCCACGTGTAAGGCTGAAGTACACATGTGCTGCAAATACAAATTATAATCGGTTATGTGTTTGCAGTCCCAAGGAGATCACAGTGATTGATCCTGCAGGAAACATGTACTACTACTGGCTCGGTGTGATCACCATCCCTGTCATGTACAACTGGACCCTGATTATAGCCAGGTGACATGAAATCCACACTTTCTTACTAACAATTTGTTGTGTCAGTGCTCTAAAGGCTTTGGGTGCCCACAGCATCAGAAGGACAACAGCTTAATATCAACAATAAGTTCCCAGTGCCACTAAATAAAAGCCAACAATGCCAGAGAGCTTGGTTACTTATGTAACTACTGTGCTGAATGACATGCATGTCCATTTCAGGGCATGTTTTGAGGAGTTGCAGACTGACTACTTGATCTTTTGGTTCCTCCTGGACTTCTTGGCAGATCTCATCTACCTTGGTGACATGGTCTTCAGAACCAGGACCGGTCTGAAGACACACACGCAGATTGTTGTAGACGCTAATGTAAGCACACAAATATAATGGTACAAACATGTACACATTTTGAATGCTTGTTTATGTGATTGCAGGTTACCTGGAGCAGGGTTTGCTGGTGAAGGACGAGCTGAAGTTACGCGAACGGTACATGAAAAGCTTTCAGTTCAAACTGGACCTGGTGTCCATGATTCCCACTGACGTGTTCTACGTTGCCCTTGGTGTCACCTACCCCGAGATCCGCCTCAACAAACTCTTCAGGTTTAACAGGTAAACAAGGGTTGATCACTGCTAACCAGTCTTTGGGCTAAGTAGGAACATATTTTTGAATTCCATGAATTTATGAACATTTCTTTACAGTTTAACTTTAAGTTGTTGTGATGTTTAACTCAAAGGTACAAATATGAATCTTTTCCTTTTCCTAAAAGTCAGAGATTTGATGATAAAATGAATAAGACTGATTTTCTAAGGATACTGAATATCCACACATGTCACAGAGGTATTGGACTGTCTAACCCTCACTACTGCTCCTATCATTTCAGGATGATGGAGTTCTTCCAGCGCACAGAAACCAGGACGAACTACCCCAACGCTCTGCGTATCTCCAACCTCGTCATGTACATCCTCATCATCATCCACTGGAATGCCTGTCTTTACTACTCTTTTTCCAAAGCCATCGGTGGGGTTGTTGGATTCATTCCTTATCTGGATTTAACCCCCGAGGAAGCCCCGATAAAGGCTGTAACATATTAATCTGTCTTGTCCTTTCAGGTTTCGGTTCTGACAGGTTTGTGTATCCTGACCCGACCGATCCAGAGTTTGGTCGTCTGGTGAGGAAATATGCCTACAGTATGTACTGGTCCACGTTAACACTCACCACCATTGGAGAAACACCACCACCTGTAGAGAACTCTGAGTACTTCTTCGTCGTCACAGACTTTCTGGTGGGTCCGGCCTAACTTTAGCTTTAGTATATGACTGTGTAGCATGTGGCTAAAAACCCAAGCCTGAGAGTAGACGCGTTGTGGGGGGTTTACCTCAAGAGGTTTGGTTGGTTTTGAAAGCTTAAACAGACAGATGGTAAGATGTTAGGCATAATTTGACAATATTTCTTTCTTTAGATTATAAAATAGAAAAATCTGCATTTGGCTGCTTTCATATTATTTATTTAATACTATATAAAACAACAATAAATAGATGTTTTATGGATATCCTATGCTTTTCTACAGGTGGGTGTGTTGATTTTTGCTACCATTGTCGGTAACGTTGGCTCCATGATCACCAACATGAATGCTGCCAGAGCTGACTTTCAGGCTCGCATTGATGCCATCAAACAGTACATGAGTTTCCGAAAGGTCAGTTAGTCTGTGATTTTTATCATAATGATCCTTTAATAGTATTTGCATCTGAAATAAAATATTTTTTTACATAAATCTAATTGGAAAATCCCATTTAAGTTGCTTCAGCTTGTACATAACACCTGCTTTGCTTTTTTGTCTTTTTTTAATGACATAAATGAGTCTTACTTACCAGAAAACAGATACTGTATCAATGCACCGGATGATCAGTACACCAGTAATGTAGTCCATCAAAGCACTGCTTGAACCCTTCCCCCATACTTCTGTTTCCAACCCAGGTAACAAAAGACCTGGAGAAGCGAGTGATCAAGTGGTTTGACTTCCTGTGGACCAATAAGAAAGCAGTAGATGAGAGGGAAGTGTTGAAATACCTCCCTGACAAACTGAGAGCTGAGATCGCCATCAATGTCCACCTGGACACACTGAAGAAGGTCTTTACACCTTTACCTAAGCACCCCTCATAAATACAACAGAAATGTAAAAAGTCTAAGCATGAGGTCTTCTCCTGTGTGGTGTGACAGGTCCGTATCTTTGCGGATTGCGAGGCTGGTCTGTTGGTGGAACTGGTGCTAAAACTACAGCCTCAGGTCTACAGTCCTGGAGACTACATCTGTAAGAAGGGTGATATTGGCAGAGAGATGTACATCATCAAGGAGGGAAAACTAGCTGTCGTTGCTGACGACGGTGTCACGCAGTTTGTTGTTCTCAGCGACGGAAGCTACTTTGGCGAGATCAGCATTCTTGCTATCAAAGGTAAGCCTTAGTGACTTTATTAGCAAGCTAATCCTTTCGGTCACAATGGCAGTAACTAATGCTAGAATGATAATGTGCTAATGCTAGAATGTTAATGTGCTAATGCTAGAATGATAATGTGCTAATGCTAGAATGATAATGTGCTAATGCTAGAATGATAATGTGCTAATGCTAGAAAACCAAAACCTTTGGACAAACTGTTTACAAAGATTTAAAAAGAATTTCCCAAATATGTACAAAACTTTAGAATGGATTTTTCGGTCACAATGGCAGTAACTATCCAAAAGTTGAATCTGTTCATCTGGACGTAGCGTTTTGTGGGAGAAACGTTTCAAATGCAAATGTACTGTTTATAAGATTGGGGAAACCTGCAGTCAGCTGAGACTGAAGAAGTCACTTGGATGAGTGACAAAACATTTCCCCCACAAAACGCTACGTCCAGATGAACAGAATCAACTTTTGGAGATACTTTCCTGGATGATTGAGCATGCATCAAGACATTTTAATGGCAGTAACTAATGCTAAAATGATAATGTGCTAATGCTAAAATGATAATGTGCTAATGCTAAAATGATAATGTGCTAATGCTAAAATGATAATGTGCTAATGCTAGAATGATAATGTGCTAATGCTAGAATGATAATGTGCTAATCCTAAAATGATAATGTGCTAATGCTAGAATGATAATGTGCTAATGCTAGAATGATAATGTGCTAATGCTAGAATGTTAATGTGCTAATGCTAGAATGTTAATGTGCTAATGCTAGAATGATAATGTGCTAATGCTAGAATGATAATGTGCTAATGCTAGAATGATAATGTGCTAATGCTAGAAAACCAAAACCTTTGGACAAACTGTTTACAAAGATTTAAAAAGAATTTCCCAAATATGTACAAAACTTTAGAATGGATTTTTCGGTCACAATGGCAGTAACTATCCAAAAGTTGAATCTGTTCATCTGGACGTAGCGTTTTGTGGGAGAAACGTTTCAAATGCAAATGTACTGTTTATAAGATTGGGGAAACCTGCAGTCAGCTGAGACTGAAGAAGTCACTTGGATGAGTGACAAAACATTTCCCCCACAAAACGCTACGTCCAGATGAACAGAATCAACTTTTGGAGATACTTTCCTGGATGATTGAGCATGCATCAAGACATTTTAATGGCAGTAACTAATGCTAAAATGATAATGTGCTAATGCTAGAATGATAATGTGCTAATGCTAGAATGATAATGTGCTAATGCTAAAATGATAATGTGCTAATGCTAGAATGATAATGTGCTAATGCTAGAATGATAATGTGCTAATGCTAGAATGATAATGTGCTAATGCTAGAAAACCAAAACCTTTGGACGAACTGTTTAAAAAGATTTAAAAAGATTTTCCCAAATATGTACAAAACTTTAGAATGGATTTTGCTATTGAGCCAAAGCTGGTTTAATATTTAATAAAAGTACATTTGTTTCTGCAGAAAACTGGGAAAAAATTAAAATGCCATATAATGTTATTGATGGATTGGGCGCTATTACCTTCTGACTGCTTCTGTTACCTAATCAGTCTCGCTTCTTCTCCAACAGGCAGTAAGGCAGGAAACAGGAGGACAGCTAATATCAGAAGCATCGGTTACTCCGACCTGTTCTGTCTTTCCAAAGACGACCTGATGGAAGCCCTGACAGAATATCCTGATGCTAAAGCTCTGCTTGAGGAGAAAGGAAGGCAGATTCTAATGAAGGATGGGCTGCTGGACCTCGAGGTACAGTCACATTATCTCATTTAGAAACATTAGCAAACATCTAGTCTACAGAAATAAAAACTTTATTAAAACTAACTCTGTCCTCCAGGTGGCAGCGCAGGGCCCAGACCCCAAAGAGATCGAGGAGAAGGTGGACCGGATGACGAGCACCCTGGACTCCCTGCAGACCCGTTACGCCCGGCTGCTGGCCGAGCACGAAGCCACTCACAGCAAGCTCAAACACAGAGTCACCCGGCTGGAGAAGAAGTTGGTGCCCCCACAAGCTGATCCGTCAGGTGACGCTCCACCCCCAACACCTGAGATAGAGGCCACCAAATAAGAGGAGAAGTAAGGAGAAGACAACAAAGAAGAGGACTGGAGTGTTCGATTTTAGAGCTTAAGTCAGCTCGATGGGTGGAGATCAAGATGTTTGAACCTCAGGTGGAAAGTTGGAGGAGTTTCTGTTAAAGTTTTGAAGACAAATTGGAAAAAAGAGGACAAAATCTGTTTCTTGCATTCAGATTTATGTAACATCACTTCACATGACATCTTCTAGAGAAAAACTTCTCTTTGTAAAGTATCGACCACCTGCTGGATTTGTGATGTCAGCACTTACAACTGGAAGTAGACTGAGGAGGGGAGCTGACTCCAGATTACACTCAGAGAGCACAAGAAGGACAACTAGGCCTCAAAAGAAACTAATGTGACACCATGTAGTACTGTTTCCATGTTTAAGTTGTCAAACATTGTAACTGTAATGTATATAAATAATGAGCAGTAACTTTTCTGGATGTTACAGAGGTTGTTTATAGTTCAAGCTTTTGCTTTGCAGCAGTGACTCCTAAAGTGCGACGTGGGGCCTCCCAGTGACCAAGAGATGATTTAAAAACAGCCATGGGATTTAAATTGCACCTAATATTTTGTCATTTACAGTTCAACTAAAGCAGTGGCTATCACATGGGAAAGGGATTTAAAGCTTTAAGGGGAATTTGGGGTGGGGTACAGATGATTTGAAGATCAGCCCAGTTGGCCCAGGGAAAAACCCAACATTATTAAATGTGTACATAACAAAAATGGTAATACATATTGGTTTGTGAAGCCTCAGACTTTGCTGTTTTCTACCACAGCATACTATAATCCTTTCTGACTGTAGTAAGTACTATCATTTACTAAATAAATAATTTTTATTCATTAAGACTTCAAAGTATCAGCTCCCCCCATAAACACACTGGGAGCATGTTTACTCAGGTCAGAGTGGGAAGTAGGCGCCACACAATCAGACTATAGGGGTTGCCCCCTGCTGGCTATTAGAAAGAATGCAGGTTTAACACTTAAGCATTGCATCATTTTTCATACTGGGCAGCTGCATCCATCTTTACATATACAGTCTGGTTAGCTGCTGCACACCTGAATAACCTTTTTTTATGCTGCGACTTGTGCTTTTTAAACTATGCAAAAAAATATGAATGATAATTATGTTGAATCTGGAAGCAAAATGCTGAAATAAAGATATTTTATAAGAAAATCAGAATGGCTTGTTTCATTTCCAGTGCATTCTTCTTCTCCTTATTATTATTGTTGTTGATTAAAAGTACATAGAAATGTTGATGAGGTCAGATGGTAACTGATGTAGGTAAATGTGCTGTATGATCCCACAGAGCACGGGATCAATAAAGTTTTATTTGTTGATCACATTTTTGTATTATTGATCTAAGACCCTAGCCCTAAATGAGCTTTTTATATTGTTTACATGATCGAAATAAATTAACAACCAAAAAAACAAAAAGTAACTAAAGTTGAAGCTGTGCAGTGACACGTATGTGTGTGCGTTTGCGTACACGTGTGCGTGTGTGTGAGGTTGTGGGATATGTAGTTTTACTCCTGGATAAATCACTAAACAGACGTCGTTTGGTTGTGAGAACTACAAGAACCGGCATGCACCGCGTTGCACTACGCATGACAATCAGGCACCTGACTCCACTGTGCTGAGTGTTGAGGTGTGTTTAGCTCATAACTGCTCATTAAATGAGGTTTTCTGATTGAATTTGGAGTTAAATGTTAACATTCCGGAAGCTTCTGTGGATAATTAGAGTTTGGTGAATGTTGTTTACCGGAAGTGACGCTTGTTTCCGCCTGGTTTTTCTTGGAGTTTGAATGGCAGTTGGGTTGCTGCAGCTAGCCGGCTAGCAGCACTTTTGAAGTGAATTTGGCCTTTAACGTGAGCGCGCGCGGTGTAAACGTGTTGCTGTGTACGTGCTCAGGTGCAGCGGTCAGGTGCACGGGCGGAGAGAGAGACAGTCCGGCTTCGTGTCGCTGTGACTCAGCGGGACAGCTGGGGTAGTCAGGTAACCGCTAAAGACCCAGCCAGGTGTCAGGTGAAGGTGTCAGGCAGCTGTGAGCACCTGAGGAGAGAGATGCTGAGGCTGCGCAGAGCCTCCGGTGAGGCTGAGGCAGCTCCGAATCACGTATAAAACCCCTCTGCTGCGTGGAAACGTGCCCTAATGCGCAAACCAGGGTCCAGCCAAAAATCTGCTAATTTACCTCTGCAGCATTAAATCCACTAACAAAGGCACGCTGCTGCTGCAGAGACAGATAAACATGAATGAGTGGCAACATCTGCAGACGTCGGGCTCAAAGCTGAACACTTAAAGTTCCTGAGAGAGGTGATAACTGGTTAAATGCATGCAAGGCCAAAAGTACTGTAATCGTTTAAAATTGTGCATATATCAATGCTCTCATTCTATGTCTACACCAGAGAAGAGTATTGGTGTGTGTCTGCTGGTTATAACGTGTTTGATGCTACAGAGGAAACTCTTAAGCTGCTGCATCCATACAAAGTCAGTCAGATCAGTGAAAAGTTCTCACCTGAGCCATTGTTTGTGTCCAAAAACGAACTTTTGAGGATTTGATGAAGCCATCCAGTATTTGCACCCTCAGAGTAAATCCTGGTGGAGGCTGAGTTGTAGTACTGAGAAAATCTCAGAAGGTGCATTGTGGGTAAACTTGCGTAGAGCAAACTTGTGTGTGTGAATCCTTCTTTCAATCATTTCTCACACATGTTGCTCTCTGTAGAGGCAGTGAGGCAGTTGCCATGGAGCCCGCCTGGCGACAGCAGGGCCGCGGGCGAGGCCGGAGTCAGGAGGCTCAGGTTGAAAGGTCACGACCCCTGCAGAAGGAGAGAGAGAGGCCAGGCACTGCTACGGGAAGAGGAGTCAGGACGAAGATGGGCTCTGCGCCTGAACCTCCGCACGGTGATGAAACACTCCGTGAACCAACTCCAGCTATCAGCTGTGTGAGTTTATTAATTCTTCCCTGTGGTCCTCAGGTTTGGCTGTCCAATCCAAGTTTGAGGAGATCAGGAAATCCAACCAGGCTGCTGCTCAGCGATTGGTCGAGAGCCACTTCAGCTCCTCCTCCTCTGATGAAGACGACAACAGCATCGATGATGGAGACCACAAGGAAGGAAAGAGAGGGAAGATCCTGGCGTCCGCCTTCACCACCTACACCGACCAGACAGGTGAGCAGCCAGGCATTGCCGTGGCAACACCACTGTGAAGATCAACTGGTCAAATGGTTTAATTGGCTCAGTAAGGTGAGCCTGATATGAAGCTGCGCAGATGTTGTGGTATTCCCGCTCACTCCCTGTGTGTGTGTGTGTGTGTGTGTGTGTGTGTGTGTGTGTGTGTGTAGGTGGGGATGCCACTGGCCTGCAGAGGACCGGTCAGTACG
Organism: Neolamprologus multifasciatus; assembly: GCF_963576455.1. Classification (NCBI taxonomy): domain Eukaryota; kingdom Metazoa; phylum Chordata; class Actinopteri; order Cichliformes; family Cichlidae; genus Neolamprologus; species Neolamprologus multifasciatus. Next base: position 5,727,780 of record NC_140441.1, on the reverse strand, counting down.
TCAGCGACCTGTTTCAGTCCGGAGCGCTCACCTGTCTGATCTGCATCGCCTCGGTGAAGAGGACACAGGCGGTGAGACGCGTGCACACACACTTTGATCTCACTGTGTGTTGATTTCACTGATCTGACGTCTCCTCTCTGGTTTCTGAAGAACATTTAACGACAGCTTGAGGCAGATTTTCTCCTTTTGTCACATTCGTAGAAGCAGATCTCACAAAGTCAGAAGTTCTCAGGTTTTTGTGATTTTTAAAAAGAATTGTTCCATCTTGTCTTTTTCTCTTTAGTTTTTTCTTCTTGATTGTATTTATGTAAAAGGTTTAAGTAAATATCTTGGAGAGGTGTCTGGGGTCACTTTGGTCACTTCAAGATGTTTCTGTGTAAAAGTTAGTGAACTACTTTTGACCCTGGAGACTGTTCGCTTTCATCACTTCTCCTCTAGTCAACCACTACTAGTAGATAATACTACATTACCCATGAGTCTCAGCTGTAGTGACTTTTTCCAGTGTTTCTACAAACCTGTGAAGTTGTGTGATTGGCTGTAATGTGATGTGCTCTTTACACAGTTTGTTTTAAAATCTTATGAATATTAAAAGGACCAGAGAGGGAGACTGAACTCTGATATCTGTGTGCGTCCAGGTGTGGAGCTGCTCCAGCTGTTTCTCCCTCTTCCACCTGCCCTGCATCCAGAAGTGGGCCAAAGACTCGGTCTTCCTCGTCTCCTCAGTCACTGATGAAGACTTTGGTCAGAAGCAGCACCCGTGGCCCTGGTGAGGAACAAAAGCTTCCACTACCACTAGAGCCCAACGTGATAAATCCATAAACACGGGCGAGGGTTAAATAATATTTGGCATGAGGGTGAATCTTCAGCACAATTACATGGTTTTAAATGGAACTAATTACTGATAAAACCACACTGTGTCTAACCAGAGGAAAGTTCCATTTGTGTTTAAAATTGATTGTTGGAAATAGTTGTTTTTTTTTTGGTTTTCCTCTTTGTGGTTTCTGTGTACTAGCTAAACTTGTCTGTATAATGGAGTCGTCTAATGTTTCATCAGGCAGACATTTGTTAATTAATTGGTTGGTTGTAAGGAAATAATCATCAGTTAATGTGTCTGATTGTCTCCCCTCAGTCCAAAGTGCCGTGCAGAGTATCCGCCCAGTGCCACCCCCAACAGGTACGTTTGATTTCTTTATCCTATGTGCCCAGTTTTATTGACCCGCCCTTTAGAGTTACCACAGGCCACGCTCAGTGCTAAATCCACCCTGCAAATCTGCTACATCTGCATTATCATCAGATTCACTTTAACAGTAACATAATCAAGTAGCATTAAAAACAAACATTAAGCGATAATGTGGTCAGATAATTGCATTAAAACAGCACAAACACAGTGCAGAGGTTCAAATCGTGCACTCCAGTTACCTAACAGCTATAGCTGCCTGTGTCATTAAAAAAAGACACACCAATAATAATGCAAACTTTAAGCCTTAATTAGGGCTGCTCGATTATGGCAAAAATGATAATCATGATTATTTTCACTGAAATTGAGATCTCGATTATTTGACGATATTTATTTAACAATAACAATGTGTTGAATAATGACTTTAAAAAATATTATAAAATAGTGCAAATACTGATAACAGTGCAAATGTTTGCAATATAAAAAATAAATGAAAAATGTAAACATCTATGTTTAGTGAACTTTGCAGTGTTGCTCTGTGGTGCAGCTACGACACTGTAGCAAAGTTTACACACTGTGTCTACTTGATCCACGTCTGACTGAACCCATAATGTTTCCACACCACTGAAGTTTTTTTTACCTCTTTTCAACCAACAGCAGTCACTCTCCTCTCCAAATAACTTCTGCTGAGCTTTTCCGAGCTTCCCTCGGGTCCTCTTAATTGTTGTGACACGTGTTCGAAATGCAGAGAGGTGCGCTCGATTTGCCACACGGAGCAGCGCGAGAGTAAAGCACGAGGGAGGGGCTAATAATCGGCTCAGTCATTTTTAATGATCGTTGAAAGCCCAGATCGTAATCGTGATTAAAAGTCGATTAATTGAGCAGCCCTAGCCTTAATACAATTTAAAGAGGTGAGGTTTTTTTTTTTAAAAAGTAGAGGACCAATAATAGAGCCCTGTAGAACTCCACAAACACTCTGTGAAGCTTCTGGTTGTTTCCCCTGTACAGCTGTTATAAAAGGCGTATGAACAGCTTTCCTGGCTGTAAAGTTGGATATTGTAACATGTGAGTGCTTGAGTTCATGTTTCATCCCCACAGGCTGAAGCAAATATGGCTAAAGTACAGATATTTGATATTTTGACTCAAACGTGTTAAATATAAATGTGAAATGTTGTTTTATTGAAAGTATTAGTGAGAGCTCGCCCCACCGACTCCTAACAGGCTCCAAGAATATGAGCACAGACGTTTAAATTCTTTGATTTTAAGGTTTCACATTTTAAGTATCTGAAGTTCATTCAGCACTTTCTGTCCTCCCTGCTGGAGGTGTTACACGGTCGTTGAATCTGACGGTTATTAATGTCAAAATCCCTACAAAACTTTCATGCGATCATTGTGAGGTGATGCTGCTTAGTGTTCCTGTATCCTCAGTATCGTTTGTCTTTCCACAGTTTTCTGTTTTATTCAGTTTTCAGTTCTTTCTGTAAACGATTTTATAACTTGTACTCTTTTTTTATTGATTTTTTTAATTTTATTGATATTTTTTGTTTCCTGTGTTTAATCAAAGTTTAGAGTTAAATCCATGAGTGACTTTGATCTTGAACACTGAAGCACTGAAATACCTTCTAATGTTCACTCAGGCCCATGTTAACATTTACAGATAAACATGTTGACATTCTGATACAAAGATGTTTTGGTTCACTTTTTTCAGTTTAAACTATATTAAGGCTGGAAGTTGTTATTGTTGGGGGCGTGGCCTCTTTGACTGACAGGTGGCTGCTATTGTTCGTGCTGTTGGTGCCTTTTGGAGCTTTTGGGCCATTTAGGAGTCTGAGCTGCAGTTGTGGGAGGTTATTTGGACGTGAGCTCTGACGATGAAGTGTCTGTAACTTCCCACCTGCTGCAGGATTGATCGCCCCATAGGTTGGAGAGAAAGAGCAAATGTAACCACTTTGTTGTATCTCATGTGAACGCTGACCAGCTTCACACAACGCAGATGTGCTGCTGCTGCTCTCCAGCAGGGGGAGCCACACTCCACACTTACTGTAGTTTCATGCTGTTTGTGCTTCAATCTCAGTATTTACTGTTAGAAATGCTTAATTTATATTACATATAGTTTTTTTTTTGTAGTTTTCAGTTTAGTTTCAGTCACTTTAAAAGTTTAAGCACGTCTCTGTGTCTCTTTTAGTCAGCTGTTGTGTTTCTGCTGACTGGGTTCTTCCCAGCTGAGGATTTTCTGTCTTTAATCTTTTATCTCAGTAAATAATCACTAATCAGAAAGTTTTAAACACATCACATGGCACAGGTCGGTGTGTTGAAGACACTGAATTAAAAAAATAAATGTTGGCTGTAAACTTCAGAGTTTAAAAGCTTTTTTGTGGTGTGTTCAGGTACACGTGTTACTGTGGGAAGCTTCAGGATCCTCCAGCTGATCCGTGGCTGGTTCCTCACTCGTGCGGCTCCATCTGTCAGAAGGAGCTCAAACCTGCCTGTGGACACACCTGCCTGCTGCTCTGTCACCCCGGTAACCCCCCCCCCACACACACACACACTTACTTAAGTAACATAATGCAGATCAGTTCTATCAGCTGTAGCTACTCTCTGAACCCACCTTTACCAATTTCCCCTCCACACAAGAGCATAGAGAAAATACACAAGCAGTGTGTGTAATTGTTTTGGACTCGTGAAAATATTTCATATCACAGATTCTAGTATTGCCGAGCGACCGACCTGAGTGCTAATCATGAAAATGTAGATGTCTCATTAACCTGGAGGGTTTTGGTGCTCCTGACCAATCACGTTGGAGCAGGATGCAGGTGAAGAGTCCCAGAGCAGAAATGATTTATTGTTTTACTTGCAGTTTAGTATATCTCCATTTGTAAACAATAAGCAGCATGGAAAATAAATGCAGAAGGATAAATGGAGTTATCCTGGAAATCCTCAAAAACTGGGCTTTGAGGACGAGCAGCTTTACAGTTTTACATCCTCAGTAAACACGTCACACAAACAGCTCTGAGCGTGGAAATGTTCTTAACGCTGTGTGTTTCAGGGCCCTGCCCTCCGTGTCCAAAGATGGTGTCGGTGTCTTGTCTGTGTGGCAAAGCACAGCCCCTCCCCCGTCGCTGTAGCAACAAGGTGAGCCTCACAATCTGCAGGTTTACAGCGTGCTGCGGATGTTGGTGACACGCTCACCGTGTGCTCTCTCTGCAGGCCTGGTCGTGTCAGCAGCCGTGTGGAAAGTTGTTGCTCTGCAAACAGCACACCTGTTCACAGCCGTGTCACACAGGTACACACACTCTCACACACACACACACTCTCACACACACAGTCATGTGTGAAGCTTCACTGAAAGCCCCCCCTCCCTCTCCTGTGTGTGTCAGAGTGCGCGCCCTGTCCCAGAGTCAGCGTTCAGAAGTGTGTGTGCGGCAGAGAGAAGGCAGAGAGGCCCTGCGCCAGCCCCCGCTGGACCTGCCAGCAGGTGTGTTTGCAGCAGCGCACAGCTGGATTTGTGTGATTGTTTATTGCCAGAATCTCCAGATGTTCCAGACGAGATGTTCTGTGTGGTCTTTGCTCGCCGGGTCAGAAAGTGTAACATAAGTCATTAACCCTTTAAGACCTACCATAGAACCAAGTCCGCCAGAGCTTATATTATATTTTTACATGCTGTGGAGCCATTTTTGGGAGCATTTCAAGTTGCTATACATCAATACAACCATTACAGCCTAAATTTTAATAATATGTCTGCATTAAGTGCATAGTAATTACATAAATTGCAAAAAAGTGCAATAAACTACAAAAAAACTGTAAAATTGTTTTTGTTTTTTTAACATATATTTCTAGTTAGAGAAATTTAAGAGGCTTATCCCTCAAAACTGTAAATACAAAAAAGTTGCACAAATAGTTTCCCACCACAGGAAATTTATTTTGAGTGTCTTCATAGTTTTATTTTTGAAATACACCAATTTTTATACACTGCAGGAAAAACGAAAATAAATATTATGATGCAAATTTGCAAAAAAGCAGCATATGCATCAAAATAAACTATTTCCAGCAGTGCAATATGAGTCCTAAGCATCCCAGAAACGACACAGAAAGTCATAAAGTCAAACATAACTTTTAAAAACACCAGTATAGGCTCATGAGGCCCTGATGGTAAAAAAATAAATAAATTTCCGCGAAAATGACGTCACTTCCGGTTTCGGGCAGGTCATGGCGGACATGCGATAGTTCGCGCTGATGGACGTAGGAAGTGTTACGAACAGCTGATCGGATCGGCAAAGTGTGTTTCTGGAATATTATGTTTTTGTTGCTGCAAGTGCTTTTTATGCAGTTTTTGCAAAGCTTTATGTGGAAGGAAACTGTGACCGAGGACAAGCTGATGGCATAAGATGTAAGTACAACTCCTCCGGTTTCATATGCAAAAAGAATTATTGCGCTCACGTGGTTGCAGAGCTACCGGGATTTAAAAATAGTTACGCAAAACGGAGCGTGCTGCTCAGACCGGTTTTAAAGGGTTAAAGCTGTGGAAACCGTGTGGTTCATCTGATGCGTTTAGTTTTATTCTGAGAGCAGGAAGCCCCGCCTCCTCTCATCACCTGTCACCTGTCGCAGGTGTGCGGCGCTCCGCTCTCCTGTGGGAACCACACCTGTGAGGAGGCGTGCTGTGACGGCGACTGTCCTCCGTGTCCTCGCTCCGTCAGCAGGACGTGTCCATGCGGAAAGACCAGTGAGTGCTCACGCAAACACACACAGGCTTTCACTGCATGCTACTGTTTACTAAGTGTGTGTGTGTGTGTGTGTGTGTGTGTGTAGAGTCGTCTCTGCCGTGTACAGAGGAAGTGCAGCCATGCGGCGACACGTGCGATCGCCGTCTGGCGTGTTTGAAGCACACCTGTTCAATGAGGTGTCACCGAGGGAGCTGCGAGACCTGCAGACAGGTCTGACACACACACACACACACACCGATCACACATGTGCACAGACACACACGCTGAGCCCGCTCTGTGTCTCTGCAGGAGGTGGAGAAGGAGTGCAGGTGTGGGCGATACAGGAAGCAGATGGCGTGTCATAAAGAATACCTGTGCGACTCCAAGTGTCCCAAAACCAGGAACTGTCAGAGACACCAGTGCAGGAGGAAGGTCAGTCCAGCTTCAGTCTGCACGAACTCACACCTGCAGGACATGCTTCACCTGTTTCAGCTCAAGTCTGGGCTTCCAGATTATCAGGATTATTTTAGTCATTAATGTGAAACAATTCAAATGAAGCTGAGCAGCACAGTAACCAGCAGAGGGCGACAGAGAGCTGCAGCCACCTGCAGCTGGAGACAGCTGTTAGTGATCCTCCTGGTTCACCTTCAGCAGGTTCCCACACACGACTAGATAAAACAAAACTTTCTTCAAGGTTTGTGGTCCTGGATTTAATCCGTATGTGGGAAACTGAGCCTTTCATCTTGGCTCCAGATCGACTGAACTCAGCGAATTTGAGTTTTTATGAAGCAGTGAAACAGCACGGCTATAAAGAAAGCAGGTACGCTTGATTTATACCACAAAACAAGCAGAACGTCACCAGTAAAACTCCTACACAAAGGCCTCTAGGGTACAAACTGTGAGTCTGCACAGGTGGGAATCAGAATAACGGTGAGGAAGTGATGCAGCAGGCAGGAACAGTTAGACCCAGAGGACGTGTGGGTGTGTGTGGATCGCCCACTCAGTGTGTAGCGTCTCAGATTTGTTCCACTCTGAGTGCGATCACATTAATGTTTCACCAAATCCTCTGATGGTTCCTGCAGTGAAACATCTGGAGCCTCTGGAGTTGTTATTGTCTCGGGTCGGCGTCTCGGTGTTAAATGCAGTGACGGCTGGTTGCATAACGACACACGTAAGAGCCTTCATACCTCCGTCTTCCTCTTCTCTGGTGGATTAAAGGTCTCGGAGAGCGAAGGCGAGCTCGGCGCAGGATTGATGAAACGTCTGAGCACCGAATGAAGAGGGAACCCCGCGCTTTCGTCCCGGTGTCTCGCTTTGATTGTTTTTGTGGCGTAAATGTCACCCTGATGGCATCTGATCCGAGTTTGATCTGATAGGGAAAGGTTGTCTGACGCCACGTCTGACATGTGACATGATGAGGTTTAATAATCCGCCCGCTATCAGACCCGTGGGGCCAACGGGGCGTTTCCACCTGCTCAGATGTAAACGGGTGCTTTCAGTCATTTTAATGTTCGCTGTCTCATTCTGTGGCTCAAACTGTTGTTTGGTACCAGCAGGATTTAAATACTTAATAAAGCCCAAACAGCTGCAGATTTTCCCTTTTTTCTGGCACCGTAAATGTTATTGCACCTGCTCTTTTATAAAACGATCTCGTTAGCTTTCATTTTCCCATCAAACTCCTCGTTTTATCTCATAAATCGACTTCGTCTGTTTGCTCCTCAGCAGCGTGCCCCCCCGTGAAAGCCCACAGTGGCTCTTTGTGTAGTTCCACAGTTCGTGGAAGTAAAAGATGTTTATGAAGCTGTGGAAGATGGTTAGCAGCAGCTGGTGTCCGCCACCTGAGACCCCTCTGCTCCGTCTGACCCAGCAGAGTGTTTATAACGTCAGCGTGAAAATCTCTTTCTCAGTGGAGACGTGACATTTACAGGATTTTAAAGCTGGAAAATGGATTGTGCCAAACTCCAGTCCAGCTACATGGGAGTCCCAGTTACACCTGAACTCACAGGGAGTCAGAAACCTGCAGCTTCTTCAATGAGCAGAGCTGAAAATGGGCGGAGCTCATACGACCTTTGATGCATTCAATCACAGGAAGTTCCATTTCCATAATAAAAGCTCCTTATCACCTGACGGAGGCTGCATGGTGGCGGGGACCGGCGCTTTCTCTCGTGAGATGACCTTTAGGGTGCAAAACTCCACCTCTGTTAGTCCTGAACAGAGTTACTCACAGCTGTGTGAAAGAACACGACGTGATGACGTGTGTTGCACATGTTTGATGATTTTGGCGCCAAACAGCAGAGCAGGACGAGCTGCGGTCGCCTGTATTAAAGAAGTAGAAGAAGAAGCGCCTCAGAGTTAAACCTGTTTCCCACAATGCTTTGTGTTTCAGTGTTGCCCCGGTAACTGTCCCCCCTGCGACCAAAGCTGCGGCCGAACCCTGGGCTGTCGGAACCACAAGTGTCCCTCAGTCTGTCACCAAGGTAAGTAATCTGATTACATTTAGGTTGTGCAGAATCACAGCGGCATTCAAATCAGTTGGAATGAATGGATCAGTGATTCATTTGGTAACAGGCTCAGGTTCATTTGCATTTATTGCTTTAAAGACAGACGTACGTTTCCCAACATTCAGCTGAGACTGAAGTCAGTGCTGATGTAACAGCTGCAGTTCCTCTAGTGTCCACCGGAGGCTCCAGCAGTCAGACTACCTGTGTTAAACAAACACGTTTAGGGGCCAGCAGTAAAGAAAGTTTGAGTCTCTGAGCAGACATGGACGGACCTCAAACTTCTCACACACACACACACACACACACACACACACACACGTCACATCACATCACATCCCTGTCTGTCAGATAGGCTGTGAAGTGTTGAAGGATTCACAGCTGGATGAAGGTGAGAGGTCAAACTGAGGAGTTCTGGCCTACTTAAGAGACTGTGTGTGTGTGTGTGTGTGTGTGTGTGCGCGCTGACATTTCTTCCAGCTGATAGCACAGGAAAAAACACACACACTCTCGAGTCTTTGATAAAGGGAATTAATGACGATCAGCAGGAAACAGAGGTCAACTTTTTCCCGAACATTCAGCTCTGTGTGTGTCTGCGTTTGAATAACAGAACAGCTTCCTGCGTCTATTGTTACCTGATTGGGCGATAACAGATAATTTATTCATCCATCCGCTTCTTGATTGGCTGAATAGATTAAAGTCAATTTATTGGTGCGACTGCGTGCTGATTGGCTGCTCTGACCTTTCAAGAGGGAGCAGGGAGAAGGTTGCAGCACTGCCAACGCATTGCTAAACAGATAACAGCTGCGTGTGTGTGTGTGTGTGTGTGAGGCTGCAAACTTTGAGGCATCAGTTCGGTTTAGTTTGACCTGCAGAGGCAAACTTTGATGTTGTGACTGGTGTAACTATGGAAACTATAAAACCACCCAACCCCATGTTTACTTTTTGACATCACTTCAGTGGGAACGATGTTTCCCACAGATGTGGATCCTGTTTGTGGTGTTAGGGGAGGACATGTTTTCTTCAGTCAGTGATTCAAGTTTTTCCTCTGCAGAGATTTAATCGCTGATTTCTTTGCAACAAGTAAATAACAGGCCGACATAATCGGCTGCGTCTTCGCTGGGCTGCAGGACTCCACCAGGCTGCCTGCTTTCAGGATATTTCAGGACAGCCTTCATTTGGTAGGGGCACAGGTCATCAAGCAGTGACCTCTGACCTGCACTTGGGTAGTTTACGTCAAAGTCAAACCGGCTGGCACCTCCGAGTCTAAGGCCGAGGTTGTTGGTTGCTAAAGGGTTGAGTGGTGCTCGTGGTTTGGGTGGAAGACACAGGAAGACACAGATAACCAGATTCAGCTGGTTGGTTGAGTCTGTCATCTTGCAGAGGAACTCAATCTTGCAGCTGGTTGTCTTTGTTCTGCTCTGCAGCCTCTGTGATCGGCTCATGAACCTGTTCTAACCTCTTCACATCAGCCCGAGCAAACATCGAGCTCCCAGTGCAGAACAAAACTAGCACCACCAGCTGCAGCCCAAGAAGATGTCCCCTTTAAGTTCAGCCTACGTTACTTTGTCCATCGATGGCACTACAGATGTTCTCCTGCACCACAGTCTAAAAATAAGCTCCTGGTTTGGACATCGCTCCTTTAGAAGGAAAAGCATCTGCTGTTCAGGTTTTATCAGCACAAGCTGTGAGACACGAGTCTCCCACTCGGTCCTATCTGCTGCCAAACATTCGGTGTTATTTTAATGGAAGTCTTCACAGCAGTGAGTGTCGACTGACGCCGTGCAGGCAGACCTGCCAACGTCTCACACAGCAGCAGTTTATCTGATTGCTGAACAGGAAAGACTCAGAGACGTGTTTGTCATGAATTTGTTTGTAGGAATATTACTAAACATATTAGACAAAACCAGATGAGGGAATGCTTTCTGTAATCATAATTAATAATATTAATTATATCTGTGTAGCTTACAGGTGGGCGGTCTGCTCAGCTCAGCGCAGGATATATAAACTCTGTTACTGATGATCATGTTCCCCCCGGTTTATCTGAAGATGACTGAATTTGCCCTTTAATGTCGCCCTCTCTGCCTCAGGCAGCTGTTATCCGTGTCCAGAGTCGGTGGAGGTCCGGTGTACGTGCGGCTCCACGGTCCTTGTCGTCCCCTGTGGCCGCGAGAGGACCACCAAGCCACCTCGCTGCAAGGAGGCCTGCAGGTAACCACACACACACACCTGTGCTTTAGATGCTGAGGGCAAACCTGCAGCGAGGAGGTTAAAAGTGCAGCACTCCTGTTTTCCTGCAGTCTTAAATAACAGTTCTGCAGTTATGCAACGTCTCCTGAGAGCTTTGATTAAAACGTGCGTGAGGGCCACAGCGGGTTCTGCTTTAACTGAGTTTAAATTGTTTTCACTCTTATTCATCGTGCTCTGCTGTAACGAGGCCGATCGTTGACCCGTAACGAGCTGCTCCTGTTGGCTTTGGCTACGGGCAGAAAAGAAAAGCAGGAATTAGAGTCTCACTAACGTTTCATCTGCTCCTCAGGTGTCCTCCGTCCTGCCACCACCCGACCCGAGAGGCTCACCGCTGCCACCCCGGCACCTGCCCCCCCTGCAAGCAGCCCTGCCTGCTGCCGCTGCCCAGCTGCAGCCACACCTGCCCGCAGCACTGCCACGACGTGGTGCTGGTCAAGTCCCAGCAGGTAAAGGACCAGCTCAGGTCCTCGTTGTTTCTCTGGGATCTGCAGCCTGCTGACCTCTGACAAAACCAGCAAACACATGAGGCAACAGCTGTGACTTCAGATGCTTTTACTCTGAAACTCTGAAAGCGCTGATGTAAAAGTAACTTTTACATCAACATTTTAGTTTCCAGAGTCTTTGTGTTAAAGAGAATCAATCACCAGAATCATTTCAGAGCTTTAAAAGTGAATTGAACGAATAAAAACAACGACTGCTTTACTGGAAAGTAACTAAATACTTTATTACTTCCATTTCCTGTTTCTTATACAGTCAGATTTAGCAGGAAGTTTCACTTTGTGTGACACTGCACATGTATCGTGGTTTAGTTACTTTCCAGATTTAGATTGTTAGTATGAAATATAATTCATAAATCTGAGTGCGTCTTTAATGATCTGCAGATGTTCTCAGAGTTTTGGTGCTTAAAGCTGAAGCTGAAGTACTTTTTATTCAGATCTGGACGCCGTGGACTCGAGCACATACTTCTGTGTGTTTGCGAGCGTTGTTGTCAAACATCTTATCGACATCGCGAGCTCCATAAAGCAGGAAATGTCCCGTTTCCTCTCGGAGAGAAAACACAGAGGACAAAGTGTCACCAACAAGTTTTTTCTCCGTGTGGTTTAGGTTCACTTAGCCGGACCGTGGGAGCAGCCGTCTGAACCCGCGTTTGTCAAGAAGGCTCTGCCCTGCCCGCCATGCCAAGTCCCCCTACCGACGTAAGACACACACACTCTTTCTTCTTGATCACAGCAGCAGGTAGACGTGAACTCTAACACAGATTAGTGGTTGTTGAGTTAACATCTATCCTGCTCCAGTGTAGGTCGTACTTTAGATAAGAGGTTAACAGGTATGACATCACCACCTACTGACCAATCAGATCTATGGAAAATAGCATCACCATTTCTGGAAGATTGTAGATGGTCAGAGACGGTTAGGAGGAATCTTACCCTGTTTTTTTTCTGTTCGTCAGAGTGTTTGAAAACATCTTAATGTTGTACACGTTTAAACTGGTTCTGTTATCCTCAGCAGCATCACACAGAGACCTGTCAGGCATCCATGACAACCAGCGGTCGCTTGGGGAAAAGCGTATATTCCCGACGTGAATCTCTTTGTGAATGAAAGTTAGAATGACTGGTTGGTGGACTTTACTGGCCGGTGCTTCAGTCTGTTTAACGACAGCTTTTCACTCACGTTTTCTTTTAAATGGAGTTTGTAATTCATACTCGTCTTTAGGCTGACAACCAGCGTCATGTCGCAGTAAAAGAGCCCAGATAACAGAAAGATGTCCTGGACATGTTGAACCTGCTTCATAGTGCACGCTTCCCGCCACCATATGAACCTGGTCTCAGAAAAGTGTTTTTCCTTTTAGAATTGAGCCGCGTGTCCATGAAAGGCAAACATTTGCTGCAGAGCGGCGAAGAAAACGTGGTCACATGTTTCTGATCAGCATCGCCAAAGAAGCAAACGTGGATCGGTTTACTTTCCAGAACATTGAACATGTGCAGAACCAGAAAATCAAAGTGTTTCTGTGCCGGGGCGAGCTCACAGTGGTTCACATTTCCTTAAATTAGATTTCAATGAATATGTAAAACATGATGTAACGCGCCGGGCTCCCTGCAGACGCCGAACCGAGGAGCTGGAGGCCTTTTAAATAATTAAAGTGTTTTCATCATGTGGTGCCCAGAACACCTAAACACACACAGAAATCACACCCACACACACACCGAGGTGCTTTGGTCCCGTCACGAATCATTAGACCTGAGATTAAAAAACACTCCGCCTGCCAGCTGCCTGCAGCTCAGTGACGCAGTCAACAACCAACATCAGCCATCTGTGTGGGTGCGTGAGAACCACTGTGAGCCTTAGAGTTGCTGTTGCACTGCTGTATCCCCCCTACACACACACACGATGTTGAGTCAAACTTGTGCTGGAGCCGGTCGTCCGCGGCTCTGCGTCGGCATGTCGAGGCAAAGCGAACACAAATGAACCGGGGGTCGCGCAGATTCAGTCACGTTTTCTAAAAATGTGCCAGAAAGTGATCATGTGATGTGACAAAGCGGCCGTGAATGGTGGAAGTCGATTGAGTTGAAACCATCACACAGCGTTTACGTGAAGTGACCGAGGTGACGTAAGGTCGGCGCGTAATGAGCCAAAGTAAATGGATCATTTAAAAAAGTGATTGAAGTTGGTAAAAACAAAACAGACACATGTTTGAAATTAAGTAGAATAAATGGAGTTTAATAGAGTGAGCTGGAGAATATATGGTGAGTGGATGGTCTTTAGTATCTTTGTTCACAGTAGTGACAAGATGTGAGCCGCTAACCGGAATAAAGTTAATGAGCGGAGCAGAAGCTGAGGCAGCTGGGAAATATACAAATAACAAGGATGCTCGCAAAAGAAAGGATGGAATAGATGAAGTTTCAAGTGATAGTAAAAGCATGAGCAGCTGGAAAGTGGGTGATTTTAAATTGATGGGTGGAAACGAAGGGATGATAAGCAAATGTGGTTTTACAATGTGAAAAAAGTATCAGATAAACTAAGTGATGCTGTGGACCAACTGGAAAATATGGAAGTAAATGGGAAGAATGGGAGCGAAGGGACTTTATGTGAGAGAAGTGATGGACTGTGATGTAAAACTGACGAGACAAGTGTAAATATGGAGATAAATTAGATGCATGGAAGTCGATGGATAATGTGCAAAAATGTGATAAAAGTTCATTAAAAATGTGGAAAGAACAGCATTGGAGCAACTCAGCAAGCCAAACAAAGCAGCGTCAACACTTTGTCTTCATCTGTGCCTGACGGAAAAACAGGAAGCGTTTGGTAATCAACCAACAGCCGAGCTCTGCACATTTCAACCCAACCCCCCCGTGATGTTCTGTAAACATTATAAAAGAAAATAAAAATGCAGTAAAGTCCATTCTGACTTCAGTGCACATTAAAATAAAACAATTCAGCCATTAAAATACTAATTGAACATAGTAACGAAGTCAAAATAAGATGACGTATATAAAAAGCCAAACTCAATTTAAGTCAATGATTTTATTTATTTTTGTTTTCCTCCATCACGTCTCTCATCATCCCTCGACCTCCAGCTGCTTCTGCCCGTTGTGATTACATCTTTTCTAAGGTCACTGTCAGTCTCTTCGTCCACTGGAAAATATGGAAATAAATCAGATGAATGGAAGTGAATGGATGCCTGTAACGGGTGGATACGTTTAAGGTTAAAATAAAAAGCAAAGTTAAAGGAAAAAGCCCCAAACGGCTAAAAAATGTTTACGAGAAGTCTGGACTCACAATAAGCAGAATGCTGTGATCATAAAACCATATCCAAGTTGTTTGTTTAAACAGATTTTCTTATTATTTCTTATTTTTTTTAATCAAAATCTAATGAAAAATATTCTAAATATTGTAGTGAATTTGGCACCAACACGTCGTCCCAACAAAAGAGAACAGCTGGAGGGAGGTGTTAGGCATGATCAGCTGGAGGGAGGTGTTAGAGATGATCAGCTGGAGGGGGATGTTAGAGATGATCAGCTGGAGGGGGATGTTAGAGATGATCAGCTGGAGGGAGATGTTAGGCATGATCAGCTGGAGGGGGATGTTAGAGATGATCAGCTGGAGGGAGATGTTAGAGATGATCAGCTGGAGGGGGATGTTAGGCATGATCAGCTGGAGGGGGATGTTAGAGATGATCAGCTGGAGGGAGATGTTAGAGATGATCAGCTGGAGGGAGATGTTAGAGATGATCAGCTGGAGGGGGATGTTAGAGATGATCAGCTGGAGGGGGGTGTTAGAGATGATCAGGTTGTTTTGCAGCAGGTCAGTGACATGAGTGGGTACGAGAAGAGCATCTTATAGAGGCAGATTGATTGGAGGAAATAAACTGCATCTACAAATTGTGGAACAATTTCAGAATTTCATAAAACTGCACAGACTTTGAGTATCTGATCGTCTGCAAACGAGCGAACGTTGAGTTTGAGTGATTACAGTAAACATTTGAACCCTAACGAGGACGGTGTGAATAATGAGTGGAGGTGAGCGGTGCAGTGAGTCTTTGTTTTTGTCTTTCAGGGCCTGTTTTGGAGAACACGAGGTAAGAGCCAGCCTGGTCACAGCCTCCATCTTCACTCTTCTTCTGTTTCTTTAAACTGTACTGACGATGATGCAGTTTAACGCTTTCAGCACTTCTTCCTCTGTGGTCATCGACACTCGTTTCCAGCGTAGCACGAAGGCTCCACGTATCTGTCTTTGTAGATTTATCACTTCCTCCCTGCACTCCTCTTTTTATCTGTCCTACTTTCCCACCGTCCTTCCCCTCCTTAATGTTTTCCTTTCCATCATGTTCCCTCGTTCCAAACGCTGTTCATTATTAGTTTGTCCTTCTGACCTCCTCTTCCTCATTCACTCCTTCCTCCTCCTATTCATCTGCTTTGTCCTTCTCTGTATCTCTCTCGCTCTTTTAATTCTCTTGCGTTTCATCTCATTTAGTCGTTTGGTATTCAACACACTCATATACAGGCGCTCGTTCACCTCCAGACGAGGTCATCAGAGCTAACGATGGAGGGTCTGTGCTGAACTCTGTTTGTGCTTGGCAGGTCAGCCCGGTGCCGTGTCATCGTCGGGGTCGTTTCTCCTGCAAGCGACCCTGCGGACGACCTCTGACCTGCGGCAACCACTCCTGCAGCAGAGAGTGTCATCTGGTTAACAGCAGCAATCCAGTAAGGAGCTTGTTTAGATGTCTGTTAATGAAATCTGATGAACGATGGCACCAACAGAAACTGCTGTTCCTCTGTCAGCCACTCGAGACCGGCACCAAACTCTGGGTGGTCCCCAGAGACTGTATATAACAGATGGATGTAGCTGCTAGGGCACATAAGTCACGATAACACCACTGCAGATATTTTTAAGTATATATTCACATTTCCTGGCAGGTACAACAATAGCAGCTCTGACAGTGAGTCAGCCTCCAGCGGCAATTTAGAAAAAACACAGCTACTTTGGATACGTCCACAAAAGTGTAACATCTAAGAAAAGTCCTCCTGCTGAAGGTGGAAACAACAAACACACCACTGAGCACAACTGGGCTGTGAAGCAGGAAACTACTGACCCAGCGAGCGTTGGTGGAGCTTTACTGAAAACACAACCTGGACTACAGGATGTGATGCTGCTGCCGGCGGCACCTTGTAGCAATACATTCACACTTAGACTTCATCAGTAACAGAAAATCCCCTTGTTTTTGTTTGCACTAGTAAAGCTACAGTCACCAATAAAACATCATCCAGTATGATCACAAACATCCTTGAAATATTGTGTTTAATTTTGAGTCTCCACTAATAGCCACTATGACTCTACCCATTGGATTCTGGACTTTTTTCCTGGATCCACAGGCTGCCATCGCACAGAAACCTGGTAGCTGGTGCTCTAATATTCAAATAAAATCCTCGAATTTCACCAAAACTGGAGCTCAGACGTCTTGAACCACCTGTTGGTAAAGTTAAACACAGCAGCCATGTTATTGGTCAGATAATTGCATTAAAAATGCTCCGATGCGCCGAGGTCACGTCCAGGGACTCCAACTAGCTGATGTCATCATCCACCTGTCAGTTACAGAAGCCAGGCCCTTAATAATACAATCTGTAAGCACAATTAAAATGTAAACGGGTAATTTATAGAGTACAGTTGTTAAGTATGCACCTTATGCTTTTGCAAGCATGTATATATTTTAGTAATTAAAAGCTAGAGGATCGATAACAGAGCCCTGTGGAACTCCGCGAGCTGTGAGAAACTGTGACGTGTCCTGGTGTTTGTTATTCACAGTAATCCTACTGGTTGCTTCACCTGATCTCATCTCTCTGCAGTGTGAGGTGTGTGAGGAGGGTTGCTCTAAGCCCCGCCCATCCGGCTGCCCCCACTCTTGCCCCCGCCCCTGTCACCCAGGCGCCTGCCCCCCCTGCAGCCAGATGATCCGCCAGCGGTGCCACTGCAAGATCAGCCTGCTCTACGTGGAGTGCACGTCAGTACAAACACACACATGAACACATGATGTAAACAAAGTGAGTGATGGCATGACTGGAAACATGACCGGCCTCGTTTGAAATGACGAAACAAAGCGCGATAAAGTCACGACTGCTGTGTAAAGGTGACAGACTCATCAGAAGCTTTTTCTTTTCTTAACTTCCTCGTTTTAAATCAAAGCTTCTTGCTGCATAATTTGAAGCAGAAGGAACAAAAATGCTTGAGACTAACAGGATGGTCGATGTTAATGCGTTTAAAGAGAAGTAATATCAGTGTTTTATATGGAGAGGGAGCCAGCTGAGTGACAGAGCCTGATATCAGTGCTGTGTAAGAAGCCTCGCGTCACCCATCGTTCTTTGTTTTTCTTGGAAAATGTGCGACGGTGATTTATCAAAACGTGTAGCTGGATGAGGGGAAGCGACAGGCCCTGTGTGGCGCTCAGACACCGTCCATCTGCTGCAGCTTTTTAGGTCTGCCACTTCTTCTTTTGTCCTCCACTTGTTTCCTTCTTTAAGGACACACTGTGCAGCGTGCTGAGATATGCCAAGCTTTCAGCTAATAGCTCTTTGGGAATCACCTTGTTGGTACAAAAATCCCATTTGATGTCCGTAAAACTGTTTTATCTTTGGCATTTTTCACAGATTCAACTAAAGGAATGAGAGCGAGTGATGTGTGATTGTTTTTTAGGGAACAAAGACGCCATTTAAATTTGGTTCTTTGTTTTCTGTTACGTGTAGTCACAGCACTGGAATGATTTACAGATCAGTGCTTAGGGGTTTAACAAATAAGAGCCAGACTCTGGGAGGGGGGCATCTGTGAGAGGTGTGAGGATGAAGACAAGCTGAGGGAGAGCCGGAGATTAATAAAAAGGAATAATTCAATGGATAGAGGTGGCAAACACATAGTGAGGAAAGATGAAACACCCAGGGTGCTCTAATGGATGCTACAGTTCTCTAAGCTCATTAAGATCAGATGTGGCCTGATTATTTAAGACCTTTCATTGCTTCTTTAAACCTGACAACAAAGTGTGGGCTGGTTTAACCCTTTAAAGCCGGTCGGAGCAGCACGCTCTGTTTTGTGTAACTATTTTTAAATCCCGGTAGCTCTGCAACCACGTGAGCTAGCACAATAATTTTTTTTTGCATATGAAACCGGAGGAGTTGTACTTACATCTTATGCCATCAGCTTGTCCTCGGTCACAGTTTCCTTCCACATAGAGTTTTGCAAAAACTGCATAAAAAGCACTTGCAGCAACAAAAACATAATATTCCAGAAACACGCTTTGCCGATCCGATCAGCTGTTTGTAACACTTCCTACGTTACAATAGACGTCAGCGCGAACTATCACATGTCCGCCATGACCTGCCCGAAACCGGAAGTGACGTCATTTTTGCGGAAATGTCGTTTTTTACCATCAGGGCCTCATGAGCCTATACTGGTGTTTTTAAAAGTTATCTTTGACTTTATGACTTTCTGTGTGGTTTCTGGGATGCTTAGGACTCATATTGCACTGCTGGAAATAGTTTATTTTGATGCATATGCTGCTTTTTTGCTAATTTGCATTATAATATTTATTTTCGTTTTTCCTGCAGTGTATAAAAATTGGTGTATTTCAAAAATAAAACTATGAAGACACTCAAAATAAATTTCCTGTGGTGGGAAACTATTTTGTGCAACTTTTTTGTATTTACAGTTTTGAGGGATAAGCCTCTTAAATTTCTCTAACTAGAAATATATGTTAAAAAAACAAAAACCATTTTCAATTTTTTTGTAGTTTATTGCACTTTTTTGCAATTTATGTAATTACTATGCACTTAATGCAGACATATTATTAAAAATTAGGCTGTAATGGTTGTATTGATGTATAGCAACTTGAAATGCTCCCAAAAATGGCTCCACAGCATGTAAAAATATAATATAAGCTCTGGCGGACTTGGTTCTATGGTAGGTCTTAAAGGGTTAACACTTGCACAGGACTGTAACTCTGTGGTCTTACTTATATGTCAATAGAAGATTTAATTGAAACACTCTTGCCGACCTTCACGTGTAAAATAATGTCTGTATGAGGCGTGTTTGTTTAAGAGGAAACTGAAGTTCTTCTTAAAGTCTGGCACAAACTCAGACACTCGGCAACAGATCTGGAACATCTCCCGAGTCTTCGGTGGCCCTGAGGCGCAAAACACAACAACAGAACAAGTGTGAAGTGGTTTTCTGTAGGGCTCAACTCACTTCCAGCTGTGGTTTCCAAACCGTGCCGTGAGGCAAGTCCAGGCTTGTTCCAGCTGGATGTTTTTAACTGCGACGTCGAGCTTCACAAGACGTTCTGAGCAGTCGGTTCACTGCATCAGGGCGATGCTGTTGAGGGCTGGATCGGGGCTTGCAATACTCAGACAGAGATCTGCGTCTGTCTTATCAGCATGCGAGTTATGAACTAATTCAGGCTGTGAGAAGAAGGCCCGACGATGCGTGTGAAACACAAAGGTCAAAGGTGAGTGCTGCTCAGGTGAGGCCTGGATCAGTGAAGCTGTGTCAGCAGGCTTTAAAGAGGGCGGCCTGAGAGCGTCGCTGTTCCTGCTCCAGGTGTGTCAGAGCCCGTCTGCAGGTAGCGACGCTCAGCTAGTGTCACTGTGCAGCAGCGTGAACACAGAGGCTGCTGTGAGCTCCAGGGGATCAGCAGCTCATCACTAATAAAACGTGTGTGAACTAAAAGTGTTACTGCTGACCGATCGATCGCTCTCTCTGCAGGAAGCTGACCGCAGCCGACGAGCAGACCAAGGAGGCCCTGAGCTCCTGCAACAACCAGTGTCCCAAAGAGGTATGAGCACCGGCCCCACTGCGTCTGTGGTGTCCTCCCTAAGGGCCCCAGTGCATCATGGGACTAGTTTATCAGCCTTTGAGTGCCATTAAAGTGTGACCGCTCTGCAGGTCCCAGCTCTTTCCTTTCTTGCTCCTTTCCTCTTTTCTTCTTCTGTTTTTCTCCCTCCTCCTATCAACGGTCAATAATCCACATCGTTAGCCGTGTGGCGCCAGCTGAACACCAACAGTCTCGCTCTCAAACTCGTGCTTTCTTTCACCTGGGAGTGATTTAGTGTTTTCATTCTGTGACTTAAACACACACAAGTAAAATGTTTGAGCAGTGGCGGTTCGTGTGCGTCCTTCTGTCAGAACACTGTTTTCATTCAGCTCTGAAGAGCCAAGACACACTTACGCACGCACACACACACAGACACACACACACACACAGCAGGAATAACAAACATGCAGCGGCCGCAGCGCTGTGGTGTTTACACTCTCTTCTTCTGCAGGTTTCAGCCTCTCAGTTCGATTTTCTCTCCGTTCAGGCGGCTGATCTGAAAAATGTTCCCATGAAGTAAGAAACAAAGTGTTTAAAGACCCTTCAGATGTTTGTTTCAGCGTGTCGATCGGTGTAACCCTGTGAAGTCCTGCAGCAGTGGCGGTGTGTTTTCATAAATCACTACAGAAGAAAAAGAAAACTTAGCAAACATTTCTTTTTTTCATGTCGTACAGAAGTTGAAAAGCATGAGGATTTGAGTTCACCTCCACATCCTCTCTGTCTGTGCACCCAGTGTGTGGCTGCTGCTGATGTCAGCATTACAAACGTCCAGGTGGAGGTATCTGGCACAGAGGTGGCGTCTGTGACGTCAGCGCGTTCATGAAAACAAACTCCAGCTTCAGTGTTTTCTGTGCTGCTAACCATCAAAGACGTCAGACGCTGGCTTGGACTTCGCCGGGTTAAAAGAAATAAATCCAGAAGTCGGCTCGTCTCGTCTGGAGATGTTGAAACTCTTCACAATCGTTTCAAAACATGAAAGAAACCACAAAAAAAACTTGTTTGAGTTTCAGCCTTTAGTTTATGTGAGTCCGATACAAGCTGCGGTCCAGCTGACGGTGGTGACGTTTCCTCCACCGCGAAAGGATCAAAGCGACCGTCGGGGCGGAGCCAGTGTTTCATTTCACTGTTCGACGGTTGCTTCATGTTTGTCTTGGACAGAGCTGAAGTTTGCCTCGCTACAGCAGCACAATTAATCTGTGTGTGTGTGTGTGTGTGTGTGTGTGTGTGTGTGTGTGTGTGTGTGTGCAGCTGAGCTGTGGCCATCGCTGTAAGCAGGTGTGCCATCCAGGTGTGTGTGAGGAGACGTGTCAGCAGAAGGTGAAGCTCCGGTGTCCCTGCAAGAGGATCAAGAAGGTAAAACCAGAAGCACTGTGGCCACTTTATTAGGAATACCTGTGCAGTGTTTTTGATGATGATGTAACTGTGGACGTCTGTCAGGATGAGAAGGTTGACTCTCTACTTATGACACTATCAGTCATGATAGAGCATCAGTAAAGTCTCATTCAGTAATTTCTTCAGTGGAAATCCTATAAACGATTCCTTCATGTTTAATTTACCCAGAAAAAGCAAAAATAATCACTCATTAGATTCGTGGTTGGATAGACGATTTCACTGGTGGAGTTATGGATATTTTGGTTGTCTATATTTAACTTTGAGGAGGATGTCTGGTAGGGGTGGGGAAAAAATCGATACTGTGTAGTATGGTGATATTTTGTTTGCTAATAATGTGTCGATACAGGGACAGCAGAAATCGATATTTTGTTACAAAAAGGTTTTTGTGCTCTGACTTCAGAGCATGTTGATCCTTTTTCTGAGCAAGAATCCTGACATTCCTTCACTGTCCAAATGTGTTTAACTTGTTTATGGCAGCAATAAACATGACAGTTTACTTATTTTAATTTAAGACATGTTTTATTTTAATTAAGTTTAAACTTTTTTATTTAATGTAAAATTATATTTTGTTTTAATTTACTTTCAAATTCTTCAGTTGCTGAAGGGGCTGCATAGTTTTCATAAACTGCATAGTTCAGAATAGCTATAATTGTACCAGATGGTTGATTCAGTTAAGTTGGACTAGACTGTAATACAAACCGTTCAGTTTGTCAACAATAAAACTGAAATGAGAGAAAGACTGAGTGTGAGACTTTGATATTAGATAAAATGAATATTGATAAAGTTTACCTTTATGTACAGAATCTGAATATCGCAAAATATTTTTAAAAATTGCAACAATATCGTATCGTGCGTTAAGTATCGTGATAATATCGTATCGTGGGATGTTTGGTGATTCCCACCTCTAATGTCTGGTATTGCGAGTTCAATTAAGGCTCACTCTGTCACTCTCAGCAGTTTAGAAAACAGTCACAACCTCTAATCTACTGATTTGTGTGCAGGTACAACATATTTCCAACAGTATTTCCTACATTAAAAAGGTAAAAACATTCACATTTGGATGTTTGAGGGGTCGACAGTGGAGCTGTAGAGGATTCAGGGTCACCTGGTCCAGCCCTAACTATATGCTTTAGCAAAAAGGAAAGTTTGAAGCCTAATCTTGAAAGTAGCGATAGTGTCTGTCTCCTGAATCCAAACTGGAAGCTGGTTCCACAGAAGAGGGGCCTGAAAACTGAAGGCTCTGCCTCTGTGATGTGATCTGACTTCAGTGTGTTCAAATAAGAGAGAGAGTTTCACACCTGCAGAGACAAATACATTTACTCTCTGCAGCATCTGGAACGAAATATGGAAAAGTTGGTTTTTTCCAGGCATAAAGCAGAACAATTTCCACTCTGCAGGACTCTGACATTAGCTTTGTGTGTGTGTGTGTGTGTGTGTGTGTGTGTGTCTGTGTGTGTGTGTGTGTGTGTGTGTGTGTGTGTGTAGGAGGTGCTGTGCTCGCTGTCGGCTCAGTTTGCTGTTGAGTGTGACGACGTCTGCAGAGAGCAGCAGAAGAAAGTCAGCCAGGTATAAACACACACCTGTACAGACTGAGTGATTCACACCTGGACACACAAACACTGACACTCTGCGTGTGTTTGTGCGTTTAGCTGAAGGAGGCGGAGCAAAGAGCGGCTCAGGAGGAGGAGCAGAGGAAGCTTCAGGTGAGTTTCATGCCGTTCCACCTGGATGAGGTTCAGACTTTCAAACGTTCAACATGTAAAGCTAATAATAGCTGCGAGTGATGACGGTGGATGCTGAGTTGATGTGGTCGGAGTCCAGCTGTTGGGTTTGAACTGTGTTATTGTGCAGGAGGAGCTGGAGGCGTTCGAGAAGCGGCAGCAGCGAGGAGGGCGGAGGAACAAGAAGCGGGGTAGAAGGGAGGAGGTGGACGACGAGCGCTCAAAGGCGGCAAGGTGGTGGAGGAGGTGCGCCGCCTTTGTCCTTGTCCCGCTGGGCGGCGCGCTGCTGTCTGCCGCCACCTACTACTACCTGCAGGAGTCGGCCTGAGCAGACGGCGGCGTGCAAGCTTCTGTTTCCTGCCGCCATTCAGACACCCTTGTGTTAACCATAGCAGCAGTGGCTTTAGGTTAGGTTGGATGGTTCGAACTTTGAACACAACGCTGCCTCACGTTTCAGAACAAAAGGAAGTTTCTCCTTTTTCATTCAGTGAAAAGTTCGATTGATTTTTGAAAGCAGTGAAGAAAAACGTTAAAATAGCTGCTTTAAGTTTGACTTTGACTAAATTGTTGTGAGAGATGAGCTACGTGTGGTTTGTCACTCCGTCACATAAAGTAAGACTTTGTGGCTCACAGTGACCATGGTAACAAGTCTGATCAAAACTTATGGGAAAGTGATTTTCCCCTCTGCTACCTACCAAATATCTCAATTATGTGAAAAAAGGTCAAATTATTTGGCCTGATCTTGATCCAGTGGTTCCCAAACTAAGCAGCACTGCAGTTTAATAACGTCCCTGAGGTTCCAGTGAGCCAGTCTTTGTTTATTTGTCTAACATTACAGAATAAATATGTTTACAATCTGATATAAATATATTTTTGGGTTCTATAGCGTAACACATGTACAGAAATGCAGTAACCATCAAGGTCATTGAGAGTATCAAAAACCTGAAACCTGTAAAAATACCCTTCAGTGGAAGAAGGGGGCGGGGCCAAACGGTGTTTGTGGAGTTCCACATGGCTCTATCATAGATCCTCTACTTTTTATTCTGATTTAAATTATATTCTTGTTTTTCAAAGTATGCTGTCTTTACCCCTTCATCACAACTGTAAGGTTGTTGGCTCTCACGATGTCTCGCCTGTTTAAAGGGTTTACGTTTGCATTAGTGGGGTCTCTGTGGGACCTCTAGGCTGTCTTTATGCTGTTGGAGCCTTTGGAGACTGGGTCTGTTTCGTGGAGGTTTAACTGGGACAGAAATGAAGGTTTGGGAACCACTGGGTTGGTCTAGTTTCATCATCAGTTTCATGCACACTGACATGGAGCATAGTGTTAGATCATGGAGTCAGCTCATGCCTTACTACACACCAGTGTGGGGCGATCTTTAAACTGGTTTAGTCTGCATACATTAGCTGCTTTGTGCCCTCCTGCAGACCAACTCCTGCTGTCCTGCTGGGTGTCTTCACTGATGTGTGTGCATGCCTGCACAGAAAGCATGCACACGTGAGACTGAGGTTGTAGTAGAGAGACTGATGCTGCAACAACAACACATCCTAATGCCTCCTGTTTTCATCCTGGTAAACCTCTAATCAACCTTTAATATTCTCCATAATTGTTTTTAATGTGTTTCAAGTTCAAAATGAAAATAAGAGACGAACATTTTGACACTTAAGTTGTAGTAATTGATATCTTTGGTTCCCTTTAAATGCTTTTCCTCATTAATGTACCTTCATTTTTCTCCCTAATGTGTAATCTTTGTGTTTGTGTAAGTTTAAAGTACAAAATGAACAACAGGAAGTTTCTGACTGGAAAAATCTGAAACAAATCTCCTAGCGTCATTTTTGTGAGGAATCCATCAGATACTGGAACTCAACTGTCTAATATTCATGCTGAAATGTTTCAATTGTTTTGATTTAAAGTTTTTCTTTCATATTTTTCATTCTTTTTTCCTAAAGACTTAAAAAATAAATCGAAATGAAACAAAAACCCCTGTGTTCATTTTTTCTAATTGAGCTTTTTTGTAACCTTCTGTTAGTCAGACCACGCCCACTCTTCAAACTAATGCTGACGTATGAACGCCAGTTCTGCTGTTTCAAAAACATTCCCGTTATAAGGAAGTCAACAGGAAAACGCCTCTTGGCTACTCTGCAGCTTTCAAAGTCAGATCCACCGCTCGCTCATCACATACGGTGTGAAATCACAGGAAAAACAGAAACTAATGGGCTGCGTCACCGTGGTTACGCCCATTTATGTTTGTATTAAGCTTCTCAGAGTAATTAAAACCACCTTCAGCTGCAATATTAAAGCGATGCAAATGTTAAGATATCAAAAATGATCTCGTCATATCACAGATATGAGTCTTGAGTCCAATAAGTACAGCTGTATATCTTCATACTACAAGTTTTATGACTTTTCAGCATCAAAATAAATGTAAATGTCTTCTGTACACAGACTGTACATAAATGATGGACACTGTGATGCCACTCATTGGTTAATGAAGCCTCAAGCTGCCTTGGGAAATTGGAGGTGGTGAGAGAGGGACGTCGTGAGGCCAACGACGCGACGTGCAACGAGCACGCTCTCTCTGAACTTCCTGTTTCACTCAGTTTGAGCTGAATACCACAACTGATAAACTTGTGAAATCATTCAGACTTGATCAGGAAAGGAGCAGCGTTCAATAAGCACAAGTCTTTCTGTCCTCCAATCAGAAGGTTAATGCACTTCTGTGCTGGCTTCAGTTCAGAAACAAAAACTATGTCCATCTCTTTACACCAACCACCTTTTTTGTTAATGTTCTGACTTCCTGTGAGCCCCTCCTTGCTCGTTTGTAATCCCCCTTGTGTGACCTTTAAAACAAAGTTTCAGGAAACGCCCCTCCCACTGAAGCTTGGTCATGGTGAATGTTTACAGAAGGAGGTTAAAAGCCTTTCTTCCCCATCTGAGTTTGCAACAGCTGGTGACAAAATCACCACACAACAGATTTATCTGCAACATTGTAGTTACATTGTAGAACATCGTAACTATGACTACGACCATCAAAGTCATCAAAAAAGAAACATTATTACAAGTTAACATCATGAATACGTTACATGTATGTTGTGCTGTCAGACTCTTTTTAGCATTTAAAACATTCAGCGAGCACAGACCGCCTCTGTGGTGTCCACTCCTCACTGATGAGTCACAGCTCTGGAAACGCCCCTGCTGTTGAAACTGGGGCACCTCTTAATACTCTTAATGCACCTGTTTACCTCCATCCTATGATAGTAAACTCCACCCATCTCAGACTCTCTATGCTGCTTCTGTTTGTCTCCAGGGCAGACCCATCCACCCACCCATCCACCCTCTCCCTGCCACTTCCCAGGTGGATGCAGATGTAACCAGAGAGTTCAGAGTCTGATTTGTGTTTGTATTCCTGACGGAACTTTCGGAGGTGTCTCGCACCCGTTGGGGGTACCCCCTGCTGAGGCGCGCACATGTGCGGCAGCAGCTTTGAAGCTGGCGCTCAGGGCGGCACGAGGCTCCGGCCCTGCACCTGAATCCAGGAGCGTTAATCCCACGTTAAGACCTCCTCACGTGGGCACGACCTGAGCTGTGTGACAGTAAACAGCGGAGGGGGAGGAGACGGGGTAGGGGCGGAGCCAACGTGTCTCGTTCCCGGTTAGTTAGCGGAGCAGCTCGCGGGCAGCAGACAGAGGGATGGTCTCGCGCTCGGCGGCGGGCAGCAGCAGGTCATGTTGTCCGCGCGGCTGGAGACCTGCCCGCGTGTCACCTTCAGCGGAGCGGGAACTGCGGCGGTGAGTGCCCCCCTCGCTCTCTCTCTCTGTGTCCCCGCTGTCTGCGGAGCTCTCTCTACCTCTGTCCCCGCTTCTGCTGCTGTCCTTGGTGTCCGTCCTCTGTCCTCTCCGCCTCTCCGTGCTGCTGCTGCTGCAGACTCTTCTTATTCTCCAACACTTCAAAGATATTTCAAGGCTTTAATCAGAGAAGCGTCAACAGAAAACTGACACAAATATGTTTTTATTTCTGTTTTATTTCAGCCAAATCTCATTGAGTCATCTCTGTTTGAAATAACCGGTCACAGAAATAATTACAGATTTATTTTCTGTTTACCTTTTTTTATGTTACTGTCACATTTGTGCAAAAGTCAGTGCACTTTTGCTATAACATTTACCTGAGGGCACAGGTGTGCTCAGGAGCATGAAGCATGTAGGAAACACGATGTTGTTCCGATATCTGACTTTTAATGTCGTGTAGTGATGTAGCGATGTCCGTCTGTGTAGAGTTTCCAGCGAATGTGAGCTCTGATGGTTATTAAACTGCACCCAGAAAACAGCAGCTACACTTTCATTTCTTTATTAATAACTCTGATAAATTTAATTTCTTCTTAATAAATGTAATTTCTTTTCTCAATGGCACCTTAGATTCGATCATGTTTGGGTGATTAGTGGATCTCTGTTTATTCATAAAGACTTTGATTTATTTTGATGTCAAATTTAAAAAGTCATATTAATTGTGGCTCCAGCTGAAGCTCCTGACGCGTCTCCGTTTCTACAAGATGATCCAGGAAACAGCTGAAAGTTCACACACACGCTCTCAGACCTGATGGTGTGCACTCGTTTACCTGCTAAACACGGTCGCCTCCTGATCAATACATTTGTGATGTTTCGGAGACTAAATGATTACAAACTTAGTTATTAACAGAGAGTTGTAGTGCTGGAAGAATCAGAGCAAGTTTAATAACTACAGCTAATAATTAAAATAGATACAAAACAAACAGTTTACTCACATCTGATCAGAAAGTTTTATTATGTTTGACTCTTTTTCTTAAATAAAAACATTATTGAGATTAAGAACATGATGATGTTGTAGAAAGCTGACATTTAAACTGTGTTTTCTTTATGTTGTGTGACAGTAAACTGGGTGTTTTTGATTATATAAATATGTCAGAACCAATAAATATGAACAGTTTTAAGAATTTACTTTATTAACCTCTTAAGCCCCAACGCCCCCTGATACGGGGGCAAAAGGCAGGAGATCGGGTTAGGGGCTTAAGAGGTTAATGCCTGAGGATTATGTGATTTCAGTTGCTCCAAGACAGACGAACAGTAACCGACTGAAATAAATACAAATAAAATTACAAAATATATACAAATAGCTCAATTCTAAATATCCACAATGTTGCAGAGATTAAATATGATTCACATCGTCTGATCTGCTCCTTACTTAATTTGCCCTTCAAAGTAAAAGTCTGTGGTGTAAGACGTACATAAATAAATAAATAGTGAGCTTCTTGTTATTATTGTCGTGCAATAAAAAGAAAATGAGCCACGCTGCAGCTTTCACACGCTCTTTCAGATGCACAGCAGACGTTGTGGTAACGAATCAGCCAATCAGCACATCATACAGAGCAGCTCCACAGAGAGAGAGGGGGTGGTGGAGTGAGCAGTATTTAAAGTGGGGGGGCTGCTGTGTGGTGTCAGGTGTCGGCTCGTTGTCACATCGCTTCAAAAATAGCTTCGGCGCGTCCAACGGAAACTCTGAGAGGGCAGAAACACCCCGAGCACCCACACCTCTGCTCTCTGTAAAAATAACCTTCAGTGGAAGAAGGGGGCGGGGCTAAACAGACAGCATAGAGCCAGAAGCCTGCTCTTTTGTGCTCTGATAACCTGGATCCTGGTGTTTTATGAGTCCTCTGAATGTCTCTCTGTGTCCCACAAAGAATCTGGCTCGAGGACCCCAGGCAAGGATGGGCGGGGAGGCGTGTCCCCACAAGCTGGGCTCCACCAATCACCTTCGGCTTCTCCTCTACATCCTGATTCCCACCGTGAGCCTGCTGGCCGGCCTCCTGCTGCTCGTCCTGGTCCTCACTGGTAGAGACACACAAACACAGTCTGGCTGATGACCTCTGAGGTCAAAGACTCCATCTTCACTTTCAGTCTGGACATGACCCTGATATCACTCCACCCTCCTTCTCTGTCCTCTAATCTCCACCCGTCCTTCTGATTCTTTGTCTCTTTCCTCCCTTTTCCCTTCTTTTTCCTTCCCATTCACACCATCATTCCTTCCTTTTTATTTATTTTTACTTCATTATTTCTCTTTTTACTTTCCTCAGTTTAGTTTCCATCTTTCCCTCCGTCACTGCTACATCCTCCTTCTTTCCCCTGAGTCATCCTCTTTCTGCCTTCATCCCTCCTTTCTCTCGATGAAGAGGAGCTACAGAGGGATGAGGGGGGAATGATGGAGGCACGGTGAACAGATTGATGTGTGTAGGAGGAGAGGTGTGCATGTGTGTCACCATGACAGCAGGGAGTCCCTCAGCCAATCAGCACGAGGATCAGACTGAATTTCAAATATTTACGCAGGTAGTAAAAGAGACGCGGCAGCATCTGTCCATCTTCACCATCCTCCTCCTCCCCCAGCTATCGTCTTCACCCCCATCACCTTTTCAGCCTCCCCCCTCATCGTTTCTCTTCCTCCACTGGATTTTCCTTCCTTTATTTTCTCGTGTCTGCTTTGATGATTCATTTCTTTCTCAAATGTATTCGATTCAGTCTTATTTCTCTTTCTGAACACACACACACACAAATACCACAAACATTGTCTGAATAAACTTTTTTAATTTACACTAACAGAAAATTTGAGAACTTATTCTCCTCGCAGTGAGAGCTCCTCTCCTCTTTCTTCTTCGTTGGTTTCTTCTCCCTCTGCAGCTGTTTTTCTTTTGTCTTCTTCTCTCCCCATTACACACTTAATGGTCTTTGCAGAGCCTCCTGCTTGTCTCCGTCTGTTTTCAGAGTGAGAGCCGTCACATTCACTCTTCAGCAGTTTTTATTTCTCAGCCTCCGACTGAACGATGATCCACAGTCACGCTGTGTGCACATCACACCTGGCTCTCACCGTTGGACGGTGTTGTTGAGTCTCCTCAAGCAGCAGCAGAAGGTTTCAGAGTGTTCTTCTGAGCTTTGTCAAAAGCAGCAGCCCGCAGCCTCACATGTGTCCTCATCAGGGGCGTGAAGGGAACTTTCTGCTGAGCGCAGCAGGAAACCAATCACACCGACAGCTTTTAGTGCTCCTGATTATTGCAGATATCTGCTGCGGGGGGGTGGGTGGGGGGTGGGTGGGGGAGGAATCAGGCTGTTTTTTTAATCGAATCAACAAATAAAAAATGATAAGTTCAGTTTTAGTCAAATTAAAGTCAGCGTGAGAACATCAGCAAATAAAATCTGGTTAATCTTCACTGCAGAGCTTTTCTCTGGTCCTTCACACCAGCTCGCCGTCTGACAACCATATTTGTAATTCGAGATCTACTGACCAATGATTTTGAAATGGCTCTGCTGCATGCAGGTAAGCAGCCTGAGCACAGAGCAAATGAAGGTAAATTGCAGTCTGAAAACCATCGACTATCATTTTTCCATCCATCCTATTCAAGCTGTCACAGACCCGGCGGCAGGACACACCTGGACAGGTCCATCCAGCGCTCCGTTTCTTGATTTCCTTCCTGAATTTCTTGTGGCGTTCGCTCTGATTAATGGTTCCAGCTGTGGGACTTACACTTTGGCACCAGTTTTATTTATTTATTTGATGGAAGTCAGAGACCACTCACGTTCATTTCTGACTTGTGGGCTGACCTGAGATCTGTGTCTGTAGGCGGAGCTTCAGTAGCTGTTTATCAGTAGCTATATTATTTATATACAGTGACGAGTGGCCTGTTTCACAGTCATGTGGTGTCAATTTCAGGGAGACACTCGGGACACGTACCCACTGATATTTACAGCGCACCCACTCCCCTCCTTACGCTGCATAAAAACAGCCTCCAAGTGCACGACTTATGTATGCATGTATGCTCCTTCACATACGCGAAGACGTCTCTGTCATAAAACGATGTAACAAACGTGCAAAATGAAAATTCCTCGTTTGATTTGTTTCCACCAGAGCTGAGAGGAATCTCACATGTCGGCAGTAATTCAGTGTTTGAGGGGGTGAAGCCGATGATCTGTCAGTGACTCATTTGTAACATTTATACCAGAAATGCAAATGATGAAACCCACGGCTGTGTAAAGAGATTACCATGGTAACCAGCTCTGTCTGACACGGCTGTGCTGTCTCATTAATAGTTTCTTTTCTTTGCCGGAAATGTCATAAAGACAGACGCGGCCGGGGAGTTGATGAAAAACAGTGCTTTAAAAACTCTAAAGTAACAAAGGGAGGAAGAAAGGAAGGGGTGGGGAGACTCACTGTGAGATGTACCGTAACCTCACACCAGCAGGGCGAGGGACAACAATGGAGTCAGTCAAGGAAATATTCAAGACAGGAAGAGAAAAAAGGCAGGAAGTGAAAACAGAGAAAGCCAAAGAGGACTTGACCTTCAAAATAAAAGAGAAATGAGACTCAAAAGCAGAGAGGGGAACACATTTATCAACTCAAAAGCTTCTTTTCCATTAAGAACTTGGGATTCCTGTCCCTTCATTTTGTGGCATTTTCCATTCTCGCCATAACTGAGAGTTTTGCTTCCTTTATTGATGACACACCTGTAGAAAAGAGTCAGTGAGTTCATGGACGTTTAGGTTAAATGTGACCACCCCTGGAGAATACAGACATTTAGGTTTCTGTGAAAGGAGAGCACTTCTTAGTTTTTATATCTTCTAAATTATTAAATTGTCAAATTATTTCCTTAAAACTATTTGAAATTTTGGACTTTTTGTGGAAAAATGTGGATCCAGCGTGTGACACCACACAGCACTCATTCATTCATGAACTGAAGCCACGCTCATGGACGTTCATGAGCTCAGAATCATGCCTGAACCGCCTCCTATGATTGGCTGATACCTGTGTCTTCCTCTGCAGGTATATTTGGCAGCACTCACTTGGACCCCAGCCTCCTCCCCTCGCCCAAACCCATTGCCGACAGCAACCCTGGTTACCACAGCAACAGCACAAGTGACCCCTACCCCGCCTCCTCATTCACGGTGGAAACCGTCACGTATTCGCCACAGAACCGCAGCGAGAGCACACCTGCCACCACCGGCGTTCCCCCGGTGACCTCTTCTCAGGCTCCGCCCACTCAGCCATACACAACGCCCCCTGATTGGCTTGGCTCTGTGACATCGCTGAGCACCGCTTGGCCGAGCAGCGCCGCCTCTGCGCCCGACACAGGTATGAGGTGTGAGCAGGAAAGATGGAAGCAGCAGGGGGTTGTGGGAAACGCAGCTTTTAAAAGACCTGAGTAATGCCGCGGCTAAGGATGAACTACAAATCCCACAGTCCTCTGCAGTCTGTGTCCTTCCTGCTATCTGTCTGTCTGTTGTTGTTGTGTCCTTTCCCGTCAAACAGTAAAATCTTATTAGGCTCCATTAGTGTCGACTGGACGAGTTGATACCTGCGAGTAGCTGCAGAGGATGAGCTGCATTCAGATCTGCTGTCCTCTCCTCTGCTGACCTGACGGGCTGAGTGTGTGTGTGTGCATCTGTGCTGATAAATCGTTTGTTGGGTTGCTATTTTAAAATTCCCCTCGTCTCCGTCTCTCTCTGTTCCTCTGCTGTCCTTCAGTGTCTCTCTGTCTGTTCCCATGTATTAATGTGCAGTCGAGGTGAATGCTAATGAGCCTCAGTCTGTCCCGCGCTCTGATTGGACACTGGACACTCACCAGATTTGGTGGACGTTTGACCTCCTGCCCAGTTCGGCCACCTTGTTAAAAAGGGTCACGCTCAGTGATTAACCGACTCTCTGATGACTCAGATTTCTCCCACTGAGACAACAAGTTAGGCCCTGAAGGTGTCGGCGGTGTCACCTGGCTGTTTGTCATGCTAATGCTAGCTACGAGTGTCTTCTTAAAGCACTGACATTGATACATCCAACTGTGGACAATCGCACGATCTGATATCCTCGTGATGGTGTTGTTCCCAGATCATCATACTAAAGGTTGTTCCAGGATCAACATTGCAAGTGACCAATCAGAATGTTGTGATGTCATACTTTTGCGACTTCGGGAAAAAACGGCGTAAAACAAAAAACTGTACTTAAGCTGCGAGAAACCGCCTCTGTCTGCCGATCAACGGACCCTGACCCTGACCCTTTAATAAACGCTAAGCAGAATTGATATTGTCCTTGCAACATTGGAATTTCATAAATGCACGAATGGGTTGGTGCGCAAAAGAATAACGTCACAATAATGTGATTGGTCACTTGCAATGTTGAACCTGGAACAACATTTTCATGATGATCTGGGAACAACACCAACATGACGATATCAGATCATCCGTGGACGCACAATCCAACCAATTACAGGCGAGGTTTAAACACAGAAAGACCTCAATTTACTGTCATTTGTTATTAGTTATTTGTTATCTTACTAAGTTATTTGCCCCTAAAAATCTCAGAAGGATGGTCTTACTTATCCTGGAAGGCATTAGTTTGGCCTACAGTAAGCATCCATCCATCCAGACGTCCATTCCTTTGTCCATTTGGGGATCTGTGGCAGCAGCTTATTCTAGTCTTAAGCTAGCAAAGTTTTCCAGTTACTATATAATCTCTGAGTGTACCCTTTTTGCCATTGTCCCAAAAACCTCTAAAGGACATCCTGATCAGATGCCAAAACTGATTGGCTGGCTCCTCTGAAGGAGCAGCAGCTCAGCTCACCAGATGTTTGCACTTCTTACTTTGTCCCTAACAGTCAGTCTGGGACCCTCCCTGATGTTTCAGTCACTTCCTTTTGTTGGTTGCTATCCTCTCCTCACCCCAACTGGTCGTAGCAGATAGCTGCCCCTCTGAGCCTGGTTCTACCGGAGGTTCCTTCCTGTTATAGGGGAGTTTTTCCTTCCCACCAAGTGCTTGCTCAGAGGGGGTCGTCTGATTGTTGGGTTTTTTCTCTATGTTGCTTTGAGGTGGCTGTGATGTGGAGCTGCATAAATTAAACTGAATTGACTGCTCGTGACCACAGGTGAGGGTTAGATTGTAGATTGACCATTATGACGAAAGATTGTTTTTCTTTGATTATGACCATAATATTTAAAAATAAACGCTGACATTCCATGAAAATCGTGCAGGTGAAAAATGCCAGTACAGTTTTGGTTAGATCAAACACGGGTGCTCCCATTGGCTTTAGGTCAATCCAATCCAACGCATTGGCACAGTCAAAAGAATTCAACAGTTCCTGAATGCAAATGTTTCTGCATAGATTTTTCAGTGATATTAGGGTCATTATGGTAATCCCAAGTAGGGCGCCACATCCAACTCTTGGCAAATAACCCAGAGAACAAAAAGCAAACAGCAAGACAAAATAATAAACAGACAGTAAAAACTCAAAGGTCTGATAAAACATCTGTTTCCTGTAGAGCTCTATCACACTCCCTCACTTTCAGCTCAACCTTTGCTGCAACACCATGCCTGGGATTACTGTAATGACCCGAATTTCACCATTGGAATTCTTTCAATTGACCAAATGGTTCAGGAGTTATGGGAGCTACAGGTTCGATTTCAGAGGATTCAAATCTGATAACTGTGAGTTTCACCTGCTGGTTTTTGCTGTTTGCCATCATTTTCACAAGATCAGCAAACTTTAGCCACCAGACGCTGCTGGTGCATTTACCTCCAGAGCAGCCATCAAAGTTCTCCAGAAGACTCCAACAGAACAAACACAAAGGGACCAGTTCAGGGACTCCAGTTAGCTGAGGCGAAGTCTAGTAGACAGCTAGCAGCAAAGAGTCTGTGACAGCTCTATCAAACAGCGAGGATACTAAGCCAGTAATAACCCATGAAGCACAGCTTCCATCTGGGAAACAAAACACAACAATGACAGTGGTCAACGTCCACCAAACACATCACGTCGTGGGCAACAATGAAGTGAAATATCACTAATAAAACAAAGATCTGTGAAAACCAAACATGCACCAAAAAGTTGTTGTTGAGAAGCATAAAATATTAGAAACTATAAACAAGCATGTTTTATAACGAGGCTGCAATGACGACAGCAGCCTGCAGGGGCAGCGTTCAGGGTTTGATCCTCGTGACCTCGTCTCTGTGCAGGTAGCTGCCAGCTGATCGTGGAGCCTCAGTGTCACATGTTGCCCTACAATCAGACGTGGCTGTCCTCCTCCGTCGCCGTGGTGAAGAGCTCAGAGGTCGACATGTTGCTAAGGTAACAGCTACTTCCACTAAAAGTCATTGAATTATCTACGGACGGCTGTTTCATACTGAAAAGAAGACGACACAATTAATCATGTCAGGGTTTCATTACTTTTAACACTTAAATGATCCAAACGATTCATCGACGAGTAGACGAGTGTTAGCTGAACGCCAGCGTGTGTGTTGCAGGTTCTTCAGCTACCTCAGCAGACTCTCGTGCTACAGACACATCATGCTCTTCGGCTGCTCGCTGGCTCTGCCCGAGTGCATCGCAGCTGACGGCACACACAACAGGTAACGCACACACAAACCTACAGTCAGCTGTTTCCACACACAGACCTTACTTGGCCTATTTCACAGCCTCTCCAGTTTCCATATAAGCAGCTCGCTGCTGTGGAGGTCGTCAGTGTCGACCTTTCTGGACTTGACCTGGGATTGAAGATTGATTGAAGAGTCTGATGTGAGCTGGAGGGCCGCTCTGACCAGACGACAAACATAAAACACTTAAAAAATATAGAAACTGTTTATATTAAGAGAAAGGTGGTGAGAATCCACATGTCTCCATCCACATGTCCACCTATTTTAATCTGTCCAGAACTGAAGCTGATGTTTGCTCCTTTACTTGTCCTTATATTATCTGTAAGCTTCTTTGCTGTGACTAGAAAAGCCTGAACCCTGAGTGGACCTTTGAGAAGATTGAAATATGGTCTTATCTGTTTCTCAGATATCACAGTCGTCTCTGGACACTCATAAAACTCGTAATTAGACAATTAGAGCTCAGTGTTAGGTTGCTGTTTGATCGCAGTGTCAAATGTTCTCATCAGCAACACTATCCAGCTGCTCTGCTGCTCAGGGCGAGGGGAGGTCCCAGGGCATTAATAAAGTCAGCGCGCTGCACGCTCAAACAGGTGGTGCCCTTATTATGTCTCAGTTTCAGCTTTGAGCACAGTGCCAGAGGCTCCAGGTGCGAACTCGGTCCAGAGTGAAACAGCGTTTCTTCTTCCCTTTCCTCGTTCCCTAGCATCATGCTTTGTTCAAACAGCATGTTGGATTAGTTTCAGGAGGAAGCTACTGATATCAAAGACACAGAATAAAGTGCATCTGTCCAAAGCTGTCAGGAATGTTGGAGGTACCAAAACGCTCAGGTCTTCTTTACTGCCTCACAGTGCCGAGCAGCTTCTCAGTTTACCTAAACCTTGAATCTCGAATGCGAATGTTGTCTTTCAGTTCCAGCACGTTCAGCAAAGACTGAACTTCCTCAGCTATAAAACACAAACAAGAACATCAGCTGTTCACACAGTAAGTGGGACAGCAGCTGTATGTGTGTATACGGCTAATAATAACACCCTCCAAACTCAGAGGGCACACACACACCTTCAGTGTCAGTTTCCACTCCAGACGACCTCTGACTGGAGGATTATGGGACTTTTTTAATGATGCTCCCTGACGTCCGCGTATGTGTGTGTGCAGGACGGTCGTGTTGCCCTGCGCGTCGTTCTGCGAGGCGGCGAGAGAAGGCTGCGAGCCAGTCCTACAGATGTTCAATGCCTCCTGGCCTGACTTCCTGCGCTGCTCCCAGTTCAGCAACACCACCTCTGCTTTGTCACCACCGTCACCACCATCATCACCTTCGCCAACAGGTCTCCTCACGTCACCTGCCTGCTACACACCGCGACAGATTAAAGGGAAACCCTGTGAGTACAAACCACACACAAGACTGAAGTCCTTGTATGTGCTCCAGACAGACATGTACCTAACATAATGAATGCTCTTGGTCCTCTTTCAACATTTGTGGGTCTATCAGGAACTTCGGGGTAACCTTTGATTCTGCTCTTACCCTGGATGTCCACGTCAAATCTCTGGTTCGGTCATGCTTCTATCATTTAAGAAACATTTCTAAATTGAGCCCCATAGTGTCTCATACTGAACTGGAGATTGTTATTCATGCATTCATTTCATCACGATTGGACTACTGTAATTCACTGATTACATGTCTAAACAAAAACTCCCTGGAGCGTCTGCAGATTGTCCAAAATGTGCAGCATTTTGGACAATCTGCAGACGCTCCAGGCAAGCGTCTTGCCTGGAGCGAGCAGCCTTGCTCGCTCCAGGCAAGCAAGGCTGCAGACGCTCCAGGCAAGCAAGGCTTCTGACAAAAACATCGAAATACTCTCATGTGACACCGTTGCTTATACAGCTGCACTGGCTCCCCGTTGAATTCAGAGTCCATTTTAAGATTCTGTTTCTGACATTTAAAGCTCTTCAAGAACAAGCACCAGCGTACATCATTGAACTTTTGAACTTATGCCCTATGCCCCTAGTAGGTCCCTGAGGTCTTGTGATCAGGGCCTACTTTTTATTCAGTATACAAGACTGAAAACCAAGGGTGATAGAGCTTTTGCTACTGTGGCCGCCAGACTGTGGATCTCTCTTCCTCAGAACTTAAGACTCAGTGATTACTTTTAAAAAACAGCTAAAAACACATCTTTTTAGAATTGCATTTTGTTAACTTTTGACTGTTTTTTTTTGTCTTGTAAAGCACTTTGTGATCTTTTATCTAGAAATGTGCTATATAAATAAAATTTTACTTACTTACTTACATAAAATCCTTCACTCACCAAAACTGGAGCTCAGACCTCTGTCAGTTGGAAAAATTAGCCAATCAGCTAACGTATTAGCTCAGATAATTTCATTAAAACATTCTAAAGGCAATGACATTTGATTTGGGACAATGACAAATTTAGGCCTTTAACGGAGTGATAAATCTGACGACTTTTTTGTTTTCTTTTTGCTGTCTGAGAGGAGTGTATGTTCATGTAGTATTTAGAATGTTGGACTGTTTGCAAGTCATTAAAATGTAAAAAAAATAATAAAGATATTGTTGGAAAAAAAAACATTCTAAAGGCTCCAAACTCAATCCAGAGTCCAGGTCCAGGAACTCCAGTTAGCAGCTATCATCCACCTGACCCGTAATAGTACAAACTTTAAGCCTTAAACTTCTTAAAGGTGAATGAAATGTACACCTGTTGTTATAATCGTTATCTACAGAGACCAGTTTTTGAACTATTTTTGTAACAAGTAGTAAACATGTTAATTTCTCCTGTAAAGTTTTAAAACGGGAGTTTGTGGAAATGGACTTAGACAAGAATATGATTCGAATCTGAATAAAAGGTAGAGGACCCATGATAGAGCCTTGTGGAACTCCACAACCTGAAACCAGTCTGTGACGCCCTGTTCTCACAGTTAATCTGCTGCTTACTGCATTGAGTAAAAATGATTTGGGTTCGAACGTTTTCAGGTGAGATCTCGGAGTCACCAGTAAATACAGTTTCCATTTACGCTAGCCCTTACGATGTAGCCAAAGTCTTTTTTCCACAAAGTCTCATGTATTCAAACTTGTACAACTTCCCCGTCTGTATATCTGTGAAACTCCGAGCTTCTGATGATGATACTGAGACATTAAAACTGCAGTAAAAACCAACACAGTCACACATTCGTGTCTTCAAACCAGCTTCAAACCACATCTTACAAAAACTGAGAGCTACACAACCTGAGACATGGGAGTTAGCAAAAAGTGGACATGATGTCAGTTTTCACATCAACGTTGTTCACGAGGCAGTGCGAGTACAGAATGACCCTTAAGTTATAGTTCTGGTCGTGACCGAAAACAGTTTCTCTATCGGCCAAGTGGACATTAGAGGGACTGCAACTTTTTATACGTCATAAATATTGTTGTTGTACATCACTGCTGTGCTCTCTCTCTGATTGGTTGGCAG
Source organism: Neolamprologus multifasciatus (assembly GCF_963576455.1). Taxonomy (NCBI): domain Eukaryota; kingdom Metazoa; phylum Chordata; class Actinopteri; order Cichliformes; family Cichlidae; genus Neolamprologus; species Neolamprologus multifasciatus. The sequence goes on along the minus strand of NC_140441.1, from coordinate 5,688,802 downwards.
CCGTATGTGGCGGGAAAGATCATTACTTGTGTGCGACTGGGATTTGCATCCCTCAGAAACTGGTGTGCAACGGCTACAACGACTGTGATGACTGGAGCGACGAAACACACTGTGGTGAGCACACACACACACACACACACGCACACACACACACACACACACACACTCTATTGTGGTCTGTGTAAATAGCAGGAAACGTTTCAGCCCGTCGTCATGGTGTTTGCAGGTGATTGAGTGGATGACAGTGGTATGGTCGCTCTGTCACAGAAAGGTGGTTGCCATGGTAATATAGAGAATCTATAGGCAGCGACTATCAGAAAGGCAAAAGGGGAGAGAGAGAGTTGTCTCTTTGTCTTTTAATGTCTCTCTCCCTCTTTGTGAGCCTTCTTTTACCAGCAGAGGTTTATGTGGCTGTAAAAGTCACACATGACAACGAGTGAAGGAAGAACGACAAACAGCTATAAAGTGAGAAACCAACACAACAGGAAGAACTGAAGAGGACAGGAGGGAGAGGACGAGAAGATTAAACATGAGACAGTTTCAATATTCATCAGGTCTCCTGTTAGTTTGAAGTTCACATCCTTTATTTGGAGTCTTTACCTGTTTCACATTCCCTATGGAAATGTTATAACAGAGAAACTGCACATGAGAGAGCTGATTTCAAACGTACATCTTCTAGTATTTAGAACTATTTATAATTTTTAGGGTTTTAAGAGGTTAAAGACAAAAGAAAGTGCAAAAGAGGCCAGACTTAACCATTCATAAATGTGAAGAAAAGAAAAGAAAATGTGAAAAAAAAAAACAAAAAAAAAAACAGGGAGCCAGAAACAAAACAAGAGGAAACAAAATAAAGAAATCAGTTGAATGAACCACGTTGCTGCTGAAAAGCTTCAAGATTTGACAAACAAAGTTATTCTAAAGGTGGATTGTTAAAAAAATGTTCCATTACATCTCTTTTCTGTTTTTTTACTCTGTGCTCTGTCAGGAACGTGATTATTATTGTGAAGAAAAATAAATATCTAACATGAGATAAAAGAAAAAACACATGAAGAAGTGCTGGTCATGTGACTCCCTCTCTCTCTCTCAGTGTGTGCAGATGGCGAGTTTCACTGTAACACGGGTCGGTGTCTCTCGCCCGCTCTGGTGTGTGACGGCTATGACGACTGTGGAGACCTGAGTGATGAGCTCAACTGTGGTAAGACCACACACACACACACACACACACACACACACACACACACACACACACACACACACACATCCATCACAGAGTATCACACACTCAGGGTGACGCAGTTTGGCAGCTCAGGATCAGCTGTGAAATCAGAGAGAGGGGAAGTGTGGACGAGGGGAATCCACCACCTGTCCATCTGACACAGACACATTTTTGTATCTCTGTGAGGACCCACGCTGAGATAAACAGTCTGAGATCGAAGCCAGTTATCATTCCTGCACTGAGGCAACATATCAGTCTAACTGGTAAATTACTGGAACGCCACAAAGATAAATTTCATTAAAAGTGCAGCTGCTCTGCTCGTTTTTACCTTTGTATTCCTGTTCTTCATACACTACAGTAGCTTCACATGAGTTCAAAATCAACTTCTTAAAAAGTATTATTTTGGACCTCTGTGTGTCAGTTCATCCTGTCTCGAACAAACTGTAGCTCCTCTTTAAAGCCACCTATCTTCTAAATGACCTCACCAGCAGAAGGATATAACAATATCTAATCCCTCTCTGGGACACTAAAGATCCAGGATAGGGAAAAATGTGTGAAAGGGAGCACTTAGAGTAGCGGTCCCCAACCCCCGGGCCTCGGACCGGTACCGGTCCGTGAGTCGTTTGGTATCGGGCCGTGAGAGTTGAGGCTCAGGTGTGAAATGTATAGTTTTCAGGGTTTTTATCAGTTTTCAGATTATTTTGTTATCGTTTTTATCGTTAACTCGGTTTTCCTGGGTCTTTTCACGTGTGTTATGAATAAATCTTCTTTTTTTCGGTACCGGTACTAGTTTTATTTTGTTGTATTTATCCGCGACACCTTAAAGGCCGGTCCGTGAAAATATTGTCGGGCATAAACCGGTCCGTGGCGCAAAAAAGGTTGGAGACCACTGACTTAGAGCATTAAATCAATCAAATTTCTGAGTCTCATCATTTCACATCGTGTCTTTGTATCCCCATCCTTTAAATAAAGGCTTTAACTGTAATGTTGTACACAGTGACCTAGCTTTGTCAGGAAATGGCTAACCCAAACCTTTTACTGATGGAAGACTTAAACACATTTCATTATTACAAACTAAGTTAATTCAATGCTGTTAATAGAACAGACTCTGGAGGTCGTTCATGTTATTTGTTTTATCTGAGTGTAGCTAATTGCATGTCTACAGTGTGTGACGTGGCCCGGGAGCACCGGTGTGGTGATGGGCGCTGCGTGTCCAGAGACTGGCTCTGCGATGGTGACCACGACTGTCTGGACAAGAGCGACGAACTCAACTGCTGTGAGTGACAGCTGGCTTAGCTTTGAGACATCAGTCATGTTTGTAACTGGTGATTGATCTAAAGTTGTGTTCAAATTGATTTAATTGATTAGGAAAATAGTAGCCATGGCAACTCCTGACTTTTTCCATAGACGGCCACAGAAGGATTTAAACTAAGAAATGAGCGGTTTAACCTTCTTGATTCGCTCATAATTTAAACATTTTACTACTTATACTTTGTTTGCTGCTGGTTGTTCCCATTTTCACAGCTCGCTGAGCTCAGCAACACTTTCCAGTGGTGCACACTGCCCTCTGGTGGTGCTTTCATGTGGTGCACTACCAAAAAACAGCATCTTTGGATCAGTTAAAAGAAAAAAAGAGGAACTGCAGCAGGAACAAATGCACATATAGATGAAAGGACTGAATAGTGAATGTGAAGAAAGCTTTAGTCTGCCTCACATGGTTTCCACTCCGAGGGGAACGTGACAACTTGTGAGCGCTCAGCTGATTTACTGCTGTGTCACATGTTACTATAACTCATCAGAAATGACATGTGTGTGTTTGCAGCTTGTAAGAGTCAGGGTCTGCTGGAGTGCAGGAACGGTCAGTGCATTCCTTCTGCGTTTCGCTGCGACGGCGAGGACGACTGCAAAGACGGCAGCGATGAAGACAACTGCACCGTAGACCAGAGTGAGACTCTGTCATTAGAAGCAAAATCACACTAAAAGAAAGTTCAGAGAAACGAAGCTTTTGACCATAAAAGACAGAAGATCATTCAGATGAACTCAAACATCTCACACATGTCTTGGTAAATCTTAGATCCCTAATGACTAATAATTCATTTTCACAGCTAATCACATCCTAATCGTCACCACAACACAACACTTTTATTTATAAAGCAGCTTTCCTGCACAGAGGCAGATTCTTACAACTTAAAACAAGTTACAGGAGCCAAACTGTTATATATACTGACTGTTCTTCAAGCTAGAAGCAGTTCATTAGCTATCAGGTCCTTTTTGTCCCAGCAATCCTCCTCTGTCACACATCTTCAACATCCTATTTCCAGTATTTCCACTGTAGCGTCTTACCTGTGTGTGTGTGTGTGTTTCCAGGTCAGGGTGGATGTGTTCCCGGTCAGCCCAGCTGTATTGCCACTTCCTGTCAGCCCATGTGTGCTGGCGGCAACGCCGTGTGTGACCCGCGAAGCAACAGCAGCTGCAGTGAGTCATCAACAAAGGCTGTTTCCCAATTCAGGGTCTGCAGCCTCAACGATCCTCAAGGGCCGCGTACTTAAAGACCGCTAAGGCCGGAAGTGCGAGGCTTGTGAAATGGGACGGTCTAGCCTCCGTCGCGCTGCCCAGGTTGCCTAGCAACCATGATACTAACAGCTGGAAACGTTTCACACAGCTTTGTTTGACAGAAATGAAGGAGAAAATCTTTTGTTCATTTGTTTGTTTCTACATGAGCTTTGTTCATTCTCTGATTAAGCTCAGCTATTGAACGGCGTATATTTTAAAGTAAAGGCTTTAAAACCAAGTTAGTACAAACGTCACTAATGTCATATAACTTTGCCGACATGTGGCCAACAGGAATGTTTTAATGTTCTTCGTTATTAAACATTTGCACATAAATAAGTGACATAATATTCAGTACTTACTTAAAGTTTACTCTTCGGCGCCCCTCATCCGCCGTTTTTTTTTGGCAAAATTATCCACACCCACCGCCGCGCTATGCATTCTGGGATATGTTGGGCCACGAAGTCTACACCGCCACGTCCTTAAAATTCAGGGAAATGAAGGACGCATTTGAGGGCCGCATTTCGAGCAGCCTTCGAATTGGGACAGCCTTCGTCGCGTCGCTGTGACGTAATCGGCCTTAAAATGCGGCCTTTAAGGCTGCAGACCCTGAGTTGGGATACAGCCAAACTGTCCTCACAAAGATAAATGTGACAATGAGAAGCTTGTCACATTTAACCCTTTATCACCCAAGTATCACACCTGGATTTACTTTTTAATTTTGGCTGTAAAATCACAAAAAACACATCTTTCAGTTTCCAGTTGAATTTTCTATTTAACCCAAAATGCGGAGCTACAGTAATGAGGTGCACAGATGGTAAAATCCAGGCGGTATTGCCTCTATGTTCACACAGCAGCACCTTCTGAATCCAATATCCTAATCTCATACTCCGAATCGCCCAGTGAAGCTCTTCTCTTCTTTCCAAATTTCCTGGAGTTTTCTCCTCTGACAGTAACAGAGTTACTATATACTGCTGTTGTCACTGTTAAAGAGGAGAGAGACCATCCGGCACGCAGCCGTAAGCCATGTCAGGAGTGCCTGGTACACCTGTGAGGCTCCATTAATGCCGACCCATATCCTCATGTTTAGGAACAACATCTGCTTCATCCAGATGACATGTGTTTTTAAAGATTGTTTCAGCATGATGATGGCAAACCAAATCATTTTGCTGATATTTCAAAAGCAGCTGTAGTAAAATATTCTGACTGTTAAACTGTTAAACTGCAGGTCAGACCTGTTATTGTCTGAAAACATCTGGAGCTTTATCAGATGAAAAACACAATAAAGGAAGTCCAGAGCTCTGAACAGCTGGAATTCTGTATGAAGCAGAAACATTTCATCAGTCTCCACACACTTAAAATTACATTTTCACATATTCTTACATGACTTCTTTTTACTTCTCAGCTTTTATTTTGAAATTTTAAGGTAATCACCTTCTAACTTACAGGCTGAACTTGATTCATGCTTGGATGTATTTTAAACCTAAAAATGGAAGTTAGTCGTGTCGCATTATGTGGGTGAAAGTGAGTATTAGTCTTCACTCTGCGCTCTGTGTCCCAGCTCGCTGTGAGCCAATCAGCTTGGAGCTGTGTATGAACCTGCCCTACAACCTCACCAGCTTCCCCAACTACCTGGGTCACCTGTCCCAGAGAGAGAGCTCCGTGTCCTGGGAGTCGTCTCTGTTCCCCGCTTTGGTCCAGACCGGCTGCTACCAGTACCTGATGTTCTACGCCTGCACGCTGCTGGTACCGAAGTGTGACCCGGTCAGCCTGCAGAGGGTGCCGCCCTGCAGGTCAGCGCACCGTCAGCTAGTTCATCATCACTTTATTCCTTTCCTGTCTCCTTCCCTCACTCTGTCCTCACCCTCTCGCCCTGCAGGTCGTTGTGTCGCAGTGCAAAGGAGAAGTGTGAGTCGGTGCTCAGCATTGTGGGTTTGCAGTGGCCGGAAGACTCAGACTGCAGTCAGTTTCCAGAGGAGGGAGGAAACACAACCTGCCTGCTGCCAGAGGCCGGCGTCGACGGTACGCTCCGTTTGTCCCGACGATCGCTGAAACTTTCTGCTCCTCAAACTAAAATCTTCTGTTTAATGTGTGTTTCCGTGGCGACAGAGTGCTCTCCGAGCCACTTCAAGTGCAGGTCAGGTCGCTGCGTGCTGGCAAGCAAACGCTGCGACGGACACCTGGACTGTGACGACCACAGCGACGAGGACAACTGCGGTGAGTCATTTCAGAGTCATCGAGGCCGCTGCGGCCTCATCCAGACGAACGCTTCAGCAGTTTAGTGCAGCAGGTCATGATCTCACCTTTCTGTGCGTCAGGCTGCTCTGAGCGTGCTCTGTGGGAGTGTCCCGGCAGCACAGTCTGCATTAAAGCCAGTATGATCTGCGATGGGTTCCCAGACTGCCCCCAGCTGGTGGACGAGACCAACTGCTGTAAGACTCCCTGATGTTGATGTCATTATGTTTTGTTCTTCCTGACTGTATTATTAATGATATGTATTCATATTTCCTCAGCGGTGTGCAGGGATAACGAGCTTTCCTGTAACAACCACCAGTGTGTCCATCGCACTCTGTGGTGTGATGGAAAGAAGCACTGCTCAGACAGCTCCGACGAGTGGAACTGTGGTAGGATGGTCCCACTTTTAAAACGTTGGGTTGTTCTTTAATATGTTGACATACTCATGAGTGCAGCTTTGGTCCTTCTACTTTACATCTCTGTGTCTGCTTATTTATACTTTCACTAACTATTGATAACGGTGAAACAGCAGAGTGTTTGTAGCAGGAAGCTGTGTATCATCTGCGTAAAGTGAAGTTCAACTCGGGATGCGCTGATACCACTTTTTTGGAAACGAGTACGAGTACTTGCATTTCAGTACTCACCGATACTGAGTACTTAATAAAAACATGATTTAAATTTACAGGTAACAGCTTTAGTCCTATAATTTAACAAAAAACAAACAAACAAGGGACTAGTTTGGAATTAAGAACATTTATTTAAAATGAAAAGCATGTTGTATACAACATATTACAGAATAAATAATTATGAAAAAAAATGTAAACAGTGACAGTGCAACTCAAGTATTGTTTTCAGTTTATTGTAAACTCTGCCGCTTTGGACAACACAAGGGGCATTAATAAACATCTTTGCTATTTAGTGCACAATATTTGAATAAACTAACAACATCCACCAACATAGAACTGTGGCAGTCAGTGCAGCTGAGGTAGGTATTAACATCAAGTCTAAGATGACTCACTTAATGGAGAGAAAAGTTAGTGGCATGGTTTGTTTTTTAAGAAAAGTAGCTTTTCTGCATTATCAGCATTCAGACTGTTTCTGTTTTCATCTATAATGTGTGACACTGAGCTAAAAAGCCTTTCACTTTCCACACTGCTACATGGGGCTGAGAGGTATTTACTCGTCTGTTTCTCTGTTTAGAAGTCTCACTAGCACAGTCACAGCTGGGATGACATCAGAGGCTAGTGCGTCGTAGCTGCTCACTTTTTTAGTTAGTTCCTCAAAGGGGGCGAGGACGGCAACAGTCGTCTCCATGAGAGCCCATTGGTGAGCGGTGAGATAGTCAGGGAGTTCGTGCTCGGACACGCCCAGCACTCGCTTTTGCTCAACGAGGGACTGGAGCATGTAATACGTGCTGTTCCAGCGCGTCTGTACGTCCTGCTGCAGTCTCTTTATTGGCTGGTTGAGCTGTCCCTGAATGTCCTCGAGGCGGGAGTAGGCTAAGGCGGAATGTTTAAAATGCCCAACTATTTCTGTCCCACTGCTGTAGCATCAGCTATGCTCCTCTGTGCTAATAAGCGTGGGTAAACTCTTTGTACTCGTTGTTGTGTTGGGGGCGGGCACTCGGTGCCTGTGATTAACCCCTTACATGCCGCTCAAACATAGACAGGTCTCAGACCGTGGTATCGGTCCCCGGTATCGGGGGACTTTTAACAAGTACGAGTACTTTAGAAAATGTGGTATCGAGGCCGATACCAGTACCGGTATCGGTGCATCCCTAAGTCCAACATGATAAAGTTGCACAGGGAACATTTATTTACTGGTTTTAAAAAAAGGAATTTCAGACTTGACTTATAAACAGAGGTATTTTACAGTATTTCCTCTCTGACGAGTGTTTACTCTCCAAACATGCGCTGGTCTGTTCTCTCTGCAGTGTCTCTGTCCGATCGATCGGGCTCTGTGCTGACGGTGTTTAAGACGGCGGCAGAGTATCAGGTCTGTGCAGACGAGTGGACCGACGAGCTGAGCGAACTGACCTGCAACCAGCTGGGACTAGGGTAAGGTTAGTAACACACGCACACGTGTTCGCAGCACTTCAGAGGACGTCATTAAAGACTTTCTTCACATTCAAATGTTTTTAGTTATGATGTGGAGATAAATGAGACGAGTCCCCAAAGTGTGAAGTAAAAACAAAGAGCAGCCAGTTGGACTTCCTGTCTTGTGTTTCTCACCTCCGACTCCAGCTGCATCATCCCGGACTACAGCTGACAGGCTCAGACTGTGGAGTTGGAGTCTGGCCTTGGGATGAGAAACTGACTGGAGACACGTTATTCTGAGGGAAACTCTAAATACATACACAAACCAACTAAAAGTAGTTTTTAGACGAGCACTGCAGGCATTGATCTTTGTAGACATTACCCAGAGGAGCTGGAGGTGAAAACAGATGTCTGACTCACAGATATCCTGTCAGATTCATCCTTGTAAAAGTAATTATTTGTGGGTTTGTTCTGTGAGAACAGAGCAGGTAATTGTCAGCGTTGTGTCTCGAGCACACTCCACCCAGACAGCTTCACTGACCTAAAGCAAACACATTGTTTCCTGCAGTGTGAGTGTTTCTGAGTTTCTGATGCAATAAGCATGTTGTGTTTGTATCTGCAGGGTTCCCTCCTCTGTTTCCAGGGTGCCCGATCAGCCCGGCGTCCAAGGCCGTCGACGCTGGTTACACGTCCACCCTGAGTGGCGCCAGAGGAACGGTTCTGCGCTGCAGGCCCGGCTGGAAAAGAGAAGGTAAGGAGCTCGTGGTGAGTCGGTCAAAGAGACCAAACTGAGGCTGATTCAATAAGACGGCCTCAGTCCAGCTTTGAGTTTGTCAGCCGGGCACTGATGTTAAAAACTGTCTGCAGCATTTTGGCTGAGCCCATCAGGCAGGAAACAGGACACCTGTTCAGGCAGGATGATGCTGTTTTGAAGAATTACTGTGAGCTGGTGTCGCACTGATGTGTTTATAACAGACGTTTTTCTGTCTGTCCTGCAGTCATGCGTGTCACTCCAGGCAGAGAGTTTCAGTCCTGTGTACCAGAGAAGGTAAACCTTCTTCTTTTATCCCTTACTCTCAAATCAGTGTGTTTGTAGAAGCATGTTAAAGTGGACGTCTTTAACCTTTCCCTCAGAGTCTTGCTCTGGTGGTGGATGCTCATAAAATAATAATGAGGTCAATAATGGTGCGCTAAGGTTTTTTTTTTTTCTGCTCTGGCTCTGCATGATGTCACAGAGAGCATCTATATCGTTATCTCTGATGTTCCAAGCTTCTGTTTGCAAAGAACAGCCATTCAGGGTTTGACTTATAAAGAATGGAGCTAAAAATGCCTGTTTTTAAGGGGCTGCGCAAAGGCCCAGTGTGAGATAAAGAAGTGTGATTTTGAACTCTGAATCATGCAAAGCTACTGTAGTTGAGTTGAAAAGTCAAACGGAGGTGCTTTGCATGAGCAGGAGTAGATCAGCACTGTCACTCCTCCTGCTACCAACAGATGGAGCTCAAATTCAAAAGTTTAATCTCAAAAATTATCAAAGCAGCCACATTCAGCGCTGCAGTCACTTATACACCGTTATGTATGAGGTCCAGCTGTTGATCAGCATCAACAGCTGGACCTCAAGCACGCAAGGTTTAAGTGTAGTTTGGTATTTTGGAGTTCAGATGTCCAGCTGTTGTCTGACTGATGTTGACTGTGTGTCAGCTCCTGACCAATTATACGGCGTTCTCTGTCACAACCTGCCTGTTGTCTGCAGATTGACTGAAGCAGACATAACAATTATAGATTGTATATATCACACCGTGAAGCAGAGGCCTCATTTTAAAGCCTTTACCTTATAACTGTGTGGCTGCCACCATATTGGAGCCTGAAGTGACGATCTGTTGGTACAATTAACCACACACCAGATATATCAATATTATTATTATTATTATTATCATCAATATTATTATTATTATTATCATCATCAATATTATTATTATTATTATTATTATCATCAATATTATTATTATTATTATCATTATTATTATTATTATTATTATTATATCAATATTATTATTATTATTATTATATCAATATTATTATTATTATTATCATCATCAATATTATTATTATTATTATTATTATCATCAATATTATTATTATTATTATCAATATTATTATTATTATTATTATTATATCAATATTATTATTATTATTATTATATCAATATTATTATTATTATTATTATCATCAATATTATTATTATTATTATCATCAATATTATTATTATTATTATTATTATTATCAATATTATTATTATTATTATTATTATCAATATTATTATTATTATTATTATTATTATTATTATTATTATTATTATTATTTATCAGATAATTGCATTAAAAATGCTTCAAAAAGGCTCCAACTGTACAAACACAGCTCAGGAACTCAAGTCGCCGTCCAGCTGTCAGCCAAAGAGGCCACACCCCCACGAATATAACTTTAATGATTAACATGGCATCAGAGACCAAGACCGTTTTCTGTATTAGGCTGTAAACATGTTTGTTTCTGGTGTAAAGTGGACATTTAACACGGGAGTCTCTGTGGGCTGTTGCCCTTTTGGAGCCTCAAGTGGACGTTGGAGGAACTGCAGGCTGTGAGGTTGCTGTTTGGCCGTGATGGCTCATCATAAACAAATCCAGTTTGTCTCTTTGTCGCCGTCAGAGTGCGGTCTACGCCAGGTGGTGGGCCTTCACCCTCACAGGAAGAAGCGGATTCTGGGTGGCCGGGTGTCCCGGCGGGGGGCGTGGCCCTGGCAGTGCTCGCTGCAGAGCGGTCAGAGCGGACACGTCTGCGGCTGCGTCCTCATCGCCCGGAAGTGGGCTCTGACAGTCGCCCACTGCTTCGAGGGGTAAGGCGTCAGGACATGTCGTCAATAAGCCGCATTTTATTTTAATCTCGAACACTAAAGGCGTGTGTGTGTCGCAGGAGAGAGAGTGCAGACCTGTGGAAGGTGGTGCTGGGCATCAACAACCTGGACCACCCGGGAGGTCACAGTCAGAGCCGAGGGGTGCGCTCCATCGTCGTGCACCCGCGCTACAACCGGGCGGTGGTGGACTACGACATCAGTATAGTGGAGCTGGACTCTGAGGTCAGAGCGTGCTGCTGCACAGGATCGAGTATCAGCTGTGGTCGCACTGGACTGATGAGGCGTGTTAATGTTTGCAGATCGAGGAGACGGCCTTCGTCAGACCGGTGTGTCTGCCTCAGCCGGGCCAGCTGCCTTTACCCGACTCCTACTGTTACATCACCGGCTGGGGTCACATGGGCAACAGGAGTGAGTACACACACTTCACTCTTTGGCCGTATCCCACTCTTACTCTTAGACTAAACTCGCTTTTTGTACAAGTGGGCACGGACACATCTTTCAATCATTTTTCATCTACCAGAGTTTTATTCCCGTCACGTAGAGCCGGTGCTTTTAGACTTTACATCGTCCTGCTCTCTGTCTTCATCTGCTGGCTGAAAAACATCAGGCTGGCAGCTCTTTTTGAAAGCAGAAAGAATGAGCCGAGTCAGAGTTTCTGCTCTCGTTATTCAGACGTCACTCTGAGAGAGAAAGGATATAACTCACTTTCTCAAGCGCTCTAAATCGAGACTCCATCACCGTGAAAGTTACATAAACTTGAAATCATGCAGCTTGGTTTGAATCTACAAACCTTTCTCCTGCTTGTAAAGTTGTAACTGACGTTTCATTAAACTCTCAAACTAGTTTCATTCATTTCAGATTAGCGAGCAGTTAAGCAAGAAAACTCTTGGCGTAGCTTACCAAAGATATTGTGTGGATTGAAATGAGCTTGGAGCGCGTCTGGTCTCACTGTTGCACCCACACGTGTGTCACAGGACCGACGCCGATCCTGGGAATGCTCCAGGCGTGGCCGGTTCGCGTTCCAGCCCCAATGCAGCTGCCGCAGCTGGTCGTTTCCACTCAGGAAAATATTCGAGTTTCCACCAGATACACACCAGCATGTTTCAGGGTCACACAGGTGGCTCCAAGAATAACTCCAAGTCTATAGTTTTTATTCTATTTTTCACCTCAGTCTCCATAATCATAATCATAATCTGCCTTTTGTGCTCAAAACGCTTTCTACTTCACGTCTCAATCACCTAATCATGCACACACTCATGCAGCTTTTACATTTACACACTTAGACACCAGTGGATGCATCAGGGGCAACTTGGAGTTCATTTTTATGTCCAAGGACACTTGGAACGACAAAAAAGACGTGCTTTTTAGTCGCCAAGAGCGTCCTCCGTGTGAAAACAGTGCTCGTTCTTTCTGATCTTTGAGCTTTAACGTCCTTTGAAAGGAAAGCTCAGCGTACTTTGAGATCCTGAGCGCTCTCGTTATATTTAAAGCCTCCTCTTCATCCTGTGTGTTTGTGTGCAGTGCCCTTTAAACTGCAGGAAGGGGAGGTCCGGATCATCTCTCTGTCTCAGTGTCAGTCCTACTTCGACATGAAGACCATCACTCCCAGAATGCTTTGTGCCGGCTATGAAGCTGGAACCGTCGACTCCTGCATGGTAACATCTGCACCAACATTAGTGTGCAGCATGAAGTACCGAGCCCACACAGTTTCTCAGTGTGTGTGTGTTTAACGTGTGTGTTCAGGGCGACAGCGGCGGCCCACTGGTGTGCGAGGAGAGCAGCGGTCGCTGGACGCTGTTCGGCCTGACGTCGTGGGGCAGCGTGTGCTTCAGTAAAGTGCTCGGCCCCGGGGTTTACAGCAACGTCACGCACTTCACCCCCTGGATCCAACAGCAGATCTACATCCACACATACCTGACCGACTGACACATACGCTCACTCGCCCGACACTTCCTGCTCCAAGCTCTCGTTCATTCCAGAAGGAAGTGATGTCATCGTCAGCCACAACACACGTTCGGTTCCTTCACCTGTGCCTATACTGATAGCTTCAGACGCTGTGTGAGCAGCTCGCTGATGTTGTCGGTGATTGAAAGCTACATCCATACAATCACTGAACTCTGACCTTATTGTTTTCATTACTTGACACATTCACACCTACAAACATCACAGAAACAAAAACTGTGACGGTTAACCAACGCTCAGTGCTTCATGCTGGACTTTATACTAAGATACTTTTAAATTATGTAGTTCGAACCAAACATTAGACTAAAAAAACGACGAAGCATCAAAGACGGCAGTTCCTCTGCTGGGCTTCATCTCAGCTAACTAAAATCACAGGAAACACCCAGCACACTTTTCAATTCAATTTATTTCAGTTCAACTTTATTTATATAGAACCAAATCACAACAACAGATACATCAAGATGCTTTATATTGTAAGGTAAACAAACTTGAATTCTGAGCAATGAAAACTCTGTTTAAACTCCATCATGAGACATTCAGCAGTGGTTTCATTTCACAGCGTTTTGCTTCTGTCACAAACTACACTATCCTCACACAGACCTAACAACTGCTCAAAGTGAAACTGGTTAAAAAGATGCTGCTCAAAACCTCTAGTTTGACCAGTTCAACCAGTCCAAGCCAAACAGATTGCAAAGGTTGCATCGAAGCTTGTCTGCAACTGCTCGCAGAAGGAAAACGTAAAAGTGTTTGACGTGCAGTCGGCGAGTAGTTGCAGGTTGGAGGTTGCGAACCAGCCTCCAGGCCTGAGTGAGGACTTAGAGCAGTAGTTCAAACTCAACGTTGTGATGTTCATGTGTATCAGATGGCACATGGTCTGTTTCCAAGAACTCCATAAACTTCTTGTTGAAACTTTAAATCAGCATTAAAGCAGAAAAACTCCATTTCAGTCATTTTCTCCGGCTACTTTGCCGGAAATACTCCTCAAGGTTTCTGAAGAACGTTGTCTTAAGGAGGAGCTAAAACAGCTTGTTTCAGACATAAGTTAAAGAAGGATTATTATAAAGTGTGACTCATGCACAGCTACTCTAGAAACATCAAGGAATACAAATATGGAGCTGGAAATGAGCAGGATAGATTCACTTACTTACCTAACTCATTAATCCCTATTTTAAAAAGTATTTAATAACAGCATTTAACAGATTAATGATAGTTTTGCAGCTGTGATACAAAATTGTGTTTGTGTTAAACATCCTGTAAGCAGAAGCTAAATCTGCTGTTTCAGAGAAGATTGAGGACTGTTTCCCGGACAGTAGCTGTGAAACCGAACATTTAATGATATTAAGGCGTTTAGCGCTGAAGCTGCTAAAACAGACCAGCCGAGCACTCATTTTCCCACAATGCTTCACTCTATAGTGCCTAGCAGTAAAAAAAAAGAGAAAAAAAACAAAAACAAATTTGTTACTTGTACAATGTCGTACTGTACGTGTGTGTGTGAGTGTACGCTGCTGTGTGAGCGTCAGGAAGTGCTTCAAACCACACTGGCAATTTATATCGGGCAACTTTGATGGTCAACATGTAACTTTGTTCTCGCAGCTGCTAGTTACATTTATTTTCTTTCAGACAGAAACCTGTAACTGACCCCCCCAACCCCAGTCGTGCTGTATAATGGCACATGAAGATGTAACACAAGCTTTATTTTTGTATATAGCATACACCGATGTAGTTTTAAGCTGTGTTTATTCATGTTTGTTTACGATGATGAAAAATGTCTTCAGAGGTGAAGTTAGAACAATGCAGATCATTAGCCTTTAAAGTTTCTGGCTTACAGATATATCGTTAGTAAACAGTTAATAACACGCTTATTAAAAATGATAAATCAGGGGAAAGTAAAGTAACCTAAATGTTCATCAAAGTGGATAAAGCGCAAAAAAGCAAATATTTAAACTGCCTGTGAAGTATAACTTTAATGTGTTGCTAATGTGGAAACATTAGTATTAATCCAAATGTTAACATAAGACATATGAGCTTTATCTCGTGTATGAGACGGTCAGACTGTAGTTTAAAGCTAGCAGACTCACTAACACAAACGATTAACTGCCAAATTAGCGCCAGCTAGAGTACGAAGCACAAATGTAGCACAGTATAGAGCGTTTAATGATGTGTTTTCATAGCGTTAGCACTAAGCTACATTAGCTTTTGCTGTGTATTTACAAGCCGTTTAGGTCCAACTGTTCAACAGTAACAGTTTTCACACCTTAGCTGAACTAGAAGGAGGAAAAAAAGATATTAAGACTTCATTAAAACTCACAACAGACGGTTTGTTTGCAGTTTACGTGTCTTGACGGCGTTTTTTTAGATGACTCTTCAAACACGGAGAGTGTTTGAAGAGTCAAATTTTCTTTGTTGCAGTACTCCGAGTGATCACTGGGGTGTTGCCTCTATTTACATACACATGTTTACCACATTTATGCTTTAAGCTAACTGCCTCACACTGAATTCACTGAAATATTAATGGTAATGTTTTTGTTTGTTTTGTTTGCCTCATATGTGTGACAAAAGTACTCACACAGACAGCAAAGAAGCATCAATACTACAGAGGAAAACCCTAACTCATACTGAGGCCTCAGTCACACAGGCCTAGAGACACTCTAGGTCACAGGGGGAAACATGTAGTCCTCAATCGGTTGGCAAGTGGTTGCTAGCTGTTGCCAGGTGAAATCAGTCACAACAAAGGTGAACCACCAAAAATCTCCACGTGATGGTTGGTTGTTAGCAGTTTGCAGTGACTCCTCCTAATTTGTCTGTAAGACATCTTCTCATTTTTCCCTGCACACAGTGGTTGCCTGGTGGTTGCCAACCAGTCTCTAGGCCTTGTGACTGGAGCTTTAGACTTCTGGTGGAGCTAGTGGACATGCAGGCGGTGATTCCTGTTTTTCTCCACCAGAGACTCCAAAAGGCTGAATGCTGGTCATAATACACCCTGCAGTTATCTGGGCTTTTGTTTCAGAAAGCAGGTTTAGTGAAAACTCTGAGTTTGTCAAACCTGAGATGTAAGTTTAAAACAAAGGTGGAAATGTTTCTTGGAGGCTGTGAATTTGTTTCACTTGGCGAGATCAACATTTTAGCACTTCTCCCCATTTCGACTCCCTGTGAACCCAGTGGAAGAGTTGCCCAACGAATTGCCCCGTTGACCTTCTGTGCTGAGGTCGGACTCACATCCAGAACATTCCAAGTTGCTGCTGCTGATGTTGTTTTGTGTGTTTGGTTTTTTAAGAGTATTTTTCTACAGCGTTTTGTATGTCATGCTTCTTACACAGGGCTGTTAGTGTGTGTGTGTGTGTGTGTGTGTGTGTGAGCACACAGTCACATGTACGGACTGTGTGTTTGTTTCTTCCTGATTTAGCTGTTATGACTTTGTTATCATGATGATGATGATTATGATTCAAATGCTTTATGGACAGACTGTAGCCTTTAATGTTTGTGTAAACAGTGAATATTTGGTTTATATCATCTTGTATCACACTAATAAACTTATACACACACTCTCTCCTCTGTGTGTGTTTGACCTAAAGTGCTCTAAACACGAGTCATGAAAGGTTTGCCGAGGGTTATGTTTAGATTAAGTAATGCGCGACTGCATATGTGACTCACGGCGTGTCTGCAGAGGCGTCACGTCTCTTTCCACTTCCTCTAGTCCAGAAAAAGAGATAAACAATGGAGATGTCGAGTGTCAGAAGTATCTTTAGATGGAGATTTTAAATAGAACGTGCTCAGACTGGAGAACTGTGCTCTGGGAATAATAAAAAGCCTTAAAAACACTCTGGTTTAGTTAAAGACAAGCACAGTCCCAATAGGCTTGCTACACAGTTTTTATATCAGTTGTGCTTCCTTCAAAAGCTTCCTGGAGTTAGTTGTCTGGGTTGTAGAGGGTCCTTTCCCAATAAATAAAGACAGAGAAAGTCTGTTAGCTGACAAAGACTGAGCACAGAAACCACACTTCAACTGCAATTACAATGTGTGAATGTGTTGCTTTGCTCACAAAGTATTTCAAACACAAGCTCAGTGCTAACAAATATTCTCTAAAAACCCAGGAGATCATTTAAATCCAAGCAAACTGTCTATGAACAGATGAAACCCACGACTCCGAGCGTGCTGCAAAGATCCCACCAAGAACAGACGTGGAAATAACCTGAAGAAGGTACCACAGAAAAAGGCGGCAGTGGGGGTATCGTCATTGTTTAGGCCCACTTTGCTGTCCTGCAGTAAAAAAATAAAAACGTATGAAGCATTGCTCGTTTACTCGCAGTATCATGCTTTATAGACTGTATAGATAATGTCTACGACTGAAGTAGGCAGTACTTTGATTTCGCCTGGAAGAGTCGAATAATCCATAAAACCCGTGAGAGCACAACCAATCACAACACGCAAATATCGTTTCCATGCATGGATGTTTTCAAAAAAATGTGGTATTTTTTATCAAATATTTGTGTACGCCATATAGATGCGGCACTCACAGTGGACTATGTCACAGCAAACAAAGAGCAGAGAGCCGAGAGCGACAAAGGTCCCTGCATGTCCGCTGTTTCTATCATCGGGTATAAAACACCAGGACATGACTACAAGTTTAATTAACACATAATACAATATGCACAGTCATGAATGCGCTGGCAGTGGTGCTGGTCACATCGCAGGCGCTACATGGAGTCACTACAACAGTCTAAATGAACAGGTTTGCAGGTCCGGGTCACTGCTGCCCAGACTGTTGACTTACAAGGAAGCACCTCAGCTGGGAGGCATCCACGAGGCATGACAGTCAGGTCCCTGAACCACAGCAGGCTCCTGTGGATGTGGACAGCCTTCAGAGGCAGCTCATACCTGCAACCACAGCTCACAGACAGAGCAGATCGATCAGTAAATCAGCAGCTTTGCATTCAGATTCAGGTCTCTCTCGACCACAGATAGTTGCAGTGCCCACGTTACTGCAGACGCTGCACCGATCCATCCACCAGTCTCCTCCTTTCTCCCTCGCTCACAAACCCCAAGATACTTAAACTCCCTCGTTGGGGCAGCATCTTACTCCCAGTCCAGAGCGCTGCCGCCGTCCTGTTGTTCACATCCTCAGTCTGGTAACCGCTGATTCTCCAAGCAAACATCTCAAACAAATCAAAGTAGAACGTCCAAACGTCTTGTCTCACTTGGCGAGCATCACAAACAGTATTCGTCACAACTTCCTGACTCTTAAGAAGATAATACCCTGATGGGTTAATAGTTAGTTGCAGAAGCAAACCACTAATCCTCAGATACGTGCGTGCACAGGTGTGGTTTTTGGATCACAAAGCAGTGGTTTCATCGCGCCTCTCAGCTCTGATTTAACTCCTCACACGAACATTTCAGCTTCTACAAAAAGGTCAAAGCTGGCCGTCACCTCAGCACCTGCGCGCGGCGTGTTAACGTCAGGCGTGCAGTGTAAATGTGCAGTCAGTGCTGCGTGTGCGCACACACGGACACACACCTGCTATTATGTGTATGATAATGTTTGTGTCTGCTGCCCTGCAGCCTGGCATTAATACAGAGGACTCAGGGTTACTGCGACCTGTGTTCCCATAATGCCAGGCTTTACCACGCGTGTGTGTCTGTGTGTGACGTCTGTCATTCTGCACGGCGACAAACACAACGGAGTTAAAACCGTCTGTTGTTAACACGCGGCAGACACTCGCTTCCGCCGTCTCTTGTTGCTGCTCGATGACTAAGTCGCCTGCTGTGTTTTCCTCTTTGTTCCAGTCACACAACTTTTCATCAGCTCGAGGTAAGAGCCTGAGAAAATGAGAATATTTCAGCTTTTATGGGTACGTGATGGGAAGTGTGTGAGGTTTCAGTGAAGCTGTCAGCTGGGACTGGAGGGAACATTTGTCCTTTTGTTTTGGGTTTACGTGGAGATTTCTGTGATGGGCTGAAAAGACCTGAAGTGGAAATAGAGAGTAGTTGGACTATACTATTTGACTTTTGCTTACGCACAATTAATAAAGCAGTGTGTTGATCAAGTATTTATTTTACTTGAAATGCCAATTTTCACGTTTTTAAGAGAAAAGACTGCATATGAGATTTTACAGGAAACTGTTTATTTAAACAAATAATTTCTATTAGAAATAAGTTAAAGTTTGCCTGACATGTCTTACTCCTACATCACTGTATTTCCAGGTAAAACTGCACATTTTATGTAACTTTGCTTTTCTGAAGGCTTCAGTTATTAGTCATGCAGTAGATTAAGAGATTACAGTAAGGGTGGCGTTAAAGACGAAAGATTTCCGAGTGTAAGCTTTTTCTAATCTGTTAAGTCTGGTAATCTATAGTGAGGATTATCAGCATGTCGACAATAACAATCATCAGCTGGCGTTAAAACCTTTGAAGAAGGCACTCCGGGTGCTTCTTGAGTTTGGGCTTCTTTTCAGGTTCTTGGAGAAGTTTCACCGTTTATCCATCCAAGAGGTTTGTTCAGGTCTAAAAGCTGGTGGAGACTCGTTGTTGGAGAGTCACCTTGCAGATGGTTCAACCCTGTAATCATGAGAATCGTTAGGGGTCACAGAGGCCAAGGTGGGAATCAAGGTGTGGGTCATTAAAGTGAATTTCTTATGAGTCGCTGATCGCCCTACAGTCATGTGAGGCATTAGGAGCACATTGGCTAAGGTGTGAGTGGAGATTAAATTGGATGAGAAGGGATCTCAGGACAGCATTAAGTGGAATTTCTGGTGAAGCAGAGGTGGTGCGTTCGCTGTCCACCGCAGTCTTGGGATGGCCTGTCTGCCTGCAAAAAGCTGATGTCAGATGGAGGCGGTGCACAAATGGAGGCCTGTATGTGGACCGACTAGTGTGTGCGTCACTCTCGCTTGTACTGCTGTTGGTCCATTCATCAACCGCAGAGAAGAGCGAAAGGGTTGCAGCGGGCAGTTTTGATTGGTAATAACAATGAAAAGTATCCGTGATTAAAGGTGTTGCTGGGACTAAAGTGCACCTACTTACATGATTACAGGGCGGCTCAGCGAGTCTCTGGACCGCCTGCAGTGTGACTCTCCATGAGCTTTTAGAACTGAAATATCCTCTCAGATGAAATGTGCAACATCTTTAATAAAATGTTAAAAAGGTGATTGAAATAAGGATTTAGATGAAGATTTTCTGTATGGTCATTTTGTTCATGATTTTCATGACATTTTCAATGAGTTCAAAAACTAAGTATGGGCAGAACACACAAGCATGCTTTCATTGTTGAGTATTCTTACTTGATTGGACTTCAATAGCATTTAGCATTAGTGACTTTGTGAGTTTGAAATCAGACTTGAAATATTTAAATGCGGCTCCTCACATATATGAGAAGAAATGCGTGATTGTTTCAGATGATGGATGAAGAGGCCACCAAGCGTTACCTTCGGGTGAGCGACGTCGGGCTGCAGCAGGAACAGGCTGAGGTACCACCGACCGTTCACGTCACACAAAACATCCACCTATTAAAACCACACACGTGGAGTCACGTGGCCTACAACTTTATCTTTCCTTCTATTTCTGCTCTGACATGGTAAAGAAAACACAACTGCTCCAGCCATCAAACTAACCCAGTATGTGTGACCAGTTTGTCATCCAAGACTGGAGATGGTCACTTTAAAGTCTGTTTGAGATGTACCTGTGTTCCCGTCTTCTGATGGGTCCACTGTGTTCATGGAGGGATGGCCATTTATAAAGTGTACCAAGGAAATCTCTCCCACACTACTGGCAGCTTGAACAGGTGATGTAAGGCAGGATGGATCCACGCTCTGACCCTGCCTGAATGTTGCAACAGAAACTGAGACTCATCAGACCAGGAAACATTTGTCCAACCGTCTACTGTCCAATTTTGATGAGTCTGTGAATTGTAGCTTTAGTTCTTAGCTCTCTGGAGTGCACCCAGTGCAGACTTCTGTTGATTGCTAGCTTCAAAGTTCAACACGCTGTGCATTCAGAGGTGCTCTTCTGCATGCCTTTGATCTAGCGTTGCCTTCTTGTTAGCTCGAAGCAGTCTGACCTCTGACATCACTGAGGCATTTTCATCCAGAGACCAGAAGACCATTGGATGTTTTCTGTTTTTCAGATGATTCTCTGTAAACCTTAGAGTTGGCTGTGCGGGAAAATCCCAACAGATCAGCAGTTTATGAAATACTCTGATAACCAAAGTCTCTTTGAGTTTCAGCAGGTCATCTTGAGTCGTCACCATGTAACTTGCTGATGTAATATTTGCATTCATGAGCAGTTGAACAACTGAATAACTGGCACAAGTTTCCTGACTGACAATAAAACAAGTGAGTGAGAATAAGGACCAGAGAGACCTGCCTGAGCTGTTGTAGCCTCAAAGCCAGACTTAACTATAAACTATGAATATGGGAAACGCAGAGGCCAAAAACCAACAGCCACTCAAAGCAGAGCTGCTAAATGACCAGGAGTCATTTACCTGGAACTTGAAATGCTGACGGGCTGATGATCAGATGGATATCTCTGTTCAAGAAAAGAGGGCAGAGGATCTAAGACTATTGATAATAAATCATAAACTATGTCTGCCATATATGCACTAAACAAACACAAGACACTTGAAATACATTAGGTTGACAACACTTTGTGTAAAGCAGGATTTCTCACGTATTTCATAGTTTTAATGCAGCGTGTTGATATTTCACACCGTCCACCTCCAGTTGGCCCTTGGCGCTTCAGTAAAGGTCATTTTAACCATATAAAGTGAAGGAAGGCCGGAGCAGTAACGCGATCACATGTCACAGTGGACCAATGTATGGCAACGACAGATCATAAAACAATTAACAGATTTAGAGGTACAGATAAGCTGCTATTTGATCATAAAAAGTTGTTAAGTTCATGAAAATGGATCACCAAACATTAAACACCCATGTACTTATTCTGTTATTCTTAGAAACAAACTCAGCTTTACTTTAATGGCTGTCTGTCACATTTAAGCTGTAAATCACCCATGTGGCTGCAGAGTGTTTAGAAATCATCAAAGTTCTTCTGAAAACATAAAAGGTTGGATAGATCAACTGGAAACCAGCGGACTTTAGACATTAGTGAGGGTCCAGAGCCATAAAATGTCAAATGTTGACATTTTTCATGATCTGTATGTGTGTGAGAGGTGGGATAGTTTAGTGACTGATGGGATGAAACAATAACTCTTTGTCTAGTAAACAGACAAACAGAGGAATAGGTGTGCGTTCCTCTTTGACATGTGCTCACTCAGTGTCACGGTGGAGGCGTGGCCTTCCACAGGTTAGTGGGGCAAATGGGCAGACCAACAACAACCAATACCAGCACACCATGATGAACACACCCCAGTTTCTTGGCTGCGTTATCTGACTTTTAGGAGGTATGTCAGTAAGGAAGCCATCACATGACCCGATCAGAGATTACACCACACAGCTACGTCACAATATTCAATAAAGGTTTTTGACCTTGGGAGTCATACAATATAGTGATAAAAAAAATAATCACTGACAAGTTTTTGCAGCATGAGCCCAATTAATGTAGTTGGTTCACAGCAGTTTGGTGCTTCTGCAGCCGTTGTAGTAACCTGCAAGAATGAGGTGGCTGGCCTTGTACTAGTCAGACTTTTAAAGCATGACTCTACTCAAAAACTGCAAAAGCAACTTTGTGGTATTTGGTTTATTGGTGTCCCCTAATATATGTTGCAGAGAGCCTAAACTGGATAAGTTTAAATAATTCATGGATTTTTAAGATTTATGTGACATACAGAAGAGAGTGGACCCCATATGTTATGAGCTTGTTGGCACCTTCCGATCCTCCAAAGATGAGGCTTGTTATATATCTAAAGGGTGACCATAAATGTTTCCATCAGGGCTTTCCAGCTTTGAAATGACCAGCCTGAGGAGATAAGGCTCACAGAAGTATTGGTGTTTTGCTGTGATTGAATCCTTTATGATCTTTTACTGCCTTTGATTGTCTTTTGGAAATCAGCTTTCAATTATTTTACAGCGCTCTCTGTTTTTGGTGGTTCTTCCATACCAGTTTTATTTCTCTTTACTTTATTTTTGTTGGTTTTCCTATTTCTTTCTGTTTACCTCATCACTTAAACGTTATAACAAAATTATTACTATTTTTAAAAAGATCTCTGAACACGAACAAAGTCCTGCATCTCTAAATCAGCAGTCTTTTGCCAACTTTTAAAGAAAATCTGGGAAGTACTGAGGAAAACATAAAGAGCAAACAGAGTAACTTCTAGGACCTTAGTAATTCGTCAACCATTGAAATTCACCTGCTTCAAGAGGTTTGGCTGAAGAGGACAAAGGACAAAACCCTACAGCCCACGTCTCTAAACCCACTCTCTCTCTCTCTCTCTCTCTCACTTTTGTACACATGCACGTTTCTGGTAAAGGTAGGGAGTAAAGTTCAGGCTGGTCAAGAGGACAGAGAGATCACCGTCCTGCCCCGGAGGAAGACGGAGGAGCCGGACGACACGACCACGGTGAGTGTGGTTCACCTCTGAGCTCTGAGAAAGGCCGTCTATTTATAGAAAACATATGCAAGTGTTGGGGCTCTGTAATTTTTAAGGTTTAGACTGAATGTAGGTGGACACATGAGAACTGCAGCTAACCTCTGGGCTGTGGGCTCTACATGTGAAAATATGTGTAAAAAACACTTTGGAGTCAGAGTGAAGGACCAAGAATTGTTGTTATTAAGACAGTTTCTACCCATTTATTGGGAATTTTCCTTTCCAAATGTTATAACATAAGAATTCCAAGGACAAAATTCATATAAGACACTTAATTTGAAGGGTAACACCTTATAGTTACTGAATCTGTGCTCTTTTAGCAACTACAGATGGATCCAATGCAACCTCACTCTAATGAAACCTCAGGTTGTAGTTGAGGGTTTAAAGTTCTCATGAATATTAATGATAATAAAGTTCGTAGTTTAGGCGTTGTGTCCTGTAAGGGCTCAGTCACACAAGTGTAGGGACTGGTTGGCGATGTCCTAGAAACAGTCTGTTGCTAGGGAAAAACGAAAATTCACCATCTGGTTGCTGGAGTTTGCTGGCAGACACTGTTTAACTTATTGCTGAAGACTCAGTAGGTCACTGCGCTGACCGAGAGAAAGGCCGGTATATAAAAATGGAAATGAAAAAATGTTATATTTCCCGAACAGTTGGTCGGTGGTTGCTAGGTGTCTCTAGGTGGAATAAGTTGCAAGTTGTAGGTTGCAGCAAAAATGAAAACGTTTTTCTTGAAAGACAAATGTTCTACATTTGGCAATAGTTCAGACAAGCTGGCGTCTTCTACGCAAACTACTGGTGTCTGCAGCAATCTGTTGCTGTGACCAAAGCAGGTAACAGGAGACCTCCAGGGTGGCATAATTTACATCTTTACAACTAGCAACAGTGGGCAACCTTCAGCAACCAGTCACCAGCTTGTCAGGAATACACCTTTTCCCTAGCGATCACTGGTTGCTATGTTGTCGCCAACTAGTATCTAGGCAAGTGTGACATAGTGATTAAGACCTGATTATATATATTAGATGAAAATCAGAAACTGAAAAAACATCTAATGAACAGATGAAGACGCCATCGTCTGACTCTTCCTGCTGCGCGTCCTGTATCAGTCTGAAGGACAGATGTCCTCGACCTCGGGGAATCGTCAACCTGCTCATCACCAAAGGTAACGAACACTCATGATGCCTGATACCTCTTCATTAAATACTCTACCTGACCAGCAGCACTGTGTAAATGTGTCCTGTCAAACTGAATCTTAATGGGATGTCACGTCTGCTCGCAGTCTGTTTGTTTGCTCTGCTGTTCGGAGTCGTCTGGTCCATCACGGGAAAAGAGTGTTTACCTGGAGGGAACCTGTTCGGCATCATCATCCTCTTCATCTGCTCCGTGCTGGGAGGGAAGCTGGTGGGAATGATCCAGCTGCCCACACTGCCCCCCTTCCCTCCACTGCTTGGTACAGCCCAATCACTCATTCCTTTTGTAGTTTAAGCTACAGCTGGGCGATATAAAATTTTTGTCATATCACGATATGTTTTTTTCATTTCAGGCGATAACGATATATATCACGATATCAGCCAAATAACTATATTTGTAAGATTTAAATGTGCCGTTGCTCACAAGTAAAATGTGAAATAACCAGCAGCTTGTTTTGATTTAAATATTTATTTCCCATAATAAGTTCAACAGGGTAGATGTGCTTAAAATGAGGCTTCAGTTTAGGCAAAATAAAGGCAAATATTACAAACTACACAAAAGGTAGCCGCTAAAGCATTTAAGTTTCAAAATAGAACAAACAAAACAGACTAAATTGTCAATTCCACTTAGAAACAAAATATTAATTCTAAAAATAAATCTTAGTTAATTTTACAGAAGAAGAGACAAAATTGACTAACTTATATAATATTGCTTTGGAAGCGCTGTCTGAGAGAAATGTTTATGTTCAAGGAGATGGTAACGAGGATCCATTACCTTAATTAGCTGCTTGAATCCTTCATTGTCGACTGTGTTTATTGCTGCATGTCTTTAGCAAGACAGTAAGCTATGGCATTCGTTATTTTGCTATGCCTCTTAGCTTTTTTGTCATATGGTAAGACGCTGGAGAAAGCCGACTCAATTGACTGTTGCTGCTTCGCAGGGATTCTCCTGGTTGTTTTCGATGACGAATTAGTGCTTTCAGTCAGAGATTGAGCGTGCTCTAGTGGGTGGCACTGCTTCAGGTGATAAAAAAGGTTTGTTGTATTTCCAGACTTTGTGGAAACTTGCTTTTGGCACAATTTACAGTGTGCATTACTGTTTTTTGTCAGACTTGAAATAGCCGAAATACCTCCACACTACAGAACTTCTCTGGCCTTTCCTTTTGACAATCTCTCCGGCATCCGTCATCTGTTTTCTCTTCGGTAACCTTCGGTCACGCTCGGTTGATTTTTCTCTAGTCGGCACACCCATTTCCTCCATTACCCGGCACGGCGGCTGGCTGCTTCCCAAACAAATACACATGTGCGGCTTGGCACTTGAGCTGTACATAACAAGTTAGGTGACGTGACGCTGCGGCTGTGATTGGTTCGGCTCTGTGCTGCTTAATTTGTATTGGCTATTCATTCTTTTTATAAGAGAGGAAGAGAGAGAGAGATGAGGTCGATCGCAATAGTTTCATTTTTCTATCGAGAAAAAGTTATTTTGCAATACATATCGTTATCGTTTATCGCCCAGCTCTAGTTTAAGCTAGTATAAAATCTGTGTTAAGAGCCTCTGATGTAGATCTCCCCAGCAGTTATGCTTGTGTGTCTGTGTTGTGCTGCAATATGCAGCATAAACAGTAGAGGGTGATTTGTGCTCTCTCTTGGAGTTCATCCATTCTCCTTGAGTCAATTAGAAGAGAAAATGGTGACATTAGAAGTAAGCAAAAATGCAAAGGTGGAAGCACTGGACCAATCACTGCTTTGAGGAGACGCAGGTCCATTTGATGATGATTTAATTAGACAAAGTGATTAGGTAGAACTTTATAATACAGCATGTGGCTGTAATTCCCCTGGAATTAAATTGATTCTCTGTGTGTTTTATCTGAAATTATGATTAAATTATATTTACCTACAAACACAATTCAAGTTTTTTAAGAAATAATTACAATGTAAGTTATTCGAATAATTTACCAATTTACGGTTTATTTACCAAAAAAGTTTTAAAAAAAATCCCACTCCTTCATCATACATATGAAAATAAGTGAAAAGAAGAAAATCCACTACTTTACTACCCACTATTTTTTTTGTAGTTTTCCTAAAGTCCTTTTGCTGGGATAGGACAGTTTTGATGGTTGAAGAGTGTTTGAGTTGGCTCCATCATTGTCAGATGGGCCTTTGCCGTTCAGTGTTTCATGGCATTTGTGTATTTTTTCTTGTAGGAAAGGGAGAAAAATCCTTCTCATATGTTTTGTGATATAAAGGGCCATTTGAATAGTGATACACACCAACATAATAAGAAATCAAAGGCAAAGCGAATCCCCTAATAATAAAGCCTGCACCTCTAAAAGTACAGCATAGTGTAAATTACTTAAAAATTGATACACTACTTAAAATTACTGTAATTATTTTTTTAATTCCAGTAAAACATGAATTGTTACCCCTTTATTCTAACATACTGTATTTGCCAGCATTTGTAGATAAAAAGAATTTAATTGTAATTTCAGATGCATGTTGAATCATTGTATTTTAAAGTGCACAGATTATGTTAGCTGGGGTACAAGCGTGGCAACCATGTAAAAACCTGTGTATGTGTGCGCGCATGTGTGTAGGTATGCTGCTGGCGGGTCTGCTGTTGCGTAACGTTCCTTACATAACGGACGCCATCTTCATTGACACTCACTGGTCTGCAGCTCTGAGGAACATCGCCTTGTCCATCATCCTGACCAGGGCTGGTCTGGGCCTCAACCCTGAGGTACACAAACATTCAAATATCAGTCTAAGTTTCTGACATGCTGGTAGTTACACACAGAAAATCAAATGCAGTCTCTTAAATCTGTGTTTGCATGCAGGCTTTAAGTCGACTGAAAGCAGTGTGCGTACGTGTTGCAGTTGGACCCTGTATGGTGGAAGCCTGCATTGTTGCTGTGGTTTCTCACTTCCTGCTGGGTCTGCCATGGGTTTGGGGTTTCATACTGGGGTAATTTGTGCGCGCACACACACACACACACAGCCATTTCTTTCTGTATGACTAGATTCAAAGTAAGTAAAGTGACACTCATTGTGCCTGTGATATTTGTGTTTGTGCAGTTTTGTACTGGCTGCCGTTTCTCCAGCAGTTGTTGTTCCTTCAATGCTGCTCCTGCAGAGAGAAGGATATGGAGTGGAGAAGGTAAATTATCACCCGTTACTATCATCACCACATTTGACTGATGAAAGGTTCATCCTGCCACAAGGGGCAGCGTATGGGTGGAAAAAGAGATGAGCCTGAGATGAGTCTATAGACATGACACATCATCTGTGTGGGCTTATGCAGAGCAAGTATAAAATAAAAATAACAGCAGAACCACCTGCAGGACTGTAAACATTACATAACAATTGACACCATTAATAAAATCAATATAGGGGCCTCTAGAGATCCTCGAGCTCCATCAACACCTTCTCAGTGATTGCTAAGCTCCCTAATCATGCTCTACCCCCTTTACAAGGACCCACAGTGGTCCTTAAAACCTCATACAAAGTTACTAAAGCCAGCTTAAGCAACACTTGAACCTTTGATAGGATACTGATTAAGTAGCAATACGCTTCTAAAAGAGTTGTACACCTTATTGGGTTTCACAACAACCCCAATACCTATAATACACCACTAGAATCCCTAAAACCATCACCAAAAAGATCTAGGGCTCCTCCAGTAAAGATCCACAAACCGAAGATCTTCCATGGGAGTCAAGAAAGATCAAGTCTTGTGCTCTAATATGAATCTTTAATGTCACTGTGTGTTGTTCTTCAGGGAATCCCCACCCTCCTGATGGCTGCTGGAAGCTTTGATGATATTCTCGCCATAACAGGATTCTCTACTTGTTTGGGAATCGCCTTCTCTACAGGTCAGACAAAATGTTTCTGTCCTGTGCTGTTCAGTTCGTTCTTTTCTAGTCTACATGGTCTCGTTGTGTTTGTCCTGCAGGTTCTACATGGATGAACATACTGAAGGGTCTGCTGGAGGTGGTGGGAGGCATCGTAGCTGGTATGATCCTGGGCATGTTCTTGTGCTGCTTCCCCAGCAATGACCAGGTCGGACATTTTTTTATTAATATGATTTTTCCTTTTTTAATTGTTCATAAAATGTGTCCTTAATATCTTCTGTCTGATCGCAGGAGGATCTGGTATTGAGGAGGACCCTCATGTTGCTGGGTCTGTCCACATTTTCAGTCTTCTTCAGTCATGTTATTGGTTTTGCTGGAGCTGGAGGTCTCTGTACACTGGTGCTGGCTTTCCTGGCTGCACTGGGCTGGAAGACTGAAAAGGTATCATATATCAGGACCACTTTAACCTGCATCCCGCCCCTTGGATTTTGCCATGTTTACCCTAAATCAACATAATTTGTAATGGCTGGCACCATGGAATATGGTTAATCCAGGTATCTCTAACTTCACAATCAGGCACCAGTAGCAGAAATGGTGGGTCGGTCATGGGATGTATTTCAGCCACTTCTCTTTGGCCTGATTGGAGCTGAGATCACGATTAAAGCACTCAGCCCAAGTACTGTGGGTAAGAACATTATACTACCAGTATATTTCAGTTAGACTTTGCTCCATTTGTGTCTAGATTTTGTTGTCAGTTACTAGGAGCCCAGTGGGCCCAGTAATCAAAGAGCTTTAACCTGCAGAGCAAAACATTTCACTGCTTGAGGAAATTTAAGATATTGGTTTCCTCTTTGTTGTTGTGTCTATGACCTTAGGTCTGGGTATGGCCTGCATTCTTATTGGTCTGGTGATCCGTCTACTTGTCACCTTCCTGTTGGTTCATTATGGAGGATTCAACCTAAAAGAGAAGCTCTTCATTTCTGTGGCCTGGCTGCCTAAAGCTACTGTGCAGGTCTGTGAGTGTGTAATCCTGATATTAGACTGCTAGACGATATTCATTTTTCAAGAATAATGTACCCGACTTTATTAACCCTGGAGAACCCATGGGGTCAAATTTGTGCATTGGTTTTCTAGGGAAACCAGTGGGGTCGGCTCTGACCCCATTGGTTCTCCAGGGTTAAACCAGAACTAGAAGCACCTCAGACTTATCCGGAAATTTCTGCATAAAGCCTCTAAACACTCCTAAAATGCCACTGGTGGTCAAAACAGCTATTAAAATATCATATAGATTTTTCTTTGTAACCACTGAAATCATTAGATTGTAATGGTGTTGATTAGCTACCTACATGGCTCCTGAATTCTCTTTATTGACTTCGAAAACCTAAATTACTACAATAACCATGCAAAGAAGTTCTAGTTCGCCATTAGTTATAATCTAAAGGCCTTTAGATCTAGATGACTAAGAACTAAAAAAGTACCTTTTTGTTTCCTTAAAACCACCTCTGTGATTTTAATGATACATTCCTTCATTGTTAATCTGCACTTCTCCTGAGCAGTTATTTATGTCTGTATGTGCTAGGCTGCCATTGGCTCCAAGGCATTGGACATGGCGAGGGAGGAAGGGGACGAGGCCTTAATTAAGTTTGGTTTGGACGTGCTAACATTAGCGGTGTTAGCCATCTTGACCACAGCTCCAGTTGGTGCACTGGGTATCGGACTGGCAGGACCACGTCTCCTGGCCCGGCAGGTCAAAGGTCAGCAGGCATACACATCTACACACTGTGTAGTGGCTTCATAATTTTACTCTTAAATCACTGAACAGTGTCAGATGTAGTCATATGTAAACAACAAATGTCTTTTCTTCCCCTTTCTAAAAATCCCGACCTCAGCAGAAGAGACAGAAGGTGAAGCTACACCATCTTACCGCAACGGGGTTGTTCAAGAAAAAGACAACGGGACTCTCGAGAGCAAGCTATGAAGCTTCTGAGTGGAAAAACTGACTATACAAAACTGTATATACAATATATATATATGTCCACACATTATGTAAATCATAAACAGAATTTAGCTGCAGTTCATTTATATATACTGGCTGTCAATATCTTCTATTTTCAAATAAGCTCAGGTTAGAAACTGTAAATGTGCAAATGTTTGTGTAGTGTACTATATGGATATTTATGCAGTTTGGTAAAATGCAATGATTAATTTTACATTACACTAAGCAGATTGTGTTATTAGCTCATTAGCAGTGACAGAATCTATATTATGAATTCATTTCTGGCTAGCTAGTGTTAACATAAAGCATATTTGCCACACTAGGTTTCATTTTCTTACTTCATTTTTTATTTTCTTTTGTTTGTCTGTTGCATAAGTGAAGTACAGCTGAGGTCATTCATCATACGGGGACCGGCAGATAGTTTAGCTAGCATGCTAATCTGACGTGTTGGAGTAACAAAGGCAGACTTGATGCTGGAGCTCAGGTCTTTAAACTGACATCATATTCTTTCTGGTGTCAGGTTTGGTTATAAGAAGCTAAAATGTTCATTTTTACTGTTGTGTGTGCTTAAAACATGGTTATTTACAAAAGCAAATATTGGATACAGATTAAGTAATTAATGGCAGTAACAGATAGTATACTGTTAGCTTCATTAAACAGCTTCAAATGTGCAAGTGACTAATCTTAACTGGGTGCGTAATCTATTGTCTAATGACATTTTCAAAGATATATTAATATATTCTTAGATTATATTCATACAAAATATTCTGAATGTTTATCTTTGAGACAGACTTCATTACACGCACCGCTGCCAGCCTGGAAGCTTGTATCAGTAATCGTGTAATCATTAAGCTGTAATTGTGTGATGTCACTGTGATCAGCTGTGATTTACATGTGCAGCTTTAATTCAAAGCTCAATAAATATTTATCAATAAAGTTAGAATATTAAAAAAGGTTTCTCTTTTGTATACATCAAGGCTACATGCTATTTATTTAAGTTATGGCAGCTAGAACCACACAATTCAGTCTTAATTGGACCGGCTCATTTGGATCACCCGGTGCATCATCTGGCCCATCCACTACCTCCACGGATTTCCTTCTCACAGACTTCCCTCCCGAGCTCCCACGCTCCCGCTCTAATTGTAAGCCAACTAGTCTAACTCAGTTTTGATGTGTTCCCCCCGCTTCCCGGCTCCCTGGTAATCTTCTCCCCTTTCTGTTGCAGCCTCTCACGGTCCCGATTCCAGCTTCCTCGCGTCATTGTTTCCCCGGGTTTTTTAGTTCCTCGTTTTGCTCCTCTGGTTTTCCCAGGTCGCCTTTTGTTGTTATAATAAAGTGTCATTTTCTGCTAGCGCTTGAGTCTGCGTTTGGATCCTTTTGTGCACGCGCGCCGCGGCGCATGACAGTTTTGTATTTTCTACTGAAAAACTAACGATAGTCCCATGATTGGTATCAAGTTGGTCCTAAAGATGAAAAACATGACATATACTTTAGTTTCTTACTCAAATATCTCAGCTGCTGCCTGAACACACTGAAATTTAATGGATGTGGAATGAGCCTTTTAACAGCCACCAAGTTTCAAGCAACTCATCTAGAGCTGGAGTTTTATTTTAACTGTGTAAATGGGCCAAACCCTAATGAGGGATCCGTGGCAGCATTGTGTTTCTTTGCAAAAGTATTTGGTTAAAAGAGTGAAGAATTCTAGTTATATAGCCAGCTGTGTGCACACCCATACAAACCCAGTGATAATAGTATCCATCGCTTTAATGCAGATTGTTTCATTTGTTTGTTTGCTTTTTGAGTAGATTTTGTGAACAGGAAACGAGCAAAAGCCGAGTTAATGCTAAGAAAACAAGCATACTGCAAATTGTGAAAAACAAGTGTAGTGAGGATATGATTATAATGCAATAACGCCACCTAGAGGAATTTCAACGCAGGGAATATAAATGGTAAATGGCCTGTATTTGTACAGCACTTTACACATTCAGTCACACACATTCACACACTGGTGATGGCAGCTACATTGCAGCCACAGCTGCTCTGGGGCGCACTGACAGAGGCGATTTTCAAACAAACCAACTAGAAGATGAAAATACACCGAGGCAGATACCTTTAAGATATTAGCTTTTTTCCTTAAACAATTCCAGCATGGATCACAATAAAAGATGAGTGTGGGAGGGCCATCCTATAGTAGAGTCCCAAATTACGCAAAACAGCCTAATATTGAGCTGGACTAACAGCGAGGACCATTAGAGGAAAATCACACTGTTAGGTTCATTTTGATCAAGGTTGTCATTGTTGCACTTATGTAACTGGTGTGATTCTACGTTGTGTCTGATAAAAAAGGTAAAAGAAAGAAAGAAAGGCCTCCAAGTAAATATTTTGCCCACTCCAGCTTCTACGACCAAATACAAACAGTGGGGAAGAGGGTTAGCTCAACCCACCACAACTTCCAAGCTAGCAAGAAGTATATATTCATGCTAGCATTTATGGCGCCTAAAACACATTTATGATACACACATACTACACACTTGTAACATCTAACAAAAACAGGCTTAATAATGACAATAATTGAACTAAAATCACAATCAGACCATCCAGGTGGCTAAATATGCATTATATGAGCGTTTTACAGTGTTGGGAAAGAAATTATACCAACCTCTCCCACAGGGGAATTGTAGAAAAGGGGAGAGGCAAAAGGGGTACACTGTATTTATAGGGTTGCACCAAAGAAGAAGAAGAAAAGAATGAGGAGGGGCTCTAACTGATAATGAACATAACTACAGGCTTGGAGGTCCTAAAAGTCAGGTATAAAAGGAGCAGTTTGGGGGTTTAGAACACATTTTGTGTAATTATAACAACGTGACTTATGACCCTGTTACACTTACACTTGTAAACCTTGCCTTAAACTGCATGTTTAGATGTTCTTCTGTTCCTCCCCTACACATCGAAGCAATTGGCTATAGTGTTAAACTGCAGGCACATTCCAATCTAAAGGTTCTGGTTGTCTTATCTGCTAAAGGGTGATCACTCCTGGCTATTTAGGAGCTCATCTGTGCTTGTATATGGTGAACCATTAAAGTTGAGCCATATAAAGGGTGAGAGGAGATGACCCTTTGTGATCAGCAGGATGTCACATGCTCGCACACAGTGCTTTAACTGTTATGACACACCATTTATGGTTTTACAATGGGGGGTTGTGTCATTTCAACCAGCGGGGCCTGCAAGCGCAGACCCAACATTTATGTGCCAAAGAAGAAAAAAAAACAAACATAAAAAAACCCTAAAATTTTACACCCAAGTTGCTGTGCAGCAAAAGCAGTGTGGAAGAGGACTCCACCACCAGAGATGTCCCGTGGGTACTGGCTTATCCTCGGTCACTGCAATAAAAAACAAACAAGCAAACTTAGCAAAAACAAGAACCACTAAAATCTCTACTCCAGCAAACAGGGCGTCAAATAAGCCATTACAGCGCCTGTTCAACCAATAAAAGGGATAGGATAGAGGAGGACGAGCATACGGCCACATTTTTGAATATTTCTGTCATATATTTGTGGGGGAGTCTCATGTAATATTGGTACCAAACCATTATCACACAGCTACAACTAATGGGTTTCAGCCCAGACTACAAAAGAATCCCACACATACTAGTAGCATGTGAAACCGACCCTGCGACAGATAAACACTGTGTGTCTCCAAACGTGCAGTGTTGGTCTTAGATATCATTTTCAAATATCTCAAGTTAGATTCAGAACCATCCTGAGTCTCATAACAAACACAAAGAGACGGCAGGCAGCAGGAGAGCTGCAGCCGTTGAATGTGCTGTTACAGCGACCGTGTGATTACTGTAAGGGTGGACAGCGTGCGGCTCGGGGTGAGCTGGAGGGACCATGCTTAAATGAACATAAAAATAAAAAGTGCTAAGTAGATAGATATATACATGAGTGCAGGTGGTGATCAGTGCAAATGTGGAATGATGCAGTGAACACAGTGTAGCATCATGTGTTAGTGGAACAGTCATACGGTTATTGTTCATGAGTCCAACAGCAGAGGGGAAGAAACTGTTCTTATGGCGAGAAGTTCTGGTGCGAATGGACCGGAGCCTCCTGCCTGAGGGGAGCAGGTCAAACAGACTGTGTCCAGGGTGAGAAGGGTCAGCTGAGATCCGAGCTGCACGTCCCAGTGTCCTGGAGGTGTACAGGTCCTGCAGAGATGGGAGTCTGCAGCCAATCACCTTCTCAGCAGAGCGCACAACATGCTGCAGTCTCTGTTGGTCCCTGATAGTGGCTCCAGCGTACCACACGGTGATGGAGGAGGTGAGGATGGACTCGATGATTGCGGTGTAGAATTGCATCATTGTCCGTGTTGGCAGGTTGGATTTCTTCAGCTGCCTCAGGAGTACATCCTCTGCTGGGCTAGAAGCGGGCGATGGGGGTATGTGGCGGGGCGTGTTCTGCGATGCAGGTTTGGTGGTGTTGATGTGTATGGCTGGCAGCGGGAGAGCTGCAGCCGTTGAATGTGCTGTTACAGCAACCGTGTGATTATTGTAAGAATAAACGATGCTGTGAACCATGAAAAAGCCATCGGGTCTGCCGTGGTGGCGATCTTTGTTTTGTTCTGTTTTTTATCTTAAGTGCACGCAAACCAGTAAACAAATGAAAACAAATACTGTTGATAAAAAAGTGCCACACCGAAACATAACGTTGGGGGAGAGGGAGCAAAGTGTGCCTGCTCTGTGCTGACGCAGCGACCTGGCTGCTGTAAACAAGCAGAACTCAAAGTAAAGGATCAATCTCACCAGGCTAGTATCGATCCGATACCGATGCTGACTTGGTATCGACACTATTGATGTTTGCTTCGATGTTTGCCAAAACTCATCAGAACATGTACCTAGTGTAACTTTTTAGATGCCATTTGTTACTTTTCAAATTCTATATGTATGAAGTTATGCAGGCTTGTTTGCACAATAAGGCTAAATAATTCAACTTTTCTGAATCGAAATGGTCTACAGTCGTCGTTTCAGTTGTTTCTGTGAGTCACTGAAACATAATTACAAGCACTTCATACATTTCAAAGGCTTTTATCGACAATTACATGACATGTATGCCAAGAGTCAGTATTTGCAGTGTTGGTCCTTCTTTTTCAGGACCTCTACAATTCGACTGGGCGTGCTCTCAATCAACTTCTGGGCCAAATCCTGACTGATAGCAACCCATTCTGTCATAATCACTTCTTGGAGTTTGTTAGAATTTATGGGTTTTTGTTCGTCCAGCCGCCTCTTGAGGATTGACCGCAAGTTCTCAATGGGATTAAGATCTGGGGAGTTTCCAGGCCATGGACCCAAAATTTCAACGTTTTGTTCCCCGAGCTACTTAGTTATCACTTTTGCTTTATGGCACGGTGCTCCATCGTGCTGGAAAATGTGTTTCTTACCTCTTACTTTTATTTTTATTTAATTACCATCTCTAATTAAATAATCCTGTCCGTCAGAGGATAGACTTTAAAGTTCTGATGCTGGTCTATAAAGCTCTGAATGGTTTAGGACCAAAATACATCAGTGACCTCCTGACCCAGTATGAACCTTCCAGATCCCTCAGGTCATCTGGATCCGGTCTTTTATCAGTTCCCAGAGTCAGAACCAGACACGGAGAAGCTGCATTCAGCTTTTATGCTCCTTATATCTGGAACAAACTCCCAGAAAGCCTCAGATCAGCTGAAACACTCAGTTTATTTAAATCCAGGTTGAAGACTCACCTGTTCTCAGCTGCATTTGAATAAAGCACCAAATCCACACTTAAGCTTGAATTTCAAAACGTATATTTTAACTACTGATTTTATCTGTTTTGATTTTATATACTGGTTTGTTTGTTTGTTTGTTTTAATCAATTTTAAATCATGCTTTTTATTTGTTTTTGTTTCTAATGTCTCTGTAAAGCACTTTGAATCACCTTGTTGTTGAATTGTGCTCTACAAATAAACTTGTCTTGCCTAAAGAGATCTCTGAACATGAAAAATCTGTAAATCACATTATCATGTTATGTTTTTACCTTTTAAGAAGTTGTTGTTGTTGTTGTTGTTTTTTTTAAGCATTTTTTAAATGTTAACAGCAATTATATGGAGTAAATTTTAGGGTCTTAATAATTCTTGACCATTAAATGCACCCACTTTAAGCCTTAGATGCACAATAATGACCCCACGTGTTGTTTTTCTTCAAAATCTTTAAAATGAAAAGTTGTAATATTCCAGGTATTCCTCATAAAATATGTTTGTAACATGAGGCCATTTGCATTTTAATTTTTTTTTTCATTAATATAAAGAAAATGCTGTTTTTGTATCACTACCCCACTCTTCCACAAGTGGGGTCAAAAATGACCCCAAGCAGTTCCTGTGGAATCTTCTATGAAACTTTCATTCTTAGCAACTCTGACTGTCCCACTTACACTTCTGATGGATCAGGAATTAATTTTTACACAGTAACATACATGATTTATAGTCAGGGCTGCACATAAGTGGTCTGCAGGTGCGCATTCGCTGTCAAAATAAAAGTATTCCTGGAAATTCAGAGAATATGCGCTTCTTTTGCGGTGGAGGAACACCAAAGTAATTGCTTACGGAGCTTCTTCAACATCTTTAAGAGTTCTGAACAAATGTCTGTCCTCCTCCAGAACATCTAATGTACACAAACGAGCGTTCCAACTTCTTATCAAGTACATTCACTGTCAAAATAAAAGACGTGCACCTGCGGACCACTTATGTGCAGCCCTGTTTATAGTTTTCTGTGCATTTCAAACATTGTCCTTTCTCATGTTTGTTTTAAATATCTAAAGTCACATGGCTGCTATGAGGCCAGCTAGGATCCCTGTGGACCTACAAATGATCCAGGACGGATGGGATGAAAAGCCCATCGGAGGCACTGACTCAGTATCTGACATCTCAGTTATAGAGGACCCAGACTATTGTCCCCCCCACTGAACAAGGCCAGTCAGACACAAAGGAGTCCTCTGATGAGTCATCTGAAGAGGAAATGGATATTGAGTCCAACAGAATGAGCCCCTCTTACTGCTCTAGTCACAATATTCTGAATTAGTCAGCCAGGGCTTCCACCTGGGTTTAGTACTGTCTCCCCAATAGATGCATGGAAGATGTTCATGTCTGATAATATAATAGAAGAGGTGCTGACATGCACAAACATGGAGGCACGAAGAGTAGCCACAGACAGGGGAAAAGAGTGGAAAAATGTAATCAAACATAAGCTGGCCTTCATTTGATTGACCATTCTTGCAGGAAGTGAGAAGAACTGGGATGTACCAGTCGGTGTGCTTTTTGGGAGTCCTCTGCATAACCCATTGTTCAAGGCCACTATGTCAATTCAAAGATTTGAAGATATTCGCCCGTCTTGCACTTTGATGACAAGAGGACCAGAGCCTACCCACTGAAAACAAACCACATGGCAGCTTTCCGCTACATATGGGGCCTGTTCCTGGTCAACTGCAGGCAGAAATTCATCCTCAGTGATTGTGTTACAGTGGATGAACAACTCGTGCCTTTCAGAGGGAAGACCCAGCTTCTGCAGTATATGCCGAGCAAGCATACAAAAGTGATAGAAGGATACAAAAACTGCAATTTCTTAAAATTAATGAAAAATAAATAAAAATGCAAAGGGCCTCATGTCACAAACATGTTTTATGAGGAATACCTCAAATATGAAAATATTACAACTCTTCGTTTTAAAGATTTTGAAGAATAACAACCGAGTTTATAGCAAAATGCATTGATTTTATTTGGGGTCATTTTTGACCCCACTCGTGGAAGAGTGTAGGTACTGGTAGGTTGTGCATCCAAGGGTTAAGAGGTTTGGCAAGAAGAGGATAAAGGACACCACCTTACTCACAGTCCATGTCTCTAACCCAGTTAGCTCTCTCTCTTACACACACACACACACACACACACACACAGGTGCATACACATGCGCATGCACCTGTTCCTGGTAAAGGTAGGGAGTAAAGTTCAGGCTGGTCAAGAGGACAGAGAGATCTCCGTCCTGCCCCGGAGGAAGACGGAGGAGCTGGACGGCACGACCATGGTGAGTGCTTGACGAGTCACCCCTGAAAGGCTATTTATAGAAAACATATGCATGTGTTGGGGTTGTTCCTGCTCCAGACTCTGTGATTATAAAGGTTTAGGCCAAATGTATGTGGACAGATGAGCACTGCAGCATTAACCAAGCAAAAGTCCTGGAGTCTATCCCAGCTGTCTTATAATGCAAAAAAGGGGTTTGTCAGCAACCTGGTGACAGTTAAGGCTTTAAGATGCCACCTGTGTTAGTGGTGATAAAGTTTAGGGTTTAGGCCGTGTGTCACATAATGCTGGGCTCACACTGTGCGATTTTCGGCCCATTTTGGCTGATTTTTCAGTCATGCAATCGTTTTGGGGATCGGCCTTCATCGTGTGTCGTGCATCGTGTAGTATACGTGGGGTCGAGAAGGGATTAACACCTCACGAGCAGCTCCCGATCATCAATCGTTTGGTCGTAAGAAAATCAAACCTGTTTGAAGTCCTGTCGGCCGTCGTGAGGGTGTCACCGCAGCCTCTCACACTGCGCACGCGCAAACACAGAAATGAAAGTGAGCAGCAGTGCAGCGTGTGATCTGGACACAAGAGATGGAGGCACAACTTGTAGAACTTTGGAAAGCTCATTTGAACCATTTCGATGTGGCCTCAAAAATTATCACGACCATAAACAACCATAAAAATAGTTGGATTTACATCGCTGCTCAATCACAGCTGCCTGATCAATGTTTTTCAATAGCAATGTAGCAAAGTTGATGGTGTGTGCAGTAGCGGTTTTAGAAACGGGCGACACGGGCGGTTGCCCGGGGCGGCATCACGGGCATCGGTAAAAAAAAAAAATGCTCTTACTCATGCTGCCCCGACATCAACCAGCGCATATTAGGAATGTCACAGGCACCGATCGGTTTTCTATCGCCCATTTGCTGGGAGTAAGGGCGCCTCCGTTTGTGAGGTGCGCCAGCTGCTTGTGGCGCAGAGAGGAGAGGGCGGGGCGGCGGGGGATTCACTGGCTGGCTGGAGCAGCGTCTAATAACCAACTCTCAAAATAAAACAGAATAAAACAGAATAAAAACAAACCAACAAACACGAAAACACCAGACATCATGATACAGACTTATAATTTGCACCGATGTTTTTCTATACGTGAAAAGTGAGCGCGAGAGCCCTCGGTGCGCCTGCTCGCTGCTGAAGTCAAAGTAAACTTTATTGTCATCTCCGCTACATACAGTCCAGTATATAGAGAGACGAGACGACGAGGCTCCAGTTACAGCAGTGCAAGTAAACAAACAATAAGTATTTAAGAGTAAAAAAAAAAAAAATACACTTTAGGACTCGGGGTGAAGGGATCAATAACAATTTAAAATGTATAATTTACAGTTTGATGATTTAAAGTCTCACAAACAACCCGTTTTTAAAGTTTAAAAACAGAGAAAAGAAGAGGAGTGTAGCGACTTCCACAGTCGCTAGAGGCCGGGGAAAATGAGCCCGCCTATTTGCCTGACGCGCTGTCAACTTTACGCAGTAATGTCAGAGGTGGAATTGCTTGCTTGTTTATTAAAGTGCTTGAAAAGATTACAGAGCAATAAAACATCACAGGCTCTAACGCAACAAGGGGAAACTCGTTGTGCAGCGGTGAACAAAAACTACGACTACCCAGCCCTCCTCTCTGTCAAAATCCAACCAGTGAATGACAGACTGACAACGCCCTCTTAATGTCGCCGCTAGCACCCACGTGACTCCCATTACACATCACCATAGCGCCAGAGGGGGTGTTCGCCCAGGGCGCCTAACAGGCTAGGATCGTCACTGGGTGTGTGTGTCTGTGTGAGTGAACGACAGAGAGGGAGAGCGAGCGACAGATTTTGTGTTATAAGCTTCATGTTATGGACGCTCAGTGTGAGCACTCAGGTCGTATAGTGTGAGACCCTGCATCGTGACCTATGAACTTCTAAACCCAGCGAGTCAATTGTGCAAAAGCAGAGCAGAAGCTGAATAACGCGACTGAAGAAAAAAAAAAACTTGCACAGTGTGAGCCCAGCTTAAGACATAAAGACTGGTTGGCAATGTTCTGGAAATGATCAATTGCTAAAAAAATGTATTTCCCCATCCGGTTGGTGGGTGGTAGCAGGAGGTAGTAACTATGAAACTGGCTGCTAAAGGAAGTAGTTGCTAGCAATCTCTAGCTGAAATTTGTTGCAACTTGTGCTCTTTGTCAGTTGGAAGTTGCAATGAAAAGGCACAACTTTTACTTGAAAGACAAATGTCCTGTGATCGGCAATATTTCAGACAAGGTGGAGTCTTCTATGCAAACTGCAGTAATCTGTTGAGATATTTGTTCCCTAGCATTTAGTGGTTGCCATGGCAGTATCTAGGCAAGTGTGATCAGGTGATTAAGGTCCAATTATCTGACTTGATCATATGTATTAAATAAAAGTCAAAAACAGAAAAAAAATCTGTGTGTGGACAGATGACGATGCCATCATCTGAGTCGCCCTCCTCATGCTGCGCGTCCTGTATCAGTCTGAAGGACAGATGTCCTCGACCTCAGGGACTCGTCAACCTGCTCATCACTAAAGGTAACAAACACTCATGATGTGAGAATTATCAGCCCAAGGACCAGAAGTGGGTCGAGTATCCAAACATTGTACATTGTAAAAACATCAACACCAATTCTAATTTCCAGATTTCAGTTTTTCACAACATAAAGCCTGAATATGTGTCTAACTATCAGAGAAAGAGAAAAAATATGAAACTTAACGAGTCTAAAAGATTTCACGTCTGCTTGCAGTCTGTTTGTTTGCTCTGCTGTTCGGAGTCGTCTGGTCCATCACGGGAAAAGAGTGTTTACCTGGAGGGAACCTGTTCGGCATCATCATCCTCTTCATCTGCTCCGTGCTGGGAGGGAAGCTGGTGGGAATGATCCAGCTGCCCACACTGCCCCCCTTTCCTCCACTACTTGGTACAGCCCAGTAAACTATTGTGTTGTAGTCTCATCCAGATTAATAGAGGTCATGTAAAACTTAATAAATACTTCCTGTGTTAAATGTAGAGCTTACAGTGTAGCCCATGCAAGTTCCCAGCGTTTATACTCGAGCGCTGTTATGTGCTGCAATTGTGCAGCTCGAACACTAGGGGGTGCTGGGATTTCTCTCTTTGAGAACGATCCATTCTCCATCAATCCAACCACTCGCTTTCAGTCAATGTTTTGCATTATGTTCTACTTTCAGGGGTGTACGCAATGTTATGTAGCGACTTTTGTTTGAAAAACACAAACACAAAAGCTGCCACATATTTTGCTTTTTTTGTAGTTTTACTAAAGTTCTTTTGTAGTCCATTTGAAAGTTGTGGTTGGTGGTTGTGAAAGAAAAAGTCAAGTTCGACTTGGCTCAGTTTAATCACATGGGCCTCTGCTATTCAGTGATCAATGCTATTTTATTTTCTTATAAGAAGGAGAAGGAGAACAGTCCTCATATGTGACATAAATGGACATTTGAATATTGGAACATCCATGATACACACCAAAATAATGCATAATGGGAAAGTATAAAGGCAGTGTTAATCCACTCTATAATACAGCCTGCATCCCTAACAGTACTTCATACATACAAACTTTTTCCACTATATTACCTGAAAATCTTCACTGCTTATTATTTCTTCATGTCAGTAAAACTTGAATTGTTGTCCCCTTATCCTATGTACAGTATCTATCAGTAAGTATATGTAGATACTTAGACGTACATTGCAATTTCAAATACAATACAATTAAATTCCATTTAATTTTAGGGGGATCACACCCTCAGTCACAGGCCATATCACAAAGTGCTACCACACATTATGTTAGTTATGGTCCTTACAACTACAGCATGCCTGTACAAACGTGCGTGCATGTGTGTAGGTATGCTGCTGGCGGGTCTGCTATTGCGTAATGTTCCTTACGTAACGGACGCCATCTTCATCGACACTCACTGGTCTGCAGCTCTGAGGAACATCGCCTTGTCCATCATCCTGACCAGGGCTGGTCTGGGCCTCAACCCTGAGGTACACAAACATTCAAACACTGTAGCAGCATACAATTCCTGACATGCTGGTAGTTACACACAGAAAATCAAATGCAGTCTCTTAAATCCTTGTTTGCATGCAGGCTCTAAGTCGACTGAAAGCAGTGTGCGTACGTGTTGCAGTTGGACCCTGTATGGTGGAAGCCTGCACTGCTGCTGTGGTTTCTCACTTCCTGCTGGGTCTGCCATGGGTTTGGGGTTTCATACTGGGGTAATTTGCACACACACACACACACACACACACACACACACACACACACACACACACACACACACACACACACACAATGGTCTTAGTCAATACTTTAGTTGACATGTTGGAATCTCTTTAAACAGACTTTAAACAGGAGGTTTCTGCATGTTAATTGCAGCTATTTCTCTCTGTATGGCTGATCCAAAGTAAGTAAAGTGACACTCACTGTATCTGTGGTGTGTGTGTTTGTGCAGTTTTGTACT
Organism: Neolamprologus multifasciatus; assembly: GCF_963576455.1. Classification (NCBI taxonomy): domain Eukaryota; kingdom Metazoa; phylum Chordata; class Actinopteri; order Cichliformes; family Cichlidae; genus Neolamprologus; species Neolamprologus multifasciatus. The sequence goes on along the minus strand of NC_140441.1, from coordinate 5,645,749 downwards.
GGCTGCCGTTTCTCCAGCAGTTGTTTTTCCTTCAATGCTGCTTCTGCAGAGAGAAGGATATGGAGTGGAGAAGGTAAATTATCACCCGTTACTATCATCACTGCATTTGACTGATGAAAGGTTCATCCTGCCAGAAGGGGCAGCGTATGGGTGGAAAAAGAGATGAGCCTGAGATGAATCTATAGAAATGACAAAACATGTGTGTAGGCGTATGCAGAGCAAGTATAACCTAAAAATAACAGCCAGAGGACTCTAGAACTCCTGTAATGGCTCTAGCTCCATCAACACATTCTGAGTGATTGCTAAGTTTCCTAATTGTGTCCTGGCCCCTTTACAAGGACCCACAGTGACCTCTAGGAGACCCACTGTGGTCCTTAATACCTTCTACAAAGTTACAAGCTTAAGCAGAATCAGAATACTTTATTGATCCCTTATTGATTTGATTTGATTTTTTATAGTCCTCCACAATGTCCACATTGACCCCCTGGATTGAAACAGGGGTCAAGTGTTTCCTGGTCTTCCTGAAGTCCACTATCAATTCCTTGGTCTTTGTCACGTTGAGCTGCAGATGATTCTGCTCACACCACGTGACAAAGGAGTCGACCACAGCCAGATACTCTATCTCATCATCCCTGCTGATGCATCCAACCACGGCAGAGTCATTAGAAAATTTCTGAGGATGGCAGGTCTCTGTGCAGTGGCTGAAGTCTGTTGTGTAGAGGGTGAAGAGGAAGGGGGAGAGGACGGTCCCCTGTGTTGCTGATTAAATGTCAGACACACTGTGGAAGACGTACATATTGTGGTCTTCCTGTCAGGTAATCAACAATCCAGGACACCAGAGAAGCATCCACCTGCATCGCTGTTAACTTATCACCCAGGAGGGTCGGCCTGATGGTGTTGAAAGCACTGGAAAAGTAAAAAAACCATGACCCTCACAGTGCTCGCCGGCTGGTCCAGGTGGGTGTAGACACGATTAAGCAGGTAGATGATGGCGCCCTCAGTTCTGAGACAAGGCTGGTAAGCAAACTGAAGGGGATCCAGATGTGGTATGACTATGGGTCGGAGCTGGTCCAAGATGAGCCTTCCCAGGGTCTTCATGATGTGGTAGGTCAGTGCCATGGGCCTGTAATCCTGGGGGCCACTAGGACATGGTGTCTTTGGTACAGGAACGAGACATGATGTCTTCCACAGTACTGGGACCCTCTTCAGACTCAGACTCAGCATGAACAGTTTATGGAAGACTCCACAAAGCTGGGGGGCACAGGTCTTGAGGATGTGGAGCCTCACTTCGTCTGGTCCAGCAGACTTGCTTGAGTGGAGTCTCCTCATTTGCATCTGAACCTGGTCTTGAGAGAAAGTGATGGGTGGTGGAGGGGTGTCAGGAGCATCCCTTGAAGCTTTTAATAGGATATTGATTCAGTAACAATACCCTTCTAAAGGATTTGTAAACCTTATCAGTTATCCCTCCAAATTAACAAACGCTGCTGCAGGATTGCTCTCCCCCCGCTTCAGGACACCTACACCAGGAGATGACTAGACTAGAGCAGCACAGATACTGAAGGACCCGTCCCATCCTGGCAACAAACTGTTCCAACTTCTGCAATCTGGTAGAAGGTTCCGCATCATCCGGGCAAGGACAGAGCGACTCAAGAGGAGCTTCTATCCCCAAGCTATCCGGGCCCTAAACACACACACCCGCCCTCTCACATCATCTATAATTGACTGAGACAGGACTCTCATCCAGACACTCTAAATGGTAAATGGCCTGTATTTGTATAGCGCTTTACACAACCAGTCATCCACCCATTCACACACTGGTGACGGCAAGCTACATTGTAGCCACAGCCACCCTGGGGCGCACTGACAGAGGCGAGGCTGCTGAACACTGGCGCCACCGGGCCCTCTGACCACCACCAGTAGGCAACGGGTGAAGTGTCTTGCCCAAGGACAAAACGACAGAGACTGTCCAAGCCGGGGCTCAAACCGGCAACCTTCCAATTACAAGGCGAACTCCCAACTCTTGAGCCACGATTGCCCGTAAATTGGTCTAAACTCAGGAACAATGTACATTCTAAATTCCTTTAATTTTAAATATGTTTATATTGTCTATCCTGTAAAATAGTCAGATGTCTATTCTTATTAATGTACAGAATTCACCTGCTTGCTGCTACTACTGCACATTCACCCAATGTATATACTATATATATAGTGTTCTTCCTCTACCCCCCCCCCCCCCCATTACATTTCACTGTGTGTTATACTTGTATAACTATGCATGTGACAAATAAAGAACCTTGAACCTTGAACCTTGAAATTAATCCATAAGCTTGTAATACACAAGTAGATGTCGGTGTTACTGGGCCGTTGACCTGGTATTTTCAGTTCGTGTTCATTGTTTATCTGCATGTTCTACTTCCTGTTTTATTGTGTTAGCCTTTCTCTGTGCATTATGTTCTAGTTCTCTTCCCATTTATCTTTAGTTCAGATTATGATATGAACATATGATATGATTAGTATCATATGTTCAGCTGTTCACTCACCTGTCTCTAATCACTCATCATTCAGCCTGTGTATTTATGTTCCTCAGTTCCACCAGTCCAGTGTCGTCTCATTGATGTTGATGTTGATGTTGTCTACGCCATACGTGTTTCCAGTCCAGCCAGCCAGTTCAATCTTTTCAGTTCAGCCAGCCCTCCGTTTCCTGTCCTGTTTCATCCGCTCACCATAATAAATCACCAGTCTTCACCTACCTGCGAGTCCTGCGTATGGGTTCTTTCTTCCTCGCCTCCACACAACTCCTGACAGTAGAATCCCTTCAGCTACTTAGTAGTAGCTACTACAGCTACTTCTAAAAGTCTCAAAATACTTGAAGTTTATTTAAATTAAAGCGACACTCCTAATCACCCAAAAGAGCTCAAGGCTCCTTCAGGATTGACTAATAGTTAAGCTTCACCAACTCAAGAGCTTCCAAAGGGTCAAGAACATTTAAAGCTCTAATGTCACTGTGTGTTGTTCTTCAGGGAATCCCCACCCTCCTGATTGCTGCTGGAAGCTTTGATGTTATTCTCGCCATAACAGGATTCTCTACTTGTTTGGGAATCGCCTTCTCTACAGGTCAAAGAAAGTTTTTCTGTCCTGTGCTTTATGGTTTGTGTTTTTTCTAGTCTACATGGTCTCGTTGTGTTTGTCCTGCAGGTTCTACATGGATGAACATACTGAAGGGTCTGCTGGAGGTGGTGGGAGGCATCGTAGCTGGTATGATCCTGGGCATGTTCTTGTGCTGCTTCCCCAGCAATGACCAGGTCTGACATTTTTTATTAATATGATTTTTACTTTTTTAATTGTTCATAAAATGTGTCCTTAATATCTTCTGTCTGATCGCAGGAGGATCTGGTATTGAGGAGGACCCTCATGTTGCTGGGTCTGTCCACATTTTCAGTCTTCACCAGTAATGTTATTGGTTTTTCTGGAGCTGGAAGTCTCTGTACACTGGTGCTGGCTTTCCTGGCTGCACTGGGCTGGAAGACTGAAAAGGTATCATATATCAGGATCACTTTAACCTGCATCCCGCCCCTTGGATTTTGCCATGTTTACCCTAAATCAACATAATTTGTAATGGCTGGCACCATGGAATATGGTTAATCCAGGTATCTCTAACTTCGCAATCAGGCACCAGTAGCAGAAATGGTGGGTCGGTCATGGGATGTATTTCAGCCACTCCTGTTTGGTCTGATTGGAGCTGAGATCACGATTAAAGCACTCAGCCCAAGTACTGTGGGTAAGAACATTATACTACCAGTATATTTCAGTTAGACTTTGCTCCATTTGGGTCTAGATTTTGTTCTCAGTTGCTAGGAGCCCAGTGGGCCCAGTAATCAAAGAGCTTTAACCTGCAGAAAACATTTCACTGCTTCAAGAAATTTAAGATATTGGTTTCCTCTTTGTTGTTGTGTCTATGACCTTAGGTCTGGGTATGGCCTGCATTCTTATTGGTCTGGTGATCCGTCTACTTGTCACCTTCCTGTTGGTTCATTATGGAGGATTCAACTTAAAAGAGAAGCTCTTCATTTCTGTGGCCTGGCTGCCTAAAGCTACTGTGCAGGTCTGTGAGTGTGTAATCCTGATATTAGACTGCTAGAAGATATTCATTTTTCAAGAATAATGTACCCGACTTTATTAAACCAGAACTAGAAACACTTCAGACTTATCCAGAAACTTCTAAAGGATCCATAACGTCTCTTTACACTCCTAAAATGCCACTGGTGTCCAGAACAGCCACTAAAATTATCCACACATATCTTGTGTTTTATAAACCACTGAAATCACTAGATTGAATTGATTAGAACTACCCATATGGCTCCTGAATTCTCTTTATTGACTTCTAAAACCTAAATTACTACACTAATCTCACAAACATGTTCTAGTTTGTCATTAGTCATGAAACCCAAGGTCCTATACATCTTCCTCAGTTATGACTAAAAACTAAAAAAGTACCGTTGTTTCCCTTAAAACCACCTCTGTGATTTTAATGATAGATTAATAGCATTAATTGCTAATCTGCACGTCTCCTGAGCAGTTATTTATGTCTGTATGTGCTAGGCTGCCATTGGCTCCAAGGCATTGGACATGGCGAGGAAGGAAGGGGACGAGGCCTTAATTAAGTTTGGTTTGGACGTGCTAACATTAGCGGTGTTAGCCATCTTGACCACAGCTCCAGTTGGTGCACTGGGTATCGGACTGGCTGGACCACGTCTCCTGGCCCGGCAGGTCAAAGGTCATTAAAAACATCTACACACTGTGTAGTGGCTTCATAATTTTACTCTAAAATCACTGAATGTCTTTTTCCCCCTCCTTTTCTAAAACTCCCGACCTCAGCAGAAGAGACGGAAGGTGAAGCTACACCATCTTACCTGTGAGAGTGTTACACCATCTTATCCACCTTATCCTTCTAATCAAATAATTGTTGAATCATTATACGGCCACATTATGCCTTTGATTAAAGATTGTGAAATCATTACACTGTTTTATGATGCATTATACTGCTGAGTTATGAGAAATGCTGTTTGTGTAGAATCATGGCCTTCCTTTTCTGATTACAAAGAGAACAGAACATACTGTAGAGGTTTTCTGCCCCATCTCATCAGGAGGAGATAAAACAGGAAGCCAAGGCCGTCACTTAGGTGCTGTAAGATAGAAAGAATGTGAGGATTTAAGCTTTATGGCCCTGAAGGGAAGGGGAAAAAGCTGTAAGAGTCTAACTGTTGGACATTTCGAGATGTCGCCAGACACCCTACTGTGCGCATCTCCCGTCTGGACATCGGTAAGGCTCAAAGTGTTGTATGGAAGAATGAGAACTGTATGGAATAAAGCGATTTTTGATTGAGCATTTATACACCGAGTGTTGTTCTTCCTTCAGCCCAAAGATGGTAAATGGCCTGTATTTGTATAGCGCTTTACTAGTCCCTAAGGACCCCAAAGCGCTTTACACAACCAGTCATCCACCCATTCACACACTGGTGATGGCAGCTACATTGTAGCCACAGCCACCCTGGGGCGCACTGACAGAGACGAGGCTGCCGGACACTGGTGCCACCGGCCCCTCTGACCACCACCAGTAGGCAACGGGTGAAGTGTCTTGCCCAAGGACACAACGACCGACGCTGTCCAAGCCGGGGCTCGAACCGGCAACCTTCCGATTACAAGGCGAACTCCCAACTCTTGAGCCACGATCGCCAAAGATGAAAGAATTGGGGTATTTAACATACCGCAACGGGGCCGTTCAAGAAAACGACAGCTTAAAAAACTCCATATATACCAACTGTATATACAATATATTGGTATGTCCACACATAATGTACATGATAATCAGAGTTTAGCTGCAGTTCATTTATATATACTGGCTGTAGGTTTCTCCTATTGTCTCATATACTCAGGTTAGATAAATTTGCATAAATAAATTTGTACATTTGCAAATGTTCATATTTTTATTAGGCTATTATTAGTAAAGCAAATGTGTTAAAAGTACTGATATATTCTGTGTTATAACATTTTACATATTTCAGCTATTTTACAACCCTTTGAAATGAACTCTGTTTGTTAAGCGTCACATGTCTGAGCTACATCGGTCTTATATATACTGGTGGGAACCCCCATGTTTGTATGAACAAACATGGGGGTTCATACGTCACATGTTGGTGACGCCCTTCTACAAGGCCGTCACCAACATGTCCTTTGCAGTGTTGTAAACTATACTATGTTGATTTTTATGCAGCATTTGTTTTTGTTAATCCAATTATTAATTTTACATTACACTATAATGTTATCAGCTCATTAACAGTGACAGTATGTGTTTTATAAACCAATTCCTGGTTAGCTAGTGTCAATATAGGCTAAAATATATTTGCCACACCAGATTTAGATCTCGCAAAAGTTGAATTCCAACAATGGCGGCAGCTACTTAGTTGTAATATTACTCTTTCTGGGTCACAAAATACACTTTTAAGATATTTTGAGGCGTGAATGTAGTTGTGTAAACGTCAGATACCTGCTCGCTTTACAAGACATCACATATTTGCAAAAGTGCTCCGATGTTTTCGGAGATCTGACATCCACTAGCTCGAAGCTAACGGGAGGTCGAGACCTACTACAGCCTGGAGGAACACCGCTTTCCCGGCACATCGTGCCTCGACCTCCCGGTCGGCTTCGAGCTGGCGGCCTCCAAAGAATGCGGCTAAAACTTTTGCGAGATCTCGCAAAAGTCCGTCTTAATTTTTTTTCTCCCATGTCCCCTGCGGGGCTCTGTATGGAGGAGCTGTGTTGCCCGTTCTGGAAAACAACATCAAATATGGAAGTCATGTTTAATCTTAAATGAGCAGGTCTATTGTCTAATGACATTTTCTGTGGAAAATGTTATTATATTGTTATTATTGTTATATGTTATTATATCTTTTTAAAAAAGATATGATAACATAATCTCATTTAATATAATACAAAATAATACAAGATCTTCTGAATGTTTATCATAGCATCTTTCACATGTACCACATCCCTGTAATTATTTTATATGTCACTGTGATCAGCTGTGGTTTAAATGCACATTTTTAATTCAAGCCACAATAAAATGTTTATCACCAAAGTTAGAATTTTAATTAGGATTTCTCTCGTGTGTATACACATGGGATTTCATATTCACAAGATGAGATCTCCTGATGCTTTTCCTCTCAGTGCCTTGGATGTTCTACTGAAAAACCAATGGCAGCACAAACTTGACACTAATCATGGGTCTAAAGATGAAAAACAACATGTACTTGAGTTTGTTACTCAAATCCACCAGCTGCTGCCTGAACACACTGAGATTTAATTATAGAGGACTTTTAAGATCCCCCAAGTCCACCAGTGATAGCAGTATCAATACCTTTTAGTGCTGCTTGTTAGTAAAGTGGACGTCAACAGGAAAAGAGCAAAAACTGAGCTGCTGTAGGCGTTTCCTCAACTTGACCTGACCAAAGCACTTAAACACCAACCGCTTGATGGAGGCAATGACTGGCAGCTATCAGGTCTTAGAAATAACAGTAGCTTAAGCTAATAGCTAAATCCAAGTGCCAGTATTAATGCAACAAGCCTCCCCACCACACCACACCACACCAGCAAGCAAATAAGTCACTACACTGCTTAATAAACCAATAAAATGGATAGTATAGAGGAGGACGAGAACACCTGTAACTGTTGTAGAGCCTGATTAACACTGCCTGGTTATCTGGCTGAGTGCTGAATGAGCCAGCTGTGCTCTTGGGTGTGCCAGGACAGCCACACAACATCTAAGTGTGTGAAGAGGACTTTTGATTTACATTAAAAAACTAGAGTCTACTAAATAGATATCGTTTAAAGCACTGCAGCACAGTACCTTTAATACCTACAGCATGCTCTAGTTGCTATAATAAAATATTATGGTCCACAACACTGAATGTGTGCTTTAGAGCAGGTAACGCTATAACATTACCTGCTGTTCACCATTCGTGGCCTCCCTGTTTCGTGGATTTTTTGTGTGCAATTTTGCATGTTTTTTTTAAACAGCGCATTGTGTTCTGCTTCCTCATTGGCTGTAGACCACTGTCAATCAGTCTCGTGCCGTGTCTCCTGTACAGTACAGATTTATATTCAGCTTGTCAAATTCCCATAAATCTTCGATCACTGCCGTGTGACTCTGAAGTGTTGTACTGTAAGTTTTCTCCCCAACATACAACAATGTCAACGAAACGTTTTGCAGCGTCAAAGGCACCTGTGGTAGCACCCAAAAGGCAGAGGAAGATGCTAACCATTGCACAAAAAGTTGGACATCTGGACATGCTAAAGAAAGGTAGAAGTTACCGTATTTTTCAGATTATAAAGCTCGCTGGATTATAAGGCGCATTAAGGCGCATTAAACCATTTATTTTGCAAACAGATTGCACCAATCTCAGCACGTTACCACAGGAACCAAAGACCAGGTACTGTCAAGAACAGAGGTGAGAATATTCACTCACATATTTTAAAATATTTTTTTATATATTCTTTGGGATCTCATGTAATATTGGTACCAAACCATTATCACACAGCTACTGGATTTCAGTGCAGATTATAAACCATCCCACACACATACTTGTAGTCTGTAACCCAACCCTGCCACATGCAGATAAACGCTGTGTCTCCAGACTTACAGTGTTGGTCTTAGTCACTGCCTATTACAACAGTGAACATCCAGGGTTTGGGCATTGAAACGGGGGTGGAGTACAAATACCTGGGTGTTCACCTCAATAACAAACTGCATTGGTCCACAAACACAAATGCACTCCACAAAAAGGGTCTAAGCCATCTCCACTTGAGCCTGTACAAGCGCTGAGCAGCTTGTTCAGCAGTAGACGTTTACACCCACATTGTAGGAAGGAGCACTACCGCAGGTCATTCTCACCAGCAGCTGTTAGATTAAAGAACACAGTTTAGTTCTGTACAAACTAATTTCAGTTGCTTAAGTATATAGGACTACTTTGTGTCTATATTCCTCTTGCTTTAAGAGCTATCTAACATCAAAATGTCTAATTTGTGATAATAAAGGTTTATTCTATCCTATTCTATTCTGAACTATTCTAATAAATATCATTTTCAAATATCTCACTCAGATTCAACCAGAACCATCCTGAGTTAAACTGAGTTGCATGACGAACACAATGAGACGCGTGTTTCCTGTTTCTGCTCGTCACCTCAAACAAACATCTTCAGTCATAACCACAGTCAGTCAGACAGACACCAGTGGAAAGAAAACCCCCGAAGTGGAACTGTGGTCTTTTTAAATTTTTGCATAAAGTCACCAATATCAGCTTTTGTAGCATTCGCTTTACAACCATAATTAATACTTTATGACTGAAATGTGCTGCAAAAAGGTTGAGGTGATATCGCTGTTTCAGGCCATGCATAAATCACAGGTGGTAATGCCCAGATTGATGAAATAATCAACAAAGCACAAACAATGGGCTTTCCAATTCTACAGGTGCTAATTCTTGACATACTGTGATAAAAACAGCCATAGTTTAGCACCATGGTGCAAACCTGTGGCTGTTTTCAGGAAGCTAGATGTGTGAGTGTGGGTGGGAGACATCTAAAGAGAAAAGTGTTACAGAACAGTAATGGCACGAGTAGCTATAATTTGTCCAGACGGCCTACGACTTGTAGGCACAAAGAAAGTTTGGATTTATTTAACTGTTTAATGTACGTTGTTTGTGTTTTCTGCATTCATTTAACCTCACGGGCTAATTGTTATTTGCTGCAGACCAAGTGAAAGTATGTGTAATGGACATAGCTACCATGATGTCATCACTGAAGGAGAGCAGAAACATGCAAGTCCCTGTTAAGTCCATGCATGAAGCCTCGAGCTATATTTACATCACCATCTTGGTATTTTGAACCGACGTGAGGTTGGTTAGGGTGGATCTTACTATCGAAGTGAGAAAACTGCACACTCACTAGATAATAACTTGCTATTAACTCATATGCCCATTTTTGTTAATACTGTCCACAGTTCAAATAAAGTTATTATTTTCAGTTCATTACTAATAATGTGTGTCTGAGGATGTCCTGAAGAACCTGTAGTCCAGAGGGGAAGCTTCAAAGTGTTCAGTGACAGTTCTGTGTATCCAATCATATATTGTATAACACGACTCTGTTAACAAACAGCTTGGTTCATTTAATTGTACAAAATGAAAAATGTCTCCACATGTCCACCTATCCTGGATCATGTGACAGAGCCAGTGCGAGCTGACTGTGTGTAGAGAGAGAAGGAGGACCCAAATGCAGACACTGAAGGAGACAGAACTAAATCACAAACAAAAAGCGAGCCTTTTATTGTGGTGGAACATGAATACAAAAATAAAGCAAAGAGGCAAACAGGGGTAAAACTAAACTGGAAGAACTAAACTATGATAACTGACATGAACATGATTATGAGCAGGAGCATGGTGGACGCTACAGGACAAAACAAGACTTGAAATATGAACATGCCCCAAACAGAATCATGAGAAAATACTAGAACCTGACGTGACTTGAAGGAAGGCAAAAAGACAACCTGATAACCATCTGCTGCTGCATTCTGGGGTGGGTTCAAGAGAGCCAGCTAAGCGATGTAATCTCCCACCCAATCACATGGCCAGCACAGCATGCCCAGGAGGCAAATTATTAGATGCCCGATGATCGTTGTGCCAACTTTAACAGTGAAATTGGTTCACTGGGGCCTCCGCCATCAACTGCTGCCCAGCAGGAGCACTGTGGTCTGACTCAAGTGGACTTCAGAAGAACTGCACTTTTTGAAACGTATGATTCTTGATTACTTGTTGTTACACATGGTTTGAAACTATGAGTAATAAGCGACAACCCCCCCCCCCCCCCCCCCCCCACACACACACACACAGACACACACACGGAACAAGTGTACAGTTTGTCCATGCAGTTGGCTTTTGCCTGTTTGTACTGTGCCGTGTCAAAACAAGCGCTGACCTTTCAAAAATGCAGAGAGAGGATGTGTGTTGTGTCTTATTTTCCTGTGTTCGCTCTGTTCACAAACACATTAACATAGTATAAAAGGAAAAAGCTAATCTATGACACAAGATGCTTTGATTGGAACGACAAAATGTTAATGAATACCAGAGGTATGCAAGGAAGAGGTTAAAATGTCTTATGTTCCTTTTGGTTTCCTAAAGTCCCCCCCCCCCACCCCCCCACCCCCCACAGTATGTGGTTTTTTAACAGGATGTTGTCGCCACTTTTGCTGCAAAACGGTCAGTGAAACTGCAGCGTGCAGACGCTATGAAGACAGTTTTGCTTCTGCTCTGTAAGTACTGAACAAAAAACCCTAAACTTTTTCATCACAGCATACTATATATACGATACTGTAGCTTAAGAACCACAGAGATGTTTTTGGATTTTTGCTACATGTATTTTGATCTCTCTGTTTACATGGCACACTGAGTTACGTAATTGTGATACTTTGTTATGTTTTATCCGATATTGCTTAGCACCTTTTTTATTTTTGTTTTGTGTTAATAAAACACTAGTGTTTGTCTAATAGTATGTTTCGCACCAAGCACTGCAGCAATTTCCTAATGTTGTAAATCTGCTCAACATTTGGCAATAAACCCTTTTCTGATTCTGATAGTTAAATAACGACTGAGCTTCACCCGTAACTTTGTGTCAAATATAAGTAACACAAATACATAAACTCAAATGTTTGGGAGTTTTCAGAAGCACTTACACGCTGTGTGGTTTGACTTTCATTTCAGTGTTGAGCACCTGCGGGACGTCAGCCCACAGTCGTGGTAAGGTTCAGCCCTGTGTGTGTGTGCATGCTAGTGTGAATGTAATGCTAGTAAAAAAGAATGTGAGCGTTATATTCACCTATACTTTGGAAACACTAGGTTTATAGATGTGAACTCTTCATAGTAAAGTAATTATGGAGTGAATGTGTTAAGAAGTTACTGGAAGCTTTTTTCTTTTTAAAAATCCCAAATCTACTTCTTCCAACGGTCTCTGCTCGTCTACTCACGAGGCCAAAGAAAAACTCTCCTCCCAAGAAACAGCGAAACAGCTGCATGAGTAATTTCTTCTTCAAAACAAAATCAATTTGGAATAATGGAAATGGGAAAATGTCCCAAAATGTTTCACCGATCACCAAACAAAACAAAAAAACGTCCCCTAACCGTTTTGATGAAGTATCTTTTATCAAACTAAGCATTGTTATTGTAGCCTTAGCTTAAGCCACACATTTGTTCCTTGGTAACCACATTCATTTCAGTACACGTGGTTTTTATCTAATCTGGTCGTTAAGTCTGACGTCATTAGTTGTGTCTGAGCGCAAACTCCGCTGCAGGTCCCAAAGTCAAACGATCACTACACTACACTACTACAGCATTACTGAGAGTTGAAAAACTGTCTAAATTCTTTCATCTGTAATAAAATGATCAGCATTCTGCTCTACCAGGTGTAACAATTAAGTTTAACATCCAGGCATCCATGAAAGCAGAATTTATTACATTTAACAGAGTTAGAAGTTAGCAGGAAGTTAGCAGGAAGTTAGCGTGCTAGTTTCCATCTAAATATAATATAGCCTGTCCTGACTGAGAGATTTCTTAAACAAATTAAGACGTACAGCTCTGCTATCACTTCCGACATAAATGCAGACAGAAAACTAAACAGCAGTGATGTTTGTAAGGTTACTGAAGTTGGACTAGCTGGTATATAATGATGTGTTACGTGGTAGCTACACAGATATGTTAGCATGAGATTAGCATAGTGAAGCTGGAGGATGAACACTAACTTTTTCCACTCGATAGAAGTTAACGTGAGGGTTTTCGATGGTTAGGGACAAACGCAATCACATAGCAGGATGGTGTAAACAGACCAAACTTCTTTCAGGAGAACAAGTGAGATAATCCATCCACAATATAAGGTTAGTCACTAATATACTGCTGCATGGGCTGGAGTTACATCGTGAGGGTTTAAAAACTGAGCTTTAAAACGAATAGTGGTCATAAAAACCACGACAGGCCGAGAGTCATTGATCACTTTTTTTTAAGATTAAATAGAACAAGATACAAAGCATTAAAACATGTTAAAAACACAAAGCCTTACTAAATGCAGGGTAGTTTGGGCCCGGAAGCAGGATTCATCACGTCAACACTTAAAGACTGGATAGATCTTTGGCGCAAAAATGCTATTTCATGCCTGTCAAACTCCAGAAATTTTTATATTTTCAACTAAAGAAATTGGAGCAAATTACAGCTTTTTGCAGCAGGTAACAAAGTGTCTACAGATACATTTTCAAGTTCTTTGTCAAGTTGTCCACCAGTGATCTGTAAGACAACATGTCACACAGCTGATAAATGTCCGATCAGAGCACAAGAACAAATAACTGCTTTCTTTACTGTTTATTACTGCTGTGGGGCATCATAACAAATGAGTTTTATTCATCACATTTCTTCTGTGTGTGTGAAGTGAAGCACACCATCATCAGATCTCTCAGACTCTTTATGGTAACGACAGCAATCGCAAAGCTCAGTTGTTACACTGTTTCACTAACTTGGAAACTCTCTGGGTTTTTGATTAATTCAGTGAGTGCATTTATTCACTTTGGCTAACATCTGGTCTCAAATAATAACCCCTCAGAAACAGCACTGAGCTGAAAAATCAGAATTTGAGCAATTTTATTCAGCAAATATTCAGAAAGCCCAAAAGAACCACATGCTTTTTTTTATTTAGGCCATTGCATGGGAAGGAAACAGGAAGTCAGTCGACTTAGGAGGCACGGCTCTCATTGGTGCAGGTTCAACAGAGAAAGACGCGTTTTCTTTAGGCCAAAGTTTGCATGAGTTTACATGACGCCAGAGTTTGTAGTGGAGGAAGCTTTCTCAGCACGGGGTCGACTGTTCAACTACTGTTCACACGTAGGATGGACAAAAGTTACCCACTTATCCTCTTTTCTTACACAGAATATGAGGCTAAGAACATTTTTTTGTTTATTGTTGTTACTGCCATTTCTACCTACTTTTTTTGTGCATCACTTTTGTGATGTAGTCGTGATCCACCCTTCATTTCTTTATACTTTGCTAGGAAAATAGAAATATTGTATACAAGAGGAAAGAATTTGTCGAATTCTAAAATGCTTAAAATAAAACCTTTATTATTCTGAGCTGCATTAGATAGTCTTCAGGAACAGTTCTCCAGGCTTCTCGAAGGATCAAAAATCTTATTTGGATGTTGATGACTATGATTCATGGTGTTCCTGATGGCGTGTTTTTCTATCAAGGTGTACTTTTACTGCAGTGGAAGTGTTTGAGATTATTTCCATGCAGAAAAATCAATCTGCTATCAATCAGATGCTTTTCAGATGGTATTTCATGATAGATGAAAAATCTGATGCTGCTCTTTGACAAGATTTTCAACACCACCAACTGAAGCCCCATAGCACAAAAGATGGCTGTACTCACTATTGCACCTCTCTCCTGACCTCCATACATATTGATGATGATTTAAACCAACGTTTTATCATTTCACATGATCTGTTATGGCTAAAAGTTGTCACTTTCAGTGCAGTTCTTTTGTCACTACCTTTGCCTTTTCTCCCTCTTTCCCTTCTTTAAGAATGGCTTTTATTTTAGCTTTTTTTTTCTTAGCTTTTTAGCTAATAGGTATTTGGTGCAAAAAATACTATTTTATGCCTTTCCAATTTTTATTGACTCAACTAAAGAAATTGGAACAAATTATAGCTTTTAGCAGCAGGTAACAAAGTGTCTACAGATACATTTTTAGCTCAGGTGGCAGAGCAGATCAGCCACTAACCAGAATGTCGGTAGTTCGATGCCAGGCTGCTCCAGTCTGAATGTATATATCCTTGGGTAAGATACTAACCCCATGTTGCTCTCCGATGCATCCATCGGAGTGTGAATGTGTTTGAATGTTAGATACTTAGAAGAAGTGCTTGTGTGAACGGGTGAATGAATTAGTTGTATAAAGCACTTTGCATGCTCAGGCAGAGTAGAAAAGCGCCAGTCTATTATGTGGTGACAATACTGCGTCATGTCTCGAGTTAGGTGTTGGAAGGATTCATTGCTTAGTGTTTACAACCAAACCAAACAAAAAACCTCGAAACAAACATTTATCTGAAAATGGTTCGACAAATGAGTGCCAAAGGAGCCAATATCCAAGTAAAGTCTTTGATAGACTTTCAGAAAGCCTGGAGAACTGCTAATCAAGACCTCTTTAAAAAATTAAAAGAAAGTCTTTCTCCTTCAAAAATATTAAGAAGTGAAATTTGTCTTTGTGTCTACACACCCAAAAAATGACTGATACTGAAAGGAAAAACCCTACTGTTCTTCTGTTACTGTAAACTGTAAAATTAAACTAAAACTGTTACTGTTACTGTTCTTCTGTCTCTCTCAGCTTCTTTGAAGGTCATTCCCAACTGGTCTCAGTTTTTTGAGTACAAGAAAATTACTCTCAGCTGTGACGAGATAACCTCTGGTGAATGGACGGTGTGGAGATACACTACAGAAGGGTCAGTTTACCTCTGAAATACCAAAATGCACACAGAACAAATCTGACAGGTTAAAGGAAGACCATTTTTAATGTTTCACTCAACTAACAACAAATCCAATATACATTTAATTTCCAGACACTATTAATCACCCTTTAGGTGTGTTTCCTTATTTCAGATAATGTTAGTCTGGGTTGTGATTATCTGTTCATATATATTAAGAATCCATAAATCCATCCATATAATAAGAAATATAGTTAAATACGGTTATATCACCATTCTTATAGTTGTATTCAAAGTTGAATTATCCTTAGGTGATGTTGCTTCTATTTGCATCTTGAGCTAATTATTGCTGCTTAACGAGTTGAAGCTATGAGGACAATCAAACGTTTGATTTTGACATTTTTAGAAACCTAGTCCTTTAGCAGGGAGTCTGTGTAGCACTTATAACTGCAGATAAAGTAAAACTGTGGCACTTCCTGCTGATTTTGAACTTTGGGCCTACTACAGATCATATTGCGCATTTAGTATCAGTTACTACAGTGATGTAGTTTGGTAAAAAGAGCCATCTTCATGACAAAAAACAAGAACAAAAACACAGCATCTGACTTAAGACTTAATCTTTTTTACCACTTCACCCTGTTTGGGGAAGTATAGTGATAAAAGCATTAGTAGAGATTTAACTCATCTGTCCGGTAGCCAAAGCCTCTCTTTCATGGCTTTTTTGGAGTTAGAAACTAATGTTAACTCATGTTAACCCTTCTTTGCCTTAAATTGTTTTCTGAAATTTGGGGGATAGTGAATACAAATGATTTAAATTAAAATTTTGGCAAAGGAACAGACTCTGGTATATTTTTTTTGCTCAAGTACATTTGATATGCAAACTGGAACAGCCAGCCAGGGATGGAACCACCAACCTAATTAGTAAAGCTCCGGCTCCACCTGGTCTACCTTCAGCCACCCTGGAAAGCTCCACCTTTTTAATACTTGGGTTTTAAAGGTCAAACTGGTTACTGGTTACAAACTGTTACAAATGTAACCATGAAAGTTGGTACTGTGTTATTCTTGGGCTGTCAGTCAATGCTGTCAACCTTCACGTATGGCTCATTTACCCTTTTGTTTCAGTATCTTTATTTTTCAATGAGTAGGGTTACTGTTTGGCAGCAGTCGTATCACTTTCAGTGACAACTTATCTGATGAGTGAAAGCAAAGAAAAAGCAGAAGAAAAGAAACAAATCAGCAAGAAAAATGAACAAATTTGAAAGGTCTCGTGACAAACTACTGATAAGCAACAGAACCACTTATCTGGAAAATGCTATTATATCATGTCATCGTTTGAGAATGTTTGCATAATTTAGAAACTGTTCAGTGTAACATGGAGAGTTAAATCCAGTCCATTACAGAAATAAATTGTTACTTAATTCGTTAATCATTTTAGGAACTGAAATAAATAAATTTCACATGTGTAACTGATTAAAATGTATAATGTGTCCTCAGATTGAAACTGTCTGACTGCACCTCGGGTTGGGGTACTGAGTCTTTCTCTACCTGTGAAATGAAGACAGTCAAGCGTTCTAATTCAGGTGTTTACTGGTGCCAGTCCACACACGGTCACAGCAGTAATGCCATCAACATCGCTGTCAGTGGTAAGCGTCATCAAACTGCATCTCAGCATGACTGTAGGCGAAGCCACATAAATACTCCATCCTTCTGCTTCCTGTTTTAGGACAATACACATATTCAAACCAGGCCTGTTGTGAAATTCAATGTGACTCATATATGCGTGATTTAGATTTCCTCTCTTCATTGAACCTTTGCAACATGCACAAATAAATCAATACAACTGTAACACTGTTACTATACACGGCAGTGTTTTATAAAATGTGACTGTTTAATTTACCATTAGACAGTTAAAGGTCAAAAAACATATTCCCATCTAAGTGGGATCAAAACAGGGAGACACTATACATGCTAAAAACCATAATACAATAAATAAAAAGCATATGTAACTGTGGAGAGTGTTATACATAAGCCTATATAAAACAGTCTGGCTATACCTCTTGTTGCTCTCCAGTTGTATTTAGGAGAGGCTGAACAACACAAGCGCCTTCCTTTTTCTGTTTTCCTAACAAAACATGAGCATGGAAACACCACAAAGGAGAAAGAAAACATACAGTGCATGGGCTGTCCCTATTGCTTTTGTTTCTTTGCACTGAACCAGTTGCTCAAGCATTTGACAAGACAAGCATTTTGACATTTTCAGACGACAGGGCAGCTCGCTTCTTCTCAACAACATGACAAGAAAGTGCAAATAACCTCTCACATGGTATGGATGTGGCAGGTGCTGCCAAGTACTTGCGTTTAAGGTACCATCTCAGTGTGTGCCCCTTCATGCTTGAGCCACCATTTCTGGGGACAGTCCTCTACGTCAATAGTTGGCTCTGGCCTAGATCGCTCCACACACTTCTCAGTGCAGTCCTCCTCTTCATCAGATGAATACTGTGATGCAAGCGTGAGAGCTGATCTTTTCTTAGATGGCTCATATGTTGCTGGTTGTTCAGGCTGTGCAGGCCTCTGCCTCTCCCTCAGCAATGCACTGATCAAGCGCCACACCTCAGCCCTGTCAGGCCTTCTAAGATCCTTAAACCTAGGATCCAGTGCTGTCACTGCAACACCACTGAGCAGGAAACAAACTTCTCCCCTCCCAAAAGTTCAGATATATACCTGCACTTCATTAAGAATTTGTTTCATTCACTTGAATAAGGTTAAAAAGGCCTTTGACCTTTCTGCATTTTGCCAGTGCAAGGTTAAATTGACTGTTCTGTGTGATGGCTCGATGAAGGCCGCTGCAACCATGTTGTGTGCACTGTCAGTGGTCAGCGTGCTGACTTTATGTTCAATTCCCCACTGTCTAGCTACCTGCTTAAAGCGCACGCCGCACGTGTCAGCGAAGTGCCTCTCCTCCGTCTTCATAACAGTCAAAACATGCGAGTGAAGTTCCCACTGTGGTGAAAAATAATATGCTGTTATTCCAGGGTAGCTATGATTACTCAGAGAAGTCCAATAGTCTCCAGTGAGCGCAACCGTGTTGGTCTGCCCCAAAGCCTCCTCGACTTTGGTTTTCTCATCTTCATACAAGTTGTGTATCTTGGTTACAGTGGTGGCTCTCAAAGGCAATTCATACATGCAGTCGTTGGACGCTTTGCAAATTATTTCAAGTAGCCCCTCATCCTCCACAATGATAATTGCCCTCCATGCTGTAGCCACCCATTTTGCCATGGCTGTTGGAAATTTGTTGGTTGTAGAATTGTCCAGACGTCTCCTTTGAAAGCTATCCAGCGTGGTCTGCCTTTGGCGAGAGGGAGGAGGACTCTCTGTGTTAGCTATGTGCTTGGTTAGCAAGTGGTATTTGAGACAGGATGTACTACGGTAATAACTCAGTTCATATCGACAGTAAATTCAAATTCAATTTACTTTGTTTTTGTCAAGAAAACCATCTGGCATTGCATGGCAAAATTGAGCTGTTCAAAAGACCTTTTCCTTTATCTATTTCTGCTCACATCTACAACTGCTGCGTCGCTTCCTGATTTCTGAAAAAAGGGGGTGGGCCAAAGATCACAGGCCGTTAATTCTGTGTCAAAAAAAATAAAATAAAGGTGTTTAAATGTTTTTGCATTTATGCATTATTATCAACATTGACATTTGTGTGTTCCCCTCTTGCCCCTGCGGGCGATCTATCCCTCAAGCTCAGGTCCTCTATCAGAGGCCTGGGAGCTTGAGGGTCCTGTGTTGTGTTATGGCGTTCCATGTATGCCCTGCCTGCTAGTATCTTGCACCCTGCTGTATAATACATTTATATATTCCTATGATGCCCCTGAGACTATCCAGCACATTACAGGGCCCAGGAGGAGGAGTGGCAGCAATCTTTCACTCCAGCTAATTAATGAATTAAGACCCAAATTTTTAATTCATTTTTTTTTCATCTGTCAAATGGCTCTCTATGGTACCCAGGTAAAGATCTTCAAGGGTCTGAGGTCTTAATTTTTGACTTCTCTGAGTGTTTTGTTTCCCTTCATGCGCCTTATAATCCGGTGCGCCTTATGGTCCAAAAAATAGTAACCTATTTTCTTGGAGACGTTCAGAGACAGTTGATTTTCTTACCACCATTGTTCTAGGTCAGTCACTGCTTCCCTCTAGGCTGTCTCATCACCTGAAGTCAAGCAACAACATTTTTTGCCTTTCTGTTGGTTTAGAGAACCCAGTCATCCTGCAGATTCCTGCTGCTCCTGTGGTGGAGGGAGATAACATCACTCTGCTCTGTAGAACAAAGAATCCCTCCAACAAATCAGCTGATTTCTTTAAAGATGGTATCTTCATCAAAAATGAAAATACACGTCGCATGACCATCTACCAAGCATCAAAGGCTCATCAAGGTTCCTACAAATGCAGCATTGGTGGTCGTGATTCACCATCCAGCTGGCTGCTAATACAAGGTAAAGAACGAAGAATCAAGTCAACCGTAGATCTAAACATTTTAGAGGTATCTAACAGATGGAAAAACAAAACAACACAATTGGTGGTTTGTACAAACTCTTATTATAATCTCAAGCTACCAGAAACCTCCTTACATTTTAAAATCAAGCAACTGAATAAGTGCAGCTGAAGCCTCAGTTACTCAGGACTGGAGAACATCTGATAACCATCAGTCACTAAGGAAAAATATGCTGGGTGAGGTCACTCACTCACTCACCTGTGATCACTTTGGCTGCTGGAGTATTATTTGTGTGCTTTTCATTTCAGATTAGTTTAGTTTTTGTCCAAGAAAAAAAAAGTGAAAAGCAATCAAAGGATCATCTTAAGGTTGTGCAGTTCTTTACTATCTTGAATGCAGCTGAACAAAACACACTGATGTAAAGTCTGCTTCTGTCCCCAGATGATGCTGACCCCCCAACTCTCACACCGTCCCCCAACACAGCTCAGCTGTTTGAGTACAAGAGCCTGAACCTGAACTGTGGTGTTCAAGGATGGACAGTGAAGAGGTTCACAACATTTGCTGAAGACCTGTCCAGTTGTCAAGCATGGGGGCAAGTCGATTCCCATGGCTGCGTCCTCCATACGACCAAGCAGCCTGACAGCGCGGTTTATTGGTGCGAGTCTCCTACACAGCAGCGGAGCAACTCAGTCAACATCACTGTTCATGGTATGTTCAGTAAAAAACCCTTTAGAAACAAAAACCCTTCAAATTTTCTAAGAATGAGGGACGACTAAAAGTAAACATAATTGTCCAAACAACTGAAAGTTGTTGTAAAAGAACCAAGAGACAGATGCAGATACAATTGAAAGGTGTATGTATGTGGGAGGGGGGCATGAAACCTTGAGAAACTAACCTTTTTCTGAACCAGCTGAAGGGAAATCATTGTGAATGTCTTGTAACCATTGTGTGGCAGGCAGGAAGTGTAACCCAAAGCAGTACTCGCAGCTTTTATTAGCTGTTTTCTACTAAGGAAGAAAAAACACTGACTGTCAAGATTATAGGACCCAAATGCAGGACTCTGTATACAGCACTTTTATTTACAGTGCAGCAAATAATCATGACCCGATAAATCCCCATGCGTGATCCCGATGAGTGTGCGTCCCCGATTCTAATGCTGTGTCTTCTCCCAGTCTCCGTGGTCCTACTTTTCGCTCCCTGTGTGTCTATGTGCAACGTGCCTGCTTCGTCCTCTCATTTACGCAACTCTCCTGGAAAATCACAGAGGAAGCCATGAGTAACTTCTACACTCGCAGCAGCCTCAAACTTTCTAGTGTACGGTTTTGCTGGGAAACTGATGGGAAATTTCACAAAGATCCAGCGTCGACGGGAGCTCTGTTAAGAAGCTCCCGAGATTAGGTGAATCAGCTGCAGGTGTGTGTGATTACGCCAGGTAGGGGAAAGGCTCGGTTTTCCAGGAAAACCAGGACACACACACACACACACACACAGGTAACGAGGGAAAGGGAAGTAGGTGGGATGACGGCTGACACTTGCACGGTTGGACCTTAGACCCTACATCTGTTGGGATTTACATTCCTGGGAAAGTTTGCAACTCTCTTGAATGTGGTTACCTGTGAGTACTTCCTTACTGAAGAATGATGGACTTTATCTCCGAGCAGGTCGAGATACTCCAGTAATCCTGCAGAGTCCCGTCCTCCCCATGATGAAGGGAGATAATGTTACTCTGCTCTGTGAAACAAAGAACACTCAGTCCATCCTCCCAGCAACTTTCTACAAAGATAACTCTATTGTTGGTACTGAGCCTAGAGGTCACATGATCATCTATAACGTCACCAAGTCTCATGAAGGTATCTACAAGTGTAACATGAGTGTGGGAGAGTCTCCATCCAGCTGGCTGTTCATCATAGGTAAAACAGGATGACTGAAAGCTTTGAAAGTCCAAAGAATCAAGTGACTGTCATCTTTTTTTTTATTGATTTTCTTTATTTACTGAAGCAGCTGTGCTTGTTTGTTTCTAGATCCTGATGCTCCCGCCTCACATTCAGATTCAGACAAAAACCTGTCTTCTCTGGGAATGCTGCGTCACATCTTGGTGTACTTTCCATATATAATCTCTACATTCCTCATGGTCTCTATATATCGTGGGTCTACAGGTAACATTATTATGTTCAAATATCACCCATCCATTAGTTAAATCCTGTGTTTATCCCTTCCTGTTTCCATTATCATCTATGTTTTGTCCTTTGTCCGTCTGCTGCCCAGCTGTGCTCCCAGGTGTTTCCACTCGTTCCTAATCTCCTCCAGTGTATTTATAGTCTGTGTCTGCTGCTGTTCTTTGTCGCGTCCTCCCTCATAATGTGTGTAATCTCTGTCTAGTTTGTTTTATTTGCTATTACAAATAAAGGCTATGATTTATAGTCATCCTCTGTCTCTGGAAGTAGTGCATTCTGGATCCACTGGCTAGCAAACTGTGGTTTGTGACCAAGGTTGGATCCTTCTGCCTGATTTGTGGTGGTGTAGAAGTAGACAGTCTCCATAGGGATGAGGTTTTGGGGGGATGGCAGGAATAGAGAATAGAGAAGCTGCAGAGAGGCAGATAACACTGCAAGGAAAACAAGAAGTGTGCCTACATGAAGGGCCATTAGGTTCAAAATGAGAATTGAATCTAAAAGAATTACTTTTGATATGTTCTCTTTGTTAAACAATCAGTGAAATGTGGGCTGTCAGTTTTTGATCATTTGCATTGTTTCACACAATTAATGCCCACTATACACTTAACAGGAAGAAACTCACATCAAAGAACAATGTCTCCACCCACTGAGGAAGATGAAGACCATCCGTATGATGATGCTATGGCTGATGTCACCACTGAGCATAGTTTCTAATAAAATCTTTGTCATGTTGTTTCCTAAACATTTTGCACTTTTCAGAATGAAATACTTGTTTCATGTAAATGTTTTTCTGGTTTACATTTTGTTTTCAATGTTTTTTTTTTTTTTTATAAATAAAGATTAAAAGCTGTTTTTACAGCTGACTGGTATTCTTTAAAAGCATTTTCCTGACAGCAGGAATTATCAGTGTTAGAGATAAACTTATATTTTTATTTGTTTGAATGTCCCCTGATTGGAACATTTAAATGTCACGTTAGGCCTCTGTTGTGTTAGACTGGGGATGAGGGAGCAGAACTACTCTTGGTGATGTGCTGCCACCTGCTGTCTGCTTTCTGTCAGTGCTCAGGCTGTCCATCCTTGAGACTGTGGAGCTACAGCAGGGAACTAAAGCCAAGTGATTAAAGCCCAGAAAATTTACTAAACCAGTTTTGTTCAACTTAACGCCTGAAAGAAACCTTAAAGTGACAGTTAAAAGAAAACCAAATATTTCTGCACCTTTTTTCTGATGCTGACAAATGTTAAGTGCTGTTTAAACGATTCAGTGTTAGAATTTTAAATCTAAAACAGCCAAACATTGCTGCCTATTTCAGCTGCCGGAGGTTGAGAAGCGGGGTACACCCTGTGACAGGTCCTCAGTTTGTCACGGAGCAAACACAGAACACAGAACTAATGTTTATTTACAAGATCAATTTAAAATCAACTTGATCCCACGCAAATGGACTTGCCCAGAGAGAAGCCCTGCAGACATGGGGAGAACAGCTCCACACAACTTTGATAGCCTTGCTATTATATTATATTATATTATATTATATTATATTATATTATGTCATCATGGATTAAAAAAAACTGTCCCCAAATCTTTTCCTACACAAATCAGTGCAGTTTTTTTATCAGTGTGATGCCTTCATTAGTGATGTGTCGGTTGCAAACGAAATGGCTCTTAGAGCCGGATCTTTGACGTGAACGACGCGAGCCGTGGGTTTTTTTTTCCTTCTCTCATCCTCTCTCGCACTTTTTTCCCCGCTTTTTTCCGCTTCACTCCACACGCAAGCAACACGCAAGCAACACTTCCCAGCGCAAAGCACAAGGCTTGTGCTGGGAAGAGGGGGGAGGGGCGGTAGTTGCACTCTCAGTAGCACATGAACAGAGCCGGAGGGAAAGAGAGCCAGGGACAACAACGTCACATTAGAAAGGTATAGTAATCATCCACAACTATTTTCAGTTGCAGATGATAAAGGATTCAGAAAGTTTATTCATGCAGGCCCATATGACAGAGAATATGCATCTTCTTTTTGTTTTCATATTTTAATTTATATTTAATTGTGTTGTGGTTTGCAGTGTTTTGTGTTGTTTCACTTTAAATTTGTTTAAAAGGAAAAAGCTCAAAATTTAAATAGTTAAAAGTTGAAATGTGAATAGCTGGTTTTTGTATTATATGATTTATTTATTACATTTTATGTGGAGTGAATAAATAAAAGTATATTTACTGTGGCCCCTACAGACAAAGCACGTACAAACTCCAAAACATGTAAAAACTCCAAAACACATTAAAACTCAGAAGCACATAAAAACTCCAAAACACGTACAAAAGACAACAGAAGTGCTCCAGGATGCTAGGGGGCAATGTTGAACTTTTGTTACCTAGTGGCTACACAAGCCAGGAAGTACCAACGACCGGATTTGGTGTGTGGTAGTAACAGGTAAATGAAAAATTTTTTTGTTATTATTTGAATATATATGAGTGCTTGTGTATAAATACACAAAAAATACACATATGCTTTCATGCTTTCAATTGTGTAATTTAAGTGATCTAGTAGCTCTGTTTTGGAAGTTCAGTTCATGCGAGAAATGTGTTTTGGAGTTTGTACGTGTTTTGTCTCTAGGAGCCACCGCATATATTTATATATAAACATATATAAATAAAACCACTTTTTTTTTACATTAGTAATTCCTTTTGTTTGTTGTTAATAATAAATTAATTAAAGCAACAAAACAACCTGAAGAGCCGGTTCAAAGCTGAAAGAGCCGGTTCTGTAAAAAGAGCCGGAAATCCCATCACTAGCCTTCATACGTGCTTCAGGTTCCTGCAAAATCCAATACTGTCAGTCCTCTACATTCCTCTCCTTAACACCCACCAAATATCTTCTCATCATCTCTGTTCACCTACTTGTCTATTATGGTTTGCAACATTAACATTCATCAGTATTTACAAGACTATTCACATACTCTTTCTTCAAGATTGCCCCTACTCCATTTTATGTTGGATGTCCATCCTAACATGACCCTTCCCAGGGACCAGCACTAGTAGTACACTGACTACTCGCTGCCCTGTGGTTGCGTTTGGTGTTCTTGCTGCGCCTTTCCAGCAAGAATACCAAATTCAAGACATGGAGTGAATGAATGAGAATGGGAGACCCACCCAATTACAGCCATGTGAAGAAAGCAACCTGCAAATGTACTACCTACATAAAGCAGAGACAGGAGTTCAAAGTGTACAGGGTGGCACTGTAACCTGATTGGCTACAGTAAGAACATAAACTCATGCTATCTGTTTGGGAGCATGTTTGTGTTGACTTGAGCCTCATATTGATCTCCAATCTCAGTAAAAATCTGTGTTGTTTATGAAGGCCTGGGTTGTAAGGCAGTGGTTTCACTGGTCACAACTAAATATGAACGGCAGAAGAGGCCAGCTGCCTCTGCTTTGCCAGCAATACCCTGTAGGTGGTGCTCTAGTAGAAGAACTCCAGGAAAATGAAAAAACAACTGAAGGATGATGATGCAGCTGGTGTTGGTGGTTTTGATAAACAGAGTAACAAGTGCACTTAAAATTCAAGTTAATGTCAAAGTGCAATTAAAAAAAGAAATATTTTAAAACAAAAATAGCCAAAGGGAATGAAGTCCAGCACAGACAGGTCAAAAATCATGTGTCTTGTTGGTGCTTTTGGCAGATTTCAGCCTGTAAATATTGTCAAATATCGATGATGTGACTATATACGAGATCATCTAAGTAAAAAAATGCACACACATGACGTATGTAATAAACACACATCTTCAAGACACGTTACTGTCTCTGTTTATAGCAGTGAAGACAAACAGGAAATAAGTCAAAGTGTTGGTTAGCAGTTTGGTTACTGTGTTTTTCCTCATCAACGGCGATACTGTTAAACTGAGAGGACGTATAGGCACAAGCTGCTTTTCCTGCTCACCAAAACTGGAAAAACACAGGTGAGTCCTGCTGGTTCCTCATCCTCAAATCATCTGTATTTCTACTGATTTCATACTTAACTTAAAAGATGACTTTTAGCAGCTCTTGCCACAGGAAAGAGAAGCACTTCACACAGCTACCTCAGGACCACAGCTTCCTTCTGCCAGTGTTCAAGATTCAGTATAGATAAGATAAGATAAGATAAGATAAGATAAGATAAGACTTTATTGATCCCAGAATCGTCTCGTATTCAGAGAAAATATTACGTGTTTCGTCTTGAGGTGAAAAGAAATGCAGTTTGTCCCGGACTTCAGCTACAATGAAAAAGACACACAGCTGGAGTTATTCTGTGTCTTTGCTGCACAGCTGCCTAGTCTTCGCTCATTCTCTCCCCCTCCCTCTCCTGTTTCTACTTCAATCATGAAACTGATCAATGATCAGCTGATCAGCTTTTCTCTCTTGTTTGTTTATCCCCCACTTTGCGTCAGAAAGAGGAAACCAGCGGAGGTCGCGTTAAACAACAGCAGCACGTTTAAGCTTGATCAGCTGTTGTTAGAATTTATTTAATATTAATTTCTAGTGTCAGCTGATGTTTGCTGGAGCCACAATTGTTAGATTTATATAGTTGATTGTCATTTATGCTTAGAAATATTTACTCATATATGCTTAGAGTTTTATAATCAATTGCATATTGATAGAGGTTTGATCCTTAGCAGTCTGTAAAGACTCTGTGTGCCTTCCAGAGTGTTCATATACACTCACATCCTGGGGTCATGAGAAGAGAAGAGGTCGTACCTTCTTTTATTGTTTTATGGTGTAGCAAACACAAGTATATCTGTTTTAGTCTAAGTGCCTTTTGTAGATGAACTGCTGGACTTCCAGACCAGCAGGATTAGGGGAGTCGTTTATGGGGTCACATCTTGACACTTGCTGTGTAGTAGAATTGTCTTGAACGTTCCAGCGAATAGGTTTATGCTACGAATCTATCAACAGCCATAAAAGCTGCTGGTCATGATGTCGGTTTGGATATGTGGTGAGAGGGAAACATGAAGATGAAACCAGGAGATGTCCTTACTGAATCATCAGAGCTGAACAGGTGATGGAGAAACAGGTTTACCTTTTAGGTGACATGAATGAGTTGAAGGGAAGTTATGAACTGTTTCTGAGAGACAAATAACACCAGGATCCTTTTTTATGTAGCTGACAGCTGGTAACTGTGCAGGGGCGGGTCTAGCAAAGTTTTGCCAGGGGGCCAGGTGGGGCATTAACAGGGAAAGGGGGGCACAAAGAAATACTTTTCTTTCTTATTCTCATTTAAAATGTCTAACTTTTATTAAATAAGTGTCTGAATCTTACAACAAACGATTGATAGATTGATGCATACATACCATCACAACAGTGTACATCACTGTCACAACAGCGTTTGTTTTCATTCAAAGGCTTTATGATTTTTCCTATAATGGCGGGCCGGTCTCTAGTCAAAACGCCCGGGCCGATTTTCTGTCCCAGTCCAGCCCTGTATGCAGCTCATCTGCAGTCTGGTGTTACCTACATCTTCCTATTCGTAAGGCAGAATTTCCGAGTTCTGAGTACAATCGAGAGCACCACGACTGCAGTTTTTGTGTTGGATTTAAAAAGCGCACATGACGCTGTGACGTAGGCTAGAAACATGGCAGCGGTCAACGACAGTCCAGGTGTGGGATTTCTCTCGTGGAAATATGCACATTATTTTTTCCTTTCTATTGGTAGGTGGCACAGTGCACTGTGGCAAGTAAGCAAGCTAGAAGACTGGCAAAGTTATGGAAGCAACACATTAACAAGAGAATTCTGAGTAAAACCAAAGTTACTTTCACTGGTAACTAGTTACTTTGAAAGTAACGAATAACTTGAAGTAACAGAGTTACTTTTGATAGAAGTAACTAGTAATGTAACTAAGTTACTAATTTAAAGTAACTTACCCAACACTGATCCTCACAGTGCTCCCCGCCTGCTCTAGGTGAGAAAGGAATTGGTGTAACAGGTAGTTGACAGCGTCATCCACCCCAATTCCAGAATAGTAGGCGAACTGCCGCCTTCCTTGCCTTCGTCCATTCCCCAGACCACACCCTTATCACCTTCTTTGTGGGAGGTTTACTCTTCACCATACACCATAGGGTTATAAGTGTGGTGGAGAAGTACCAGATTGTGGTCTGAGTGGCCAAGCGGGGAGGGGGGGTGATGCGATGTAAGCCTGCTTTGTGTTGGCAAACAATAGATCCAGGGTTTTGCTGTCCCTTGTATGGCAGTCAACATACTGGGAGAAATTAGGGAGAGTGACAGATAGTGAGGCATGATTGAAGTCCCCAGAGATAATAATGAGGGACTGCGGATGTGCCATCTGTAGCTGAGAGACAGTGGAGTGAATGTACTCACAGGCTGCCGTAGGGTCGGCCGAGGGTGGGATGTAAACAGTCAGCACAATAACGTGAAAATTCACTGGCCAGGTGGTATGGCCGGACGCTAACTGCTGACAGTTCAATGTCTTTGGTACAGCGCTGTTCCTTCACAGTGATGTGTCCCAGGTTACACCATCGCTCACTGATGTACATTGGCAGTCCCCCACCTCTCCTCTTACCACTCTCCATCGCATTCCTCTAACCAGTTGAAAGCCATCCAGAGTTATGACAGAGTCCGGTGTGGTCCGTGAGCCATGTCTCAGTGAACAGTTGGAGGCTGCTCTGCTGGTACTCCCACTGCAGTCTGGTTAGCGCAATTAGCTCTTCCATCTTGTTGGGTAAAGATCTTACATTACCCATTAGAATGGATGGAATGCTTGGTTTGTACCATCTCCTTCTTTCCCGTTACTTCACTCCAGCCCTGCATCCCCTCCTCCAACGCCGTAATTTCTTCACAATCTTGGGTTGCTCCTCCGGGAGTACCTGTTGCCCAGTAGCTGCTCCCTACTGTAAACAATGGGGTGGCTTAGAGGTTCTCCAGAAGTGGTGGTGAAAAGTCCCCAAAAGAGTAAAAGACATGCTACTGTCAAAGGAGCTTGCAAAGAAAAAACCCAAAACCCTGGCTGATTGGGACCCACACCCAGTTTCACACCTTGGCTCAGGCAATTAGAGTGGGGGGAAACTCCCACTAGGTTTATATCTGGGACTCTCCACCATTTGACCTTAGAACTGAAGAAGCTTCTCGGATGAGAGGTGAAACATCTTCAAGCAACTTAAAGAAGTCCAGATGCTTTTCTTTGCAAGCTCCTTAGACTACGATGACCTGGATGACTGAGAACCTTCACAGACAAGACATGCTACTACTCTCATGAAAATTTGTGGGTCAATGTCCAGTTGCACTTCAAATAAAACATGACCAAGAGTGTCGGGGAGAAAAGTGTAAAACACAAGAAAAAAAATCAATCAAGTTATGGTAATGTGATAGTATAAGTGACTGCTTTACTCTACATGTGCCGTCATTTTTGTATCAAGTGAAAGCTTTCTGAGGAGTTTTTAGAAAAGATAATGATTAAATACAATAATCATCCTCAAACACATAACTTTGATCAGATGAAAGAAGGTTGGTCTTGAAGAACCTCTGTGATTTGTATTTATTTTTCAGCCACAGAAGCATGATTGACTCAACAAATATGACTTCACCTCTCAACCACACGCATGATCTTTTTATCCCATCAGTCAACCCTTTGTTTATGCTGGTCTACAGTCTGCTGTTTCTGGTACGGTTAAAAATTTCAGATTGCGCCCTGTTAGAACCTGCATGTTTGAAAGTCCAGTCCTCTTCATCCTCTCTGTGTCTCTTCAGGTGGGTTTACTCCTCAATGGCTTCATCCTAAAGTTTTACTTTCACCAAGTTCGTCAGCAGACATCCAGCAGCTTGATGGTCTACCTGAAGAACCTGACAGCTGCTGACTTCCTGCTCTGCCTCTCTCTGCCATTGCGGATAATCCACTATGCCAGCAGCTCTGGCATTGTTTACATACTCCACTGCAGCATCGGAGCTACTTCACTGTACCTCAACATGTACGCCAGCATCCTTTTTATGGGGTACATCGCTGTTAACAGGTAAGGAACCTTTACTGAGTATCATTTGCAGTTCACGAGAATGTTAAAACCAGATTATTGGGTTATTTACAAACTCTTCAGTCCTAGCAACAACATGGATATTTCTTTTCACCGTACAGTGACTTCTGCATATTTGGCACCACTGTCACTTTTTTGGTGAAGTTTTTTACCACATTTTCTCTTCTCTCTGCAGATATCTAAAGATCGTCCATCCTTCAGGAACTCACGTCCTGCAGACAGTACGAACTGCCCACATCGTCTCCACGGTCACCTGGGCTTTTCTCCTGGCTCAAACAATCACCTACAACATCATGTTTTTCATCACTCACAATCCTCTGACCTCTGACCGCTGCTACTGTGGGCCCCTCTTCAGTACGTCATTCAGCGTCCTTCATAAAACATTTCAAATCAGCGTCACCATCATCTTCCTCTTGGTCTTCATATGCCTGGTCTTCTTCTACTACAGCACCTCCCGCAGGGTGTTGCAGGCACAGCAGAGGCAGCTGGCCTCCTCTGAGAAGCTGGTGAAATCTCGCAGGAACATGTTGGTGCTGGTCAGCATCTTCTGTGTTTGTTTTGTGCCCTATCACCTGGTTCGTGTTCCCTATAGTTTTTTCTGGAATAACTCTGTGGGTGGGGTGTTATACTACCTGAAGGAGGCTGCCACCATGGTGTCAGTTTTTAATGTCTGTCTGGACCCTCTTGTTTACTTTTACCTCTGTAAGACTTTTCGGGCTCAGGTGAGAAAGATGTCCAGGAGAGTCAACGATCCAACAAAGAGAAGGGGAGAGAGCATCACGAGCAACAAGGCAAACCAGTGAGCTGTAAATTCAAGAGTTTCTGCTGAGTTCAGAGGTTCAACTCAGCAATTCATTTGGAGGCGATGGCATCATGTTATTTAAAAAAAAACTATTTTCAATAAATTTGAAACAATTTAAAGGAAACCTTTTCCATCCTACCATCAACAGCTATTTTGTTTGAAATATTTTCGAGGTGAAAAGAAAACAAATGAATCAATTTTGAATGAGGCTGTAACATGTGTTGTGGAAAATGTAACAATTTAAATTGTTAAATTAAACAATTTAAAATTTAACAATAACCTGCAACACACCCAGCGAGCTTGATTTGATTTGAAGTGGGTTTAATAAACACATTGCAATGTGGAGAAAGCCCTTACATCTTATATACAGAGACACCTCCCAGCAATTTCCTAATGTTGTAAACCTGCTCAACATTTGGCAATAAACGCTTTTCTGATTCTGACAGACAAAGAACATTCCACAAACTCACATGTTGGCCCCTCTCACGGGGGGTGGGGGTGGGGGGCTATACCTCCTCCCGCACAGAGAGAACTATGACCTTGTTTTCTGCTTGGCCGTCACCTAAGGATTTACATCCCTGATAAGCAGGAGTCCCACTATCTGTTTAACGTCTCCCATTACAATGGCCTCACTGTGTTTACACTCCACATGCGTGCAAACTGGTGACAGGAGTGCTCTTACTATAGTAAAGTGAGAAAGTGATATTACTATAACTAATGTGATATGATTAAATATGTGATTAATACATGAGAAAAGAAATCTGCCTCCACACATGACAAAACGTGAACCACTCCGGACACTCTCTGGATGCGCCGGGAGAACTGAACCTCTCTCCTGCATGCGTGGCTTAGTTTTTAACCTTTCATCTTTCCACCTCTCGCTAACATGCAGCGTAAACAATCACACATTTATATCTCACTTAATATCTTTCATTTGTTTTTCCAAAACTTAGTCAAAATTGATAAATTATCACCTTGTTGTTCTTTACTGTTTGTATGAGAGTAAAATGAGCGTTGTTCTTTGTGACCTGGATTATGTCGTTAATCTGTGTCACAGAGACTGACTTTAACTCTGTGGTCATAGCGTCCTGTTTCTGATGAGACTACAGGTTCTCAAGTTTTACTGCAGGGCGGTTACCTTTAACACACACACACACACACTAAATTCATTCACTATTTTACCGTATTTAATAAAGGTTTATTTAAAACTCACAGCATTTAAATGTTAGATTTCACTTTTGTGAACTTTAATTTGCTTTTCTTGTCTAACGCTGAACTGCTTCCTCCCAAAACTCAGGTGTAGCATCTAGTTTAGTTCTCATCAGAATGTTCAGTGAGTTCATGAATTCAATCACTCTCTACTGCTTAGTTGATACTTGTTTAGACTCAATTTTTTAAATAGATTTGAATGAACAATGTGGATTCTCTGTATTTCACAGTGTATTTCAAAAACACGAACAGTTTTTATGGTTTTGTATGTTTGAGTGAAACCACAGCAGCTACTTCCTCCTCCTGTTTCCACTGAAGTGATGTCTGAATCATCAGTGACATTTCTCAGCACAGAGGCGATAAGAGCGTACATAATGTACAACTGGAAAGATAACACAGTGTGGCTGGAAACTGCTGACAGGTTGAAAAAAATACTTTTCATGATGCTTCATGAATAAGAGCTGTCTTCTTTTAGCGTACATTGTACAATAACACTACTGCTACCACCTCTTCTTTAGTGACACCCAGACATTAAACTTTAATGCAATATTTTGGAGAACATTGACACTCAGAAACTTATTGGAGCTGAAAGAATTTGGACCATTTTCACTCAGTCATGGTGGCTCTGGCACTTAGGACTGCCGGCATTTGGGCCCTGAATGACATTCACACTTTATGATCTTATCCAGTGTTTTATTCATTTAGAAGAAACAAACAAAACAAACAACAACAACCAAACAAACTAAAAAATCTAAGCTAATCTAAAAAAATATCATCTATAACAGCCAAGCACAGAAATGACCACCAATAACACTACATGTATTCAGTAACGAGAGCTTCATCAAATCATCACGCCAAAAATAGATCTTTAAAAAAAGCGTCTCATCTTTAGTGAACTGAAATGCAATGAAGCAGAATCTGTGGATTTCTGCTGATTTTATGAGTGATGAATTATACGTTAATGTTGCCAACACAGGAAGTGTATTGAAAGTCTGAAACCTCGGACTGTCATGAAGGAGGCCAGTCCAGAGACTTCCCGTTTTCTGCTGCCGTTTTGATTCGCTTTCGTTTAAATGAAGAACTGGGATTTTGAGAATATGTCTTTTATAGTTTTAGTTTCACCACCTGTAGGATCATAGAGCAAATCCAGGTGGAATCGCTGGTCTGACTGGACTCAATACTGTGGTGAGTAAAAGAGACAACAAGAAGTCTGCTTGGGCTTTTGTGTTGGGAAAGTTTCATCATTATTATTGTTTTTGTCCTCAGAAGAGGAACCAATTTGTGGGAAGGAAAAATCCACTGTGGTAGGAGGTATAGAGGAGGTGACGTTCACTGTTTAAATTGGATTAGCGGAGTTGAAAGGATGTTTATTGTTTTCCGGTTTTCTTGAGACCCTGTGGTTTTGGTGAAATTTGAAATATTTTTTGAATGTATGAGTTTATTTGATGCTCAGGATGTTTACAATTTCCTTTTAATTGCATTCTTCATGAAGTCTTCCATGGCAGTAGAGAGTAGGGATGGGTAACCAGATCGAAAAGCAGCGCACATTTCGGTGCCTTTTTTCCTGAGATGTGATACACTTTGGATTCTAGCCAATCACTTTACCTTTCCAAGGATAGTAGGCGGGCCCAGGTACGCACGTTCTTTTAGAGCAGAGCTACAGATTAAAAATGCCCGAGGCAAAGTGAAGTCTGGCTGTGCTTCACAGCAAAATATGCAAACTCAGCAGCCTGCAAGAAGTGCTTTAAGCTGATACTGTGCAAAGAAGAAAACGCCTCGAATCTGATGACAAACCTTGAGACGTATAGCGTTTTTTTAAAAGCCGAGAAATGCACCGTTTCAAAAGTACGGGTTTGGCACTGGTATCGGATAAAACCTAAACGATACCCATCCCTAGAAGAGAGACCTGGCTAGTAGCCTAAAAAAGAAGAAAACGAGATTAATAAATCTCGTTAAATTCATTAAATTTCCTTTCTATATCATTTTCACTCCTATAAACAAAACACACAGGCCATGTTTCTGGTGGAGTCCACCAGCCCAACCAATGGAATCCAGTGGGTGGTGTCCAACTGGTATCCTTGAACAGAGGCGGTGGTTTACGACACCCATCTATAATCCAGTTTTGAGATCCCTTCCTAGACGCCTTAACGCCCACTCACATCCTGGGCCATCTGACCTCAGGAAATCACATGATAGGGTGGGTCCAGGTTTCACAATGAGCTCACCCAAAACCCTGGCTGATTGTGACCTACACCCGTTTTCACACCTCGGCTCATGTGATTAGGTAGAGGGTCATCGGGGGTCCTTTGTCCCTCTTTGCGGGGGAAACTCCCACTGGGTTTAAATCTGGGACTCTCCACCATTTGACCTTAGAACTGAAGAAGCTTCTCGGATGAGAGGTGAAACGTCTTCAAGCAACTTAAAGAAGTCCAGACGCTTTTCTTTGCAAGCTCCTTAGACTACGATGACCTGGATGACTGAGAACCTTCACAGACATCTAACTGGTAAGGTGGAGATGATGAGATGAGGGGTCAGTTTTGTAGGACAGCATCCCCTGACCTCTGATGCTGAGCCAAATGCTCCACCCCTCCAGTGCAGCTGAGCCACAAAACACCACCTGCCACAGTCAGGAGCATCCAGCAGGAGAATATGTTTTTTTCTTGCTCATCTATGGCACTGGTTCAACAGGCAGAAGAGGCCAAATGGCTCTGCTCTGTCAGCAGCAGCAGCAGTCTGTATGAAGTGCT
Source organism: Neolamprologus multifasciatus (assembly GCF_963576455.1). Taxonomy (NCBI): domain Eukaryota; kingdom Metazoa; phylum Chordata; class Actinopteri; order Cichliformes; family Cichlidae; genus Neolamprologus; species Neolamprologus multifasciatus. The sequence goes on along the minus strand of NC_140441.1, from coordinate 5,610,771 downwards.
GTAGTAGAAGAACAGAAAGATGATGGTGCAGCTGGTGGGGATGGTTTTGTTGAGCTTTCTAACTGATGAAATCCAAGATAACGTCAAAAGACAAGCAAAGACCTGAAAACCAAAGTAGCTAACCATTATAAATTATGTACAGTATTAATACCTCAACCATCCATTTTATTTTCCAAGGTTCTGTTAGTTACATTTTGGTTAAACCTCAGACAGATTTTCCTCAAATCAACTGGTTGTTTTTGAGCATTATTGCAAATGAAGTGTACAATAAATATACAACTTTTAAATTACAACTCAACAGAAAATTGTCTTTTTTCCACATGTGAAATGCATTGCGCCAGTTTAGCAACAAAGAGAAACGGGAAATAACTCAGACTTCAGGGTTTTTTTTGTCCGTTATGCTGATCATGAATCAGTCCATGGTTTCTCTTTTGTTACTGATTCATGTTGCTGAGTTATTGCTCTTATGTTCCTGTCCTGTGTTTTAGACACTGAGTGGCTTTTGTGTGTAATAATGAATTAAAACAACGCTGGTGTTTGTGTGTCAGAAGCCAATGGTGGTTTCCAGAGCCGTGAGTCAGTAATAAGATTCAGGGGAGGATTCCCACTCCTCCTTCTCAGACTGTACTTAAAGGATAAATACACCTAATAAGACTCATGAGAGGAGATGATTGGTTGATCAATTGATTGATTGAGACAGTACAGGTGCATCACAGGACAGGCAGGGCCATGTCATACAACACAACACAGCTTGAGGCGACTGTTTAAATTTGGTGCTTTATTAATAAAATTAAATTCCATCACAAAACAGCCACAGACAACGGTTGTGAAATGAATTGTATGAACATGATAAGACAGTAGAAAAGTAAAGCAATTTAAAGGGAAAAAACTTTTCTTTTAAATTTGCTCCAAAAACAAATATCTGTGGCTGGGACTTTTTTTTACAGCTCCAGAAACATGGATGACCTAAAACCCGTGACTTCATCTGTCAACCGGACGTGTGATCTGGTTGTCCCATCAGTCAACCCTTTCTTTATGCTGGTCTACAGTCTAGTGTTTCTGGTACGTTTCAAATCTTCAGATTATGGATTAAGGATCCCCCTCACCTGGTTCAGATTCCACACAAACAGGATCTCTTCTGTCTCTGTCTTATCAGGTGGGTTTACTCCTCAATGGCTTCATCATAAAGTTTTACTGTTGCCAAGCTAGGCAGCAGGCATCGAGGAGCTTGATGGTCTACCTGAAGAACCTGACAGCTGCTGACTTCCTGCTGTGCGTCTCTTTGCCGATGCGTGTCACTGATTATGCCAGCAGGTCTGTTATCTTTCGGGAGCTCTACTGCAGCTTTGGAGCTACTTCCCTGTACCTCAACATGTACGCCAGCATCATATTCATGGGGTACATCGCTGCCAACAGGTAAGGAACTTTTACTGATTTCAGACTTGAATTCATGACAATGTTTAAACTAGATTAGTGGCTGAACTACAAATTCTGTGCTCCTGACTAAAGCATCAACAACTCCTTTCACCTCAACAGTAAAAACATATCTGCACCACTTTTACTAATGATTGAAGCTGTCTACCGCCTCCTTTCTCTTCTCTCCGCAGGTATCTGACAATCATCCATCCTTCAGGAACTCACGTCCTGCAGACAGTACGAACTGCCCACATCGTCTCCACGGTCACCTGGGCTTTTCTCCTGGCTCCAACAATCACCTACAACATTATGTTCTTCATCACTCACAAACCTCTGACCTTTGACCCTGGCTACTGTGGGCCCCTCTTCAGTACGTCATTCAGCGTCCTTCATAAAACATTTCAAATCAGTTGCACCATCATCTTCCTCGTGGTCTTCATATTCCTGGTCTTCTTCTACTACAGCACCTCCCGCAGGGTGTTGTAGGCACAGCAGAGGCAGCTGGCCTCCTTCAGCACTGACAAGCTGGTGAAGTCTCGCAGGAACATGTTGGTGCTGGTCAGCATCTTCTGCGTTTGTTTTGTGCCCTATCACCTGGCTCGTCTTCCCTATACCTTTTTGTGGACCAGCTGCTCTGTGGGTCGGCTATTGTACTACTCGAAGGAAGTGACCACCATCTTGTCAGTTTTAAACGTCTGTCTGGACCCTCTTGTTTACTTTTTCCTCTGTAAGACCTTTCGAGCTCAGGTGAACTTTAGCATGGGGTCAAGAATGACAACACAAGCACCCCAGGAGAGCGAGAGCAGCAGGAAAGAGGTGGAAATTGTAGAATTAAATCCATGAGTTATTATGCAAAGTTCTACTTTTTTGAAATAAAACGAGTTATATTTGATTTTAGAGTCAGATTAGACCATGTCATGAGTCATGAATTCCAAGTTCTCATGAGCCACAGTAGGTTCTGCTGAGATATCATTACGAGTCTAAACTGAGCACAAACCCACCCCCACACAGATAGCACCAGTTTATGTTGCTAGCTTTCACCTATTAGCTAAGTAGCTGAATCTGAAGCTCATTAATCTGAAGCTTAATCAGTCTAATGATCAAATTAATAAAAAAATAAATACAAAATCTTGAGTTGTTTCTGAGAACTTCTTCTATTAAAAACAAAAAAACCAAAAAAAAAACAGCTTTAAATTTTAAAATTGCAATATTGTCTTTGTGGCTTTTGATGATATAGGAAAAAATGCAACTTTTATTATTTCAATAATATGGTCTCTCTGAGCCTGGTTCTTCCAACGGTTACTTCCTGTTAGGTTTTTCCTTCCCACTGTCAGCAAGTGCTTGCTCAATGGGAGTTGTCTGATGGTTGGCGTTTTCTCTGCATTACTGTAGGCCAGGGGTAGGCAACTCCAGGCCTCGAGTGCCGGGGTCCTGCAGGTTTTAGATATCGCCCTGGGTCAACACACCAGAATCAAATGATTAGTTCATTAGCAGGCCTCTGGAGAACTTCAAGTTATGTTGAGGGGGTGTTGAGGTAATTTAGCCATCTGAATCAGCTGTGTTGGATCAAGGACACATCTCAAACCTGCAGGACACCGGCACTCGAGGCCTGGAGTTGTCTACCCCTGCTGTAGGCTCTGTACCTTACAATATAAAGTGCCTTGAGGTGACTGAATGTCAAGAGTTTGTTTTTGTGTATGTTTGCATGTTGCTTATGTAAAACCACAGCAACTACTTCCTTCTGCAGTTTCCACTGCACTGACGTCTGACACTTAAGTGACATTTCTCAGCACAAAGCTGATAAGAGTGTGTATTGACTGTGATAACGTATAAGTCTCTTTATGCCTCTTTGCGGTAAATTGTGTTTTTCTGCTGTTGATGGTGGGTGTTTTTCCAAAACAAGAAAGATGACCACAGAGCTGCTGGAAACTGCTAAAGGTCTCTAACAAATAAAAACTAAAAAACAAAAGAAAACCTTCATGGCAAATGACAACACTTCTAACACCCTGAAACAGTAACAGTAATGCTATAACCTGCAGTGACATGCTGAAAATCCTCTTTTTCACTGACACCTGGACATCATACTTTATTGCATCACCTGGGAGAACATTGTCTGCTGGGACCTTAGGACTGCCTGCATTTGGACCCTTAAATGAAATGCAGCACTTTATGATAACAATGTCATGTTCCATGTGTTTAGTCACTTTCTGTGAATCACATTTACACCTCTCTGTGACACCACTGCACCATATTATCATGGCAAAAAGAAATCTTTCAAAAATATATCAATTTTACATCCAAATTTATATATATCATCAGCAGCATATATGAAATGATGCTGAATCTCTGGATTTATTATATTATTTTTTGATTTATGAGTCCCACGTCGAGGCTAGAGCTCACTCTGCTCATGTTTTTTGTTGATTTTCTTTTCATTAGCTGTTGTTTAAGTGAAGACCCCAGTTGAAAGCTGCATTTACTCTTTGAGTTTTTTCATTGCACACTTAAACAGATGTAGAAACCTAAACTAACAAGCAAAACACACAGCTGGAGAATGAGGGAGATCACGGCGCAGGACAGAGGGAGACACAGACATAAATACACACAAGGGCAAAAGAGGGAACAAACCACAGAAGGCAACACAGCTGAACATGATCTAACAAACAAAACAGTCAAAGAAACCTGAACACCGGACATGGGACTGTCAAAGTAAAGCAAAGTAACTCTGATGCAGAAACCAAGACACTTGAACTTGACAGAAAATTAAGCCACAAAGACAGAACTGACTAAGCATAAGAGATAACACAGACCAGGGGCAATTTTAGCCCAGCACCCCCAAAATGAATCAAAGCGCCCCCAAAGATTTCTTACTTTTCTGACAATATTTGCTGTTAGTGTGACACACTACTAAAAATATAAAAAGCACACAGTACTTGGTTGAGACGTAACATTTTAACAACAAAAGTATAGATACCCCCCCCCCCTCCCAAAATGGTTTGTTCCAGCTCGCCTCTCCCCTGCTCTGGCTCTAGCACCCCTGGTGCCAGAGCAATGGTGGCTGAGACGCAGCGGAGCGGAGGTTGAAGTGTCTGGCTTAAAACAGGACATATTAGCTGCATTTAACTTTCAGTTACTCTTTATATAGTTAGGTAGGAGTCTATGGCGTTAGTTTTGTGCCACTATTCTGAACACACGTAAAAAAATTGAGCGCACGTAAAAAAAAATTTCAGGTTCAAGTGTTGCATTTTGAGGAGAAATTTATTTTGAGCGAAGAAAAGCTAAATTTGAGTGAACAAACTTCATTGCTGCGTGCAAAAAATGTATTTCAGTGTTTGCTATTATCCACACACACACAATAGCAGCCCCTCTCGCTCAGTTTTTGCACTTGCGCTCGCTCGCAATGCGTTGCTTGCGCTCTCAACATTTCTGCCCGTGCGCGCTCAACTCTTTCTCTACACCGTTATATTTGTGCCACAAAACCAGCCAATCACAGACTTGGATGCAAAAAAAAAAAATCTGATTGGCTGTTTTGGTCTCCAATCAGCTCGAAATGACGAAATGCAATATCCCAGAATCCATTTCGTCCAAAACTCAAATGTCGCCAGATTTGAAAATATCTAAATGTCACCTCAGCCCTCTGTTGTGTTAGACTGGGGATGAAGATTCACAGTGAGCAGAACTACTTTTGGTGATTTGCTGCCACCTGCTGTCTGCTTTCTGTGAGTCATGTGATTAAAAAAAAACAAAAGGATGCTAAAGCCAGACTGACTCTGGTTTGATAAACCTTTGGAAAATGTGAGAAAATGCATGCAAGCTACCATCTTAATTCAACTTCACACCTCAAAGAAAGCTTAGAGGAACATTTCAAAGAAAATCAAACATCTCTGCATCATTTTTCTGCCTTTGAGAAACGTTAAGTGCTGTTTAAACGATTCAGTGTAAATGAAATTTAAATCTAAAACAGCTAAACATTGCTGCCTATCTCAGCTGTCAGAGGTTGAGAAGTGGGGTACACTGTGGACAGGTCCCCAGTCTGTCACAGAGCAAACACAGAGCTATTCATGTTTATTTATAAGATCAATTAGAAATGATCTGATAACATGAGCCCTGGACTGAGACAGGAAGCCAGAGTGTCCACAGAGAACCTGTGCAGGCACTGCGAGAACATGCAAACGCCACACAACTTTCCTGGCCTTCATATATTATATTATACTAATACTAATACTAATACTAATACTAGCATCATTATAATATTATGTTATTATTATGTTAGTTATCATCAGTGTTTGTGTTAATGGTGGAGGGGGTAACACTATGCAATATATTCAGTTTTAGAATTTATATTCGATGTTAACTGTAACTACGCTTAAAGTGTTAATGCTGTCTTATTTTAATAAACATCACTGTCATATAAACGAAACTAGGCTGGCACTTTGGGTGGCAACATGCACTTTGGTGCATGTTGTCAGAGACAGATGGTGTGACTGAATGTGAGATCATCTAAGAAGAAAAGTGACAACACATCAAGTAGGTAATAAGCAGACATCCTGTTTGAAAAGACTAGATCAGATAAGTCTGTGTGGTGCACTTTGCAACTTTTTAGCAGGGAAGACAAACAGGAAATAAGTCAGAGCGCTGTTTAACAGTTTGGTTAGTGTGTGTTTCCTCATTTAGGTGATTTTATTAAACTGAGAGGACATAACAACTCAAGCAGCTTTTCCTTATCATTGAAAACTGGTGAAATACAGGTGAGTATTTTTATTCTTTTGTACTGGTGATTACATTGTTAATTCAATAGACCACTTTTAGCAGCTCCTGATATAGAGAACAGAAACACTCAATATTCTCTCCACACAGCAGCCTCAGCGCCACAGCTCGCTTCTATCACTGTTCATGAAACGTATTACTGACTAAATCGAGGGCATGCTGGTGCCATCTGGCCTAATAATCAACCTTACACTTGTTTGTGGGGTTCATTGTGAACAATCTGTGATGAATATATCGTTATATTCAGTGTTGTATATTCATACATTCCAATCTAAAATTCGATGAAAGTATTTTTGCAGTTTTATTACAGTTAATAAGACTATGAAGTTGCATCCTCTCAACAATGTACATCAGTGGATTTATTTTCTCCAGAAACATGGGTGACTCAACAAATGCGACGTCATCTCCCAACCTCCCTCCCTGTGATGTTGTCAGAACACCAGTCCATGCTTTCTTTGTGGTGGTCTACAGTCTGTTGTTTCTGGTAAGTTTCAGATTTTCAGATGTGCTCAAGACATGAAACTTCAGCACACCTGCTCTGTTACAAATTGGTTTAAGGTTCTTGGTGCATCTACCAAAGTCCTGCCTTCCCCGTCCTTTCTGCACCACATTCAGGTGGGTTTACTCCTCAATGGCTTCATCATGAAGTTTTACTGTTGTCGGGCTCAGCAGCAGGCATCGAGCAGCTTGATGGTCTACCTGAAGAACCTGACAGCTGCTGACTTCCTGCTTTGCCTCGCTCTGCCACTGCGCATCTCCCACTATGCCAGCAGCTCTCCTATTGGCCAGGAGCTCTACTGCAGCTTTGGAGCTTCTGCCTTGTACCTCAACATGTACGCCAGCATCATATTCATGGGGTACATCGCTGCCAACAGGTACAGAACCATTAGTAATTTAAACTGCAGTTCATAACCATGTTAAAACTGTGATTAATGGGTTAATTACACACATCGTCTCTTTTCAGATTATTAATGACTTCTGGATATTTGGGAACACTGTGACAGATTAGTGAAGTTTTTCACCGCCTCTTTTCTCTTCTCTCTTCAGGTATCTGAAGATCGTCCATCCTTCAGGAACTCACGTCCTGCAGACAGTGCGAACTGCCCACATCGTCTCCATGGTCACCTGGGTTTTTCTTCTGGCTGCATCAATTACATACACCATCCTGTTTTTCATCACCAAGAAACCACTGACCTCAAACTCCATCAGGTGTGGTTATATGTTAGGCACATCGGTCATCCTGTTCTACAAAATTACCCATGTCAGCTGCACCATCATCTTCCTCGTGGTCTTCATATTCCTGGTCTTCTTCTACTACAGCACCTCCTGTAGGGTGTTGCAGGCACAGCAGAGGCAGCTGGCCTCCTCTGGCTCTGAGAAGCTGGTGAAGTCTCGCAGGAACATGTTGGTGCTGGTCAGCATCTTCTGTGTTTGTTTTGTGCCCTATCACCTTGTTCGACTTCCCTATGCTTTTCTGTTGAACAGCTGCCCTGTGGGCCGGACATTGTACTACCTGAAGGAAATGGCCACCATGGTGTCAGTTTTCAACATCTGTCTGGACCCTCTTGTTTACTTTTACCTCTGTAAGACTTTTCGGGCTCAGGTGAACCTGAGAAAGGTCTTGAGGGGGAAGAACATCCAACAAGCAAACCAGGAGAGTGAAAGCAGGAAGGAGCAGGCTGACATTGTTACAGCAACAAGTTAAACCAATGAGCTTTAAGGAAAAGCTCAACATGTTATTAAATGCTAAGATGTACATTTGTTTTGAGAGTCAGATGAGTTCAGTGATGTCATGGATCCCAAGTCTTCATGAACTCAGCACAAACACACTCCCATGCAGACAACATGCGTGTTCATGTTTCCACTGTCAGACTTTATCTTCTCAGTCTTTGAGGTTTTCTCATCTTCTGCTGATGTCACAAAACCAAATATAATTTCTCTCATTCAAATCATGATCTCAGTCTGCTCAAAGGTTGTGGTTTCTCCTCTGAATCTTATCAGCAGTTTCAATCAGCAGCTTTTAATTTGTTTAAAAAGCTTAGCGGAAGTAGTCAAACACATGTCAGACACTGAAGGAACACTCTCTACTCTTTATTTCAGTTGTTTCAGTGATACAGTTTCACAGTTTCACAGTAAAAGTCGATAAATGGTCCCCCTGTAGTTATAACATTTTCTTTTTTATCCTGCAGTTGTGTAACAGGAACTAACAGCTTTGTGGGTGTCCAGTTTCCCCTGGGGCTGTAACTTTTATGATATTCATCGTTTTAAGCCAATTTGAACCATCTTGTGGTTTCAGCGTGATTTGAATCAGCTCAGCTCTCTGGTTCACACGAATATCCTTTATCACTACTGTGAGTGTTTTTGTCTTTCGAGAGAAGAAAAACAGTCAAAATATGAACTGTATATCAGGGGTAGCAGTAGTTACTGTAGCTAACTGTGAAATAATGCCACGCCTACAGCTGTAAATGGCCAATTATCATTCATGTTCTCTCTGAAAATGTCTTTATGTGTGCATGCATCAGTATATCCTCACAATAAACTTTATTGTAACACTTGGAAGAACAACTGCGCATCTTTGGGTTTGCACTGTACTCAGTGATGCGCTGTTAACAACACTCTGCCTATGTGTCACAGACTCCGAGCTCTGCTGAGGCGCTCGTCTTCGACATAAGTCACCACACCAATCGCTTCCTGGATGGTCTCTTTCACATTAAAAGCTTAATTTGTGCTTATGATAAATAAACTGGTACTTCTGGATTTTTTTTCTTTTCTAAGCAAACACTCAAATCACTTTTTATTACAAGCTTCATTCAGCCAATCACACATTCATACAACTGCTGTTTTTATAAACCCAAGCACCTCATCTAACATTCTCGCACACTGACTTTGGCAGGCAGAGCCCGAAGAGAAGACGTGTGCTAACCTTACTGTAAGACAGGGCTGCCAAACTCCAGTCCTCGAGTGTGAGCCTCCTGCTTGTTTTTGAGTTATCCCTGTCCTACCTGCTGCTGGTTACCTGGATCAGGTGTGCTCTGCTAATAAGAAGCTACAAGGGCAGGTTAATTGGAAAACAAGCAGGAGTTCGACACGTGTCCTGTAAGACCTCCACCCACAGGAGGCGCCACAGAGGTCAGGTGCAATATATTATTTTCAAAACTACATAAAAAGGAAAAAAAATCACCACTGAGCACAAATACAAACGTTCTGTCAGATATTGTTTGCTGATCTATTTGCTCTCTTCAATGAGCGCTTCTTGTTAGGAGACCTGTTGACCCAGAGTTTTGATTTTTCTTTACTATTGTACTTTGATTTTGCCATTATGTCTTGTTTCTAGTCTTTTGGTTTCTTTGTTAATGTTCTGTCTGTGTTGCTTAGTTGCTCTGTCTCCCCCGTCTGCTGTATCCCCCCTTGTCAAGTCCACATCTCTGTGTTATGTTTCCTGAAAATCTGTGTCTCATGTTAATGTGTCTGGTTCTGCTTCCAGACACATGCTGTGTGTTCTGTCTTCATGTGTGCCCGTTCAGTTTTTTGGTATTTTCAGTTTAGTTATTTTATGTTTCATCAGTAAAGCTGTTTTGACTGCATTATTTTGCCTGTGTGAGTCTGCAATTTGGGTTCTCTGTACCACCACTCCTGCCTGCACACAGCCTTCTCATGAAACCTCTGGTTTTGTTTAATGCTTTCCTTTCTTTTTCTTCTTTGCTGTCAATAAAGTTTAAAAGCTGCCACGTGTTTTCCTTTGTTTATTATATTTAAAATTGAAGTCTCTGACCTCATGATATACCATGTCTTATTAAAAATGAAGCTGTATCATCCCAAGAAGCAGAAATGATCAGGGTTAAAGGGAGGCCTTCATTTGTCGGCCCCCCTTTGTCCCCTTAACTCTAACGGTCTGGGGATGTAGACAATGTGAGGAGGAGTTAATGATGTAGACAACATTAACTCCTTCACAATTCAATTTTTTCTGCAACTTAGACTTTGAGGGTCTTGGGGGGTTATGGGTGGGGTGCTTATGTCACCCCCCCATTCCACAACACACCGACCCAACATAGCACCTTCAACACTAAACAATATATTTATAGTGAGAATAGACTTTAAAAAAATGAAGGGGGTTATTAGTAATTTGTCTTATTATTGTAAGGCAGAGGCCCTACAAAAATACAGACAGACCCAAGAATCACACGATCCCCCTATGAGCAAGAGCTTGGTGACAGTCAGAAGGAAAATCTCAATCTTAACAGGAAGAAACCTCTGGCAGAGCCAGGCTAAGGGAAGGGTAGCCATCGTACATGCCTGTGTGTTGGACCAGATTGGCCACATTGACAACATTTACACTGTTGGGAGTGTGTTCATGTTGAGTTCAGCCTCATATTGATCTCTGATCTCAGTAAAAACTTGTGTTGTTTATGAATCCTTGGGATTTAGGTGACTGGTCTCACTGGAATGAAACACCAAAGGAGGCCAGATGCCTCTGCTGTCCCAGCAACACCCTGTAGGAGGTGCTGTAGTAGAAGAAAACCAGGGCTATGAAGACCACGAAGAAGATGGTGATGCCACTTGTGTGGATGGTTTGATAAACAGAGTGACAAATGCACTTTAAATTCAACATAACATAAAAGTGCAATAAAAAAAAGGAATATCTTAAAACAAAAGAAGCCAATAGGAGTGAAGTCACAGATAGATCAAAAATCTTCTGTTTTGTTTGCGCTTTTGATTTCAGCCTGTTAATTGTGCATCTTGTCAAAGAGCTATGGTGTGACTTAATATGAGATAATCTACAAAAAAAAAAAGGGCAGACACATGAAGTATGTAATAAACTCACACACTTTATATCATAACATCACTGTTTTTACTTATAGCAGTGACGAAAAACAGGAAATAAGTCAGAGTGCCGGTTATCAGTTTGGTTACTGTGTGTTTCCTGATCTACGGTGATACTTGTTAACTGAGACGACAAAACGACGCAAGCAGCTTTTTCTGCTCACCAAAAACTGGAGAAACAGGTGAGTCCTGCCGGTTGCTCATCCTCAAATCTTTAGTATTTCTACTGATTTCATACTTAACTTAAAAGATGACTTTTAGCGGCTCCTGTCATGGCAAAGAAAAGCATGGCCTAGGGTTTTGGAATGTATGAGACAACATGTCTTCCTCCAGGCAAATCCAAGTGCCAGCCCTTGCAGGTGATTGGCTGGCTGAAACCCTGTGGAACACCAGGAAGCAATGAGTGGACAATTGAGCTCACCTGTGTCTGTAAAAGACTGATGAGCTGTCATTTGGTGTGGCGTCTTTAGACTGAGAGCGCAGTCTGGGTCTGAGAATGCTTGCTAGTTAAACTGTGTGTGTAAAGCAGAGCACTGTCCAGCCCCACTTGTTTGTTGAGGTTAGCTGTGTAGAGTTTATTTTATTGAGTTATTTTTCCTCCCTTCCTCGAGCCTTGTTCAGCTATCCAGAGTGCCCTTGGCTGTGTCCCAATTTAGGGTCTGCACGCTTGAAGTACGCGCACTACGCGCACTACGTACGGTGCGTACTATAAGTCTGAAATAGAAGCTGACAAACAGCTGCACCACCGAGTGACACTTTATTTTATAAACTTCACAACAGGTTTCATGTTGTGACCTGTGGAGGTGAAAAGACACAAAACCTGTTTTACAGTTTTTGAGCTGCAGGCAGGATTGAAACACACCTTAGTTAAAAGTCAAACAGCAACATTTGTCTCCTCCCCTCACGTCACTCAAATGTGACAAACCAGGAAACAGGAAGTTCTTCGTCCTCAGTAAAGAGAGACGCACAGACGATCAGACTGAGCTCAGACCAAACTAGCAGCTTCCTCTGAGTGAGTCCAGCTACAGGAGAGAAAAGTGGAAAACTCCAACACTGCTGCTTCAAGCTGCTGACGCTCCACACACTGAAGGTGAGTTTGAGCAAAAACACGACTCAAAGGAAGTTTCAGTGAAGGTGGTAGAGGAGGGAGGGGAGCCAGGACTGACTGTACTTCCTGTCTGCTGTTTTCAGCTTCACTCACAGACTCAATGGCTTCCAGATCAGAGGAGGATCTCTGCTGTCCGGTCTGTCGGGAGGTCTTCAGAGATCCTGTTATTCTGTCATGTAGCCACAGCTTCTGTAAAGACTGTCTGAAGAGATGGTGGAGAGAGAGACCAACACACGAGTGTCCAGTTTGTAAGAGAAGATCTTCAAAGTCTGAACCACTTTTAAACCTGGCTTTAAAGAACCTGTGTGAGTCGTTCTTACAGGAGAGAGATCAGAGAGCTTCAGAGGCTCTCTGCAGTCTGCACTCTGAGAAACTCAAACTCTTCTGTCTGGACCATCAGCAGCCAGTGTGTGTCGTCTGCAGAGACTCAGAAAAACACACCAATCACAGATTCAGACCCATCGATGAAGCTGCACAACAACACAAGAAGGAACTTCAGGAAACTCTGGAGCCCTTAAAGAAGAAGTTAAAGGTTTGTGAAGAAGTTCAAGTGGAGTTTGATCAAACAGCAGAACACATTAAGGTCCAGGCCCGACACACAGAGAGGCAGATTAAGGAGCAGTTTAAGAAGCTTCACCAGTTTCTAGCAGAGGAAGAGGAGGCCAGGCTGGCTGCACTGAGGGAGGAAGAGGAGCAGAAGAGTGGGATGATGAAGGAGAAGATGGAGGCTCTGAGCAGAGAGATAGCAGCTCTTTCAGACACAGTCAGAGCCACAGAGGAGGAGCTGAGAGCTGAAGACGTCTCATTCCTGCACAACTACAAGGCTGCAGTGGAAAGAGTCCAGCGCTGCCCCCTGCTGGATGATCCACAGCTGCCCTCAGGAGCTCTGATAGACCAGGCCAAACACCTGGGCAACCTGACCTTCAACATCTGGAACAACATGAAGGACATGGTCTCCTACACTCCTCTCATTCTGGACCCAAACACTGCAAACCCAAACCTCATCCTGTCTGAAGATCTGACCAGTGTGACAGGAGGAGAGAGGCAGCTTCCTGATAATCCAGAGAGATTTGATTTTTGCTGCTCTGTCCTGGGCTCTGAGGGCTTTAACTCAGGGACTCACAGCTGGGATGTTGATGTTGGAGACAGTACAGGGTGGGATGTGGGTGTGTTAGCAGAGTCTGTGCAGAGGAAGGGATACATAGAGTCTGGATTATGGACTATATGGTTCTATAAAGATATATATTTAGAACGCTCACAATCAGCTCCTCTCACTGTTCTCTCAGTCCAGAAGAAGCTCCAGAGGATCAGAGTGAATCTGGACTGGAACAGAGGAAAGCTGTCGTTCTCTGATCCTGATACTAACACACACATACACACCTTCACACACACTTTCACTCACAGGATGTTTCCATACATTCGCACTGATGATGATAAACTGAAGGTGTGTCCGTTGAAGGTGTCAGTGTCAGTGCAGCAGATGAGTTGAGGATGATGATATTTCTAATGTTGTTTCCTGTCAGTGAATTGAAGCTGTTAAACTGCAGCTGTCCTCCTGCTGCCTCGTTGTTCCAAAGCTCTTTGTTTCTCTTTTAGTTCTCACTGTTTCTTTCTGTTTCTGCTGTCCACCTTTTCACATGGAAAATCATTTCACTGTTTCTCACTGAATGACTCCCCAAACTAGATTTGAAATTCTATCAAGTTTCTAATCATTACAAGTGATTCATGTTTCTATTTGATGTGTAAATGGAGATGATTTCGTTTGCTGGGATATGGACTGACATGTGTTGAATGGGAGGAGCAGTTTGTTGTTGTCTTCTTGTCTGTTTATGACAACAATAAATCTATTGTTGAAACAATGATTCATGTTTAACTCCATATATGAAATGTTTCTGATCTTTGAATTCTGTTTGATTAAAGACTTTCTTCATGACACAAATGAGATTTCAGTGTATTAATAGAACTAAATAAGCTCAGAGTTGAAAGGCTGGAGTATTATGTACGTGCTTCACTGTCAGTATCTTCAGGGGGATTCAAAGGGAAACATCAAACTGCTGTAATGAGATCAACTAGTTGGGCTGAACACACTTATCTGTAGTTTGTCTCCATCCAGGATCATCAGAATATAATGAACATGTGTGAAGAGCCAAAAAATGCTGCTGCCCTCTCAGCATGATGAGCTCCAGCCTTTGTTAACAGGAAAACAGGAAACATGAGACAACTTTCAGAGACAGTAACCAACTGTGGCCACAAGATGGCAGCAGCTGATCTGAGATCCTTTATTGGACAGAACGACTCTGCTCTGTGACGTCATCAGAGAGACGGCCTTCACTTTGATAGATCTGACGTCACGTCTGCACTGCGATGATGAAAGCTGATAAACACATTGTTATTTATCCATGAAATCACCTCTGTCCTCTCAAGTGTAGCTGTTCACAGAGCTAAAGAAGTCCTTCATCATCAAAACAGACAAACATGTATTTTCTGTATGAAGTGACGTCATCCTCACTCTAACCTCTTACATACATTCTGTTCAGTTTTCCTGCTGTAAGAAATAAACTGTGTGAAAATATAAATGCAGGGAAACATCCATTAATCACAGGTGAGCCGTTTGTTTCTGACTCACATTAAATGAGGCTTCAGGTGTAAATACCTCAGAAGTGTTTGTGAGTTCAGTAGAACCAGACCCAGTCAACCATCATGGCATCCACAGCACTACACAATGCAACAGAAAGGGCTTCATCATCTGCTGAACCACCTCTGAACCACGACGCTCTCCCTGCATCTAAAAGCTGTTAGTCAGGATGAGATGCTGCTGTGATCGCTCACAATTTACCTGTGAGATCTTTGTAAATATTGTCTTTGTTTCTGAAGGAAACACCTTTAGTCTGTTTGTATTTGGAGTGCAGATCTGGGCGTCCATCACTTTAACCTGCACACGTTTAGTTATTGAGTGTAGTTGATGTTTGGCAGCATTTTATAAGTGACAGTTCATGAACGGTGAAGGAACAGAGGACGCCTGACCATCCTACCTGTGTCAGTAAGAACACTTTAATCACAACTTCACAACTTAACACAACTGAAACCTGAATTCAGTGTTGCATAGTTTACTAACAGTGTGTGCTGACACTGAAGTTAGCAGTTTGTTTCCTAAGAGCTGCTGGGACAAACCACAGTGACCGGCTACAGAGTTTAGTTAAGGTGGTTCTAATATGTGACCTGTTGAATTATTTACAGGGATTTATTTTTCATTTAAAGCATCATTTGTGAAGTTTTTATGAAGTTTAGGTGACGGTTTCCTCGTGGCTGCGTGCAGCGGGGTAGGGGAGGGTCTGTGCTGATGGACGTGGGTTACTGACCTAGTAGCCTGGCTGCCCCTGGGTGGGTCCGGGACGGGCGTGAGGTTCTGGGGGCACTCCGGCTCTGGGCTGGGGCCCTGGCCGGGTCTCGGGGGCTTGGGTCCTGGTTGGTGTGTTGCCTGGGTTGTGGGCGAGTGGGTGTATGGGGGCCCAGCCCTAGCGCAGGGTGCCGCCCGTGCGTCGAGCCACCTTGGAGGCTCTTCAACTGGTGGGGGAGGTTGTTACATCTTGCAGGAGCTTTCCTCTCTTCAGGAACTCACTCTGCAGGAGGGGGAGATACAGGAGAGGTGGAGGAAGATCTCAGCCTGGGTTTCTATTGTCTTGTGTAGTCTGGAAGATGAGTGGATGATGGGGTGGGTTCAGTTTTCTCTGTGGTGGGGTTGGGTGGGCTTTCCCGGGCTCTGTGGGGCCGGACAGCGCTGCTGCACTGGGCCCCGGTCCGGATGTGCCTGGGCCCCCTTTCCCTGGCGGGTCGTGGAGTATGGGGGTGCCTACTGGGGTCAGCAGGGGAGCTGGCCGCAGGGAGGGGTCACTTGCCCCTCCCTTCCTTCCCTCCCCATCTCCAGCTGCCTCCCTCTTCCCGCTCCACCACAACCACCCACACATGCAGGGCCTTGGAGTAGGGGTGTGTCACCAGGGTGTAGAGGAGGTAACCCCCCCCCCCCCCCCGTCCACTTCTGGCTGCCTCTGCCTCAATTTTATCCCACAACTTAGACATTCACATTACTCACACTCTCATTACACATACATATAGGATCTTGGGGTGGGCACGCTACACGGAATCTCAATTACCATCAGGGTGTACACCTCACCCCTGGCATCGTTGCCCACCTCTCAAATTTAAATACACGTAGACATTGAGGGCTATCAGGAGGGGCTATGTGCTTACCTGCTGCTCTCTGGCAGGTAGCTCCATGCCCTCCTGGGTTATAAATGCACCTTAGAACACTCATGCATCAACACTACAATGAGTGGGTGGAGGGAGGTTTGGAGTCTTCTCACACCCCCGTTCTCTGCGGCCTGCTGGAGCGGGGGGGCTAGGAGGAGGAGTTGGCCGTCCGACTGGGGTCTGGAATGTGGGGCCTCCCTGCTGCTGCGGAGTCGGGGCGGTCTGCTTCTCCCCACCACAGGGAAAAGGGTAACACCACCTGGGTCTGGGTGCAGTTCCCCCCTCAAGGGGCAAGGGTACCTAGACCCGGTTCTTAGAGTACGCTTGGGGAGTGTGATTGTGTGTACAGCGTCTCTTTATGTCTGTCTCCATGTTGGTTGAGTGTTGAGTAATTGCATATGAGAGTATGAGGGTGGGAATGGATGTTTGTATCTGTGTGTGCCTGTATGTCTGTGTCTATATGTCAGGTTGGGTATCAGACGCCACCTCTCTGGGGACATCTCAGGCCCTCTAAGGTTTGGAGGCCTATCTCCCCCCACCACTTCCCCTGCCAGTGG
This sequence comes from Neolamprologus multifasciatus, assembly GCF_963576455.1. Lineage (NCBI taxonomy): Eukaryota > Metazoa > Chordata > Actinopteri > Cichliformes > Cichlidae > Neolamprologus > Neolamprologus multifasciatus. The sequence goes on along the minus strand of NC_140441.1, from coordinate 5,593,854 downwards.
CAGACATCGGTGCGTTGGTGGTTCTTTGTGTCCGGGGATGGGCGTCCAGGCTGCTGCTGAGTGACCCCTCATCTGGGACTCTCCTCAGCTCTTTCTGGGACAGTGGCACGGCTGCCCCTCTGTTGGTCTTCCTTGGTCTCTTGTGTTCCGAGGGCCTCTGGATGTCTGGAGTTTTGATCTCCTCCATACCTGCTTCATGCCCTGGAGGACGGGGCAGTGGCCCCCCCACACCCTCTAGCAGATCATTACATGAAGGAATTTTAAAAAACAAGCGCGTCCATGCTCACAGGTGTACACACGGGTGATCACACACACAAACTACACCCTTTTTGGCTCCTACCTCAAAGCACACTGTGTGCTGTCGATCTTACGTGCTGCACAATAATGTTTAATATTTAGTATTTACTGTCATATTCCCATATATCATCGTGATGTTGTTTATTCTATTACTCTCGTTTTCTTCTGCTTGTTTTCTTTTTTCTTTCTCAACAGGTGATCCAGGTGATCGATATATGTATTTCTTTGTCTGCTTATTCTGTTGGTTTTTGCTTTTTGCCCTTCTCCCCGTCCCTCTTCTCAGCTGTTTTTCTTTCCCTCTTTCTTTCTCCCCTTCTTTCCCCCAGTCAAGTCTGTCCCATATTCAGCAAGTGAAAATAAAATAAACAATAAAAGGTGAATCAAATGGACCATTTGGTAAAGTAAATCCGTTGGGCATCTTTCTTCGCCTTTAGATAAAATTCTGATGGCAAAAGACCCAAACGGGACAGGCAAAAAAAAAAAGAAAAAAGAAAAAAAAAGGAAAAAAAGGATTAGTTAGTCATTACAACAAGTGTTTGTGAACTAAAAATCATGAATGTGGGATCCTGTTTGTCCGTGACTTAAACAGCCCAGCGCTGCTCCAGACGAAGGGAAAACCAATCCTGCAGGGAGACCTACCTCGGCACTTGTGCAGGTGAAGCCAAAGGGAAGATATGCTTCACCATATTTTCTAGTCTTTGGCTTAGAATGAAGTTGGTTTGGAAACATATTCAGCAATGCTTCATCTCCTGATTTGCGTTTGTGGAGGCGCCCCGTGCTAGCAGTGTCCAAGCGTTGCTTTTTTGTTTTGTTTTATTCCTTTTCATGCCCCCCCCCCTTCCCGCAATGGCTCTGCGCCCCCCTCCCCTGGGGGGCGGGCCCACACTTTGGGGAAGTCTGAATTAAGGTAACCGGAATTGGACTCTCCCTTATTGTTGTTAAGAAAAATCCTACATTAGTACCAAGAGAGTGTTGGCATGCCAACAGAAAGATGAAACCAAAAAAACAATTAAGCAGCTCAGTGATGTGTTATCAGTAACACTGGGCCTGTGTGTGACAGACTCAGGGCTTGCTTTGCTGAGACTTGTCTTTAACATAGATTACCACATTATGTTTACACAGTATGTTTTACTTCCTGCAGGGTCTCCTTCACAATAAAAGCTGTTTTGCATCAATTTGGATTGCAACACCTTTATTTTGAAACCAGGAGAGGAAGTTTTATAGACATGATTACTACCATGTGGCTACCTACCTGTGGAGGAAAGCAGTGAGCCTCTACAAAAGCCAGTGTCATTCAGGCCAAGAACCAAACAGCCTTGATTGAAAATGACTCACCCGTTATTTGATTTGATATACCTTTATTTGATTTGATATACCTTTATTTGATTTGATATACCTTTATTTGATTTGATATACCTTTATTTGATTTGATATACCTTTATTAGTCCCACAAGGGGAAATTTCATTATTGACCCAGACGTCCAAGAAAGGCAACTTCCATCTGAGGAGGCTGGTTGTGATAGATGGCGAGCCAACCACTTTGAGGACAATCCACCCCAAAGAAGATACACACCCACACACTCATACATTCCAATTACACTCAGAAGGACCTTTAAAGTTGCCGACTTAACTCTAAATTCTTAAAGGGCCCCAATGAGTACTTTTATTTTGTTTAAGTGTGCACACTCTTTATTTTATTTTATACTTTTTCTGCACAAATTGGACAAATATCTGTTATACCTTGTAATAATACAAGAGTGGATACTCAAAAGTTACCATTGTGTCCAGGTCATTATTGCTGCTCAATACTTTAGCTCCATATGAATTTGGTGTCTTGTGATACTGGCCAGGGCCCAAGTAGTTATTGTGGTGTAATTCACCTTTATACCTTAAAGTTGGTTACAGTCAGGTCATAAATCCATCTTTTACGTCACTGACACAACACAGATGCCAATTATCAGCTCCGGAGATGACATCGAGAACGTTTTATTTGTACTGTATAATCTGTAGATTCTGACAGAAATCTGCAACTATCCTTTGAAGCACCGCTCCTCTCTAAAACAGCAATAAGGATAATTATTAGGCCATTCGTAAATAACAAAGTAAATTTATAACTTATAAAAAACAAAATTGGGAAACGTAAAGTCCGAAACAAGTCTTCATATTAACCCTTAAAGCCGGTCAGAGCGGGCACGCTCCGTTTTGCGTAACTATTTTTAAATCTTGGTAACACTGCAACCACGTGAGCTAGAGCAATAATTATTTTTGCATATGAAACCAGAGGAGTTGTACTTACATCTTATGCCATCAGCTTGCCCTAGGTCACATTTCCTTCCACATATAGCTTTGCAAAAGCTGCATAAAAAGCGCTTGCAGCAAAAAAACCATAATATTCCAGAAACACGCTTTGCCGATCCAATCAGCTGTTCATAACACTTCCTACGTTGGACTAGACGTCAGCGTGAACTATCGCATTACCTGCCCGAAACCGGAAGTGACGTCATTTTTGCGGAAATGTAGTTTTTATACCATCAGGACCTCATGAGCCTATACTGGTGTTTTTAAAAGTTATGTTTGACTTTATGACTTTCTGTGTCGTTTCTGGGATGCTTAGGACTCAAATTGCACTGCTGGAAATAGTTTATTTTGATGCACATGCTGCTTTTTTGCAAATTTGCATTATAATATTTATTTTTGTTTTTCCTGCAGTATATAAAAATTGTTGTATTTCAAAAAAAAAACTATGAAGACACTCAAAATAAATTTCCTGTGGTGGGAAACTATTTTGTGCAACTTTTTTGTATTTACAGTTTTGAGGGATAAGCTTCTTAAATTTCTCTAACTAGAAATATATATGTTAAAAAAACAAAAACGATTTTCAATTTTTTTGTAGTTTATTGCACTTTTTTTTGCAATTTATGTAATTACTATGTACGGAGCCCCACAGGGGAATTGGGAGAAAAAAAAATTAAGACGGACTTTTGCGAGATCTCGCAAAACAAACTCGGGATCTCGCAAAAGTTTTAGCCACATTCTTTGGAGGCCGCTAGCTCGAAGCCGACCGGGAGGTCGAGGCACGATGTGCCGGGAAAGCGGTGTTCCTCCCAGCTGTAGTAGGTCTCGACCTCCCGTTAGCTTGAGATAGTGGGTGTCAGATCTCCGAAACGTCGGAGCACTTTTGCAAATATGTGATGTCTTGTAAACCGAGCCGGTATCTGACGTTTACACAACTACATTCACGCTTCAAAATATCTTAAAAGTGTATTTTGTGACCCAGAAAGAGTAATATTACAACTAAGTAGCTGCCGCCATTGTTGGAATTCAACTTTTGCGAGATCTTGCAAATGTTTTGCGAGATCTCACAAAAGTTTTGCGAGATCCTGAGTTAGTTTTGCGAGATCTCGCAAAAGTCCGTCTTAATTTTTTTTTCTCCCATGTCCCCTGCGGGGCTCCGTAACTATGCACTTAATGCAGACATATTATTAAAATTTGGGCTATAATGGTTGTATTGATGTATAGCAACTTGAAATGCTCCCAAAAATGGCTCCACAACATGTAAAAATATAATATAAGCTCTGCCGGACTTGGTTCTATGGTAGGTCTTAAAGGGTTAAGGGCCATCAGTCAAACAATACTGTTTGGTCTGGGTCTAAGCAGAGCATGTTGTGTGTGATGTCTTCTTTTGCTTTGAGGGCCGTGAACAGTTCACACTAGAGTGCGTTTGGTGTCACATTTTATTTGTAGTGTGAACAACCGGACAAAAAATCGGATTTGATCAAAAAATGGGAATTAAGCATTATGACCTGCAGTGTGAACGTAGCCTTAGACACCTTTATCCAAAACTCACTGGGTGTAGTAAATCAGTAATTAAACTCAGGTAACCCCTGAAGACTACAGCATTGCCACTGCAAGGTGACAAGTAAATTGGTCGACTGCTTGTCCAGTGAGAGCAGCAAACTCCAGGAAAGACCAATGAATGAATCAATGAGCACCGGAGACCAGTTCAATTATAGCAGAGAGAGGAACCACCAGTAATCAACCTGCAATGTAGTACCTAACACCAGTGCAACAGAACGAGGAAGAGATAATATACAGGGTGACACTGTGAGCTGATCGGCTACAGTAGCAAAATAGCAACAGTAACACTGATGCTGTCTATGTGGGTGTGTGTATGTATTGATTTAACTCTCATATAGATCTTCATGAAGACTGACATCTGTGGCACTGACTTTAAATCTCCCCCAAAAGCCAGAGGGGCCTCTGCCACTGCTGTGCCAGCAACATCCTGCAAAATGTGTGTTTTAGTAAAAAAAGACAGATATAAGGATCACAAGGAAGATGAAGATGAGGCTGGTGTGAATGGTTTAGATGGCTGACTGATGCAGTTAAAATAGAAGATAATATCAAACTGGAGTCTAGTGACTCCGTGGTTATGTTTGTGTTTATTAATATTCACAATTTGATCTTGTTTCCTGGTTATTTGTTAACTATTTCCAGTGTTTAGGTGTTCTCTCTGCCTCTTGTGTTTCTTGTGTTGTGTCTAGTGTCCCTGGTTTGATGTTTGTGCTTATTTTACTTTGACAGTCCTGTGCCCTGCATCAGTGTATTGTTTTGCTTCTTCCTGCTCGTGTCTGATTTGTGTCAGCTGTGTCTCCCTCCCATTTCCTCATTTTCCCTTAGTGTGTATTTATTATGTGTGTTTACCTCTGTTCTTCGTCTCCATCTGTGTTTCCTTCATGTTTCATGTCTCATTACTTTGTAGTGTTGTGTAAAGCCAATAATAAAGGCTAGCTTTTTTTTTTAACATACACCTTCACACCATTTTGTGTGTGCTTGGGTCCTCATTCTCATCATGAGGTCGTCTGAGAAAAATGGCATATATCACAACTGATCAGAAAATTGCATGCCTGTATTAGAAACATGTTGGCCCTGTTTAGCAGGGAAGACAAGCAGGAAATAAGTCAGAGTGCCTGTTAGTGGTGTGATCACTGTGTGTTTCCTGATGTGCAGCAATACTGTTAAACCAGATGGGCATAACTACTCAAGCAGCTTTTCTTGCTCACTGAAAACTGCAGAAACAGAGGTGAGTCTTGCTGCTTGATCATCCTTAAATTGTTTGTACTAGTACATATTTCATGCTTAGCTTAAAAGATCACTTTTAGCGACTACTGACACTCGGAATAGAAATACTCTACACAGCTGCATCAGCATTACAAGTGGCCTCTGCCAATGTGCAAAATTGAAATCTAAGATCTAATAAACTAATATTTGGTATTTCCTGAGGAAATCCCAGAGGAGAAACAGCTACTGGTTTCACCTTCCTCTTCTTGGCATGCTTTCTGCTGATCATAAATATTTGGATACAACTTTTGTTTACACTTCTGGGTGAAACACAAATGAAATGCCAGCATGAAACTTTGTCCAACATATGTGACTACTTAACACCTCCTTGCTCCGATCCTGTCACGTATGTGAAAGTGACTGTATCATCTATATACACACGCTTTATATATCATCACACAGACTGTGCAGCAATCCCATGTTACAAGCTCTTGATAAGAAGAACATGTAGTAGACCTGGACATATGCAGACAGGATTATAACCAGTTATATGTTGTTATACATGATACATTGTAATGCTCAGAGTAAAGAATTGTCTTGGTCCATGTTGAAATGATTGTTACGATTAGACTCGTGAGAGGAAGTGATTCATTTTTGCTTCCATAAATATAAACTGTACATGAAAGATGACATCACTAATGATTTCTATACTTGCATGTTAAGCTCTCAACTTTGCTTTTAATGCTGCAAGACTGTAGGGTGCATCATATAGAAAGCAACCTGAGACAACTGTTGTGAACTGAATTTAGTCAAACTGTCAGCAAACTCCCCCAGAAAGCTCCATGTATTAAAATTACTGTCTTAAAAAGAGATGTAGAGCTCAAAACAATATTTAAAATGAGTTTGACTTTGTTTTATTTAACAATAAAATTAGACTATGATGGTAAATCTGTTCAAAGAGAGAATAAAGTGGATTTGTTTTTCAGCTGAAGAAGCATGGCTGACTCAAAAAACATGACTTCATCTTTCAACCAGACCTGTGACCCAGTTGTCCCATCACTCAACACTTTCTTTGTACTGGTCTACAGTCTGGTGTTTCTGGTAAGTTTCTAATCTTCAGTGCTGGGTTAGAAATTGCTTTAAGGTTCTCAAAGTACTGTATGTACCGAAGTGATGTTCTCCCATCCTTTCTGTGTCATATTCAGGTGGGTTTACTCCTCAATGGCTTCATCCTAAGGTTTTACATTGGTCAAGCTCAGCAGCAGGCGTCAAACAGTTTGATGGTCTACCTGAAGAACCTGACAGCTGCTGACTTCCTGCTCTGCCTCTCTCTGCCACTGCGCATCGCCCACTGTGGTAGCAATTCACTCATCATTCGAAGGCTCTACTGCAGCTTTGGAGCTTCTACTGTCTATGTCAACATTTATGCCAGCATCATATTCATGTGTTATATCGCTGCCAACAGGTAAAGGACCTCTACTGATTTCCCACTACAGTTCATGACAGTGTTAATGACTAAAAACCCTGCATTCCTGATCAAGGTGTAGACATCTCATTTTAACTTGATAATGACCTTTGCGAATATGGTACCACTGTGACTGCTTCGTGAAGTTATCTACTGTCTCCTCTGTCTTCTCTCTTCAGGTATCTGAAGATCGTCCATCCTTCAGGAACTCATGTCCTGCAGTCACTGCGAACTGCGCACATCATCTCCATGGTAACCTGGGTTTGTCTTCTGGCTCCATCAATTACATACGCCATCGTCTTTTTCATCACCCAGAAACCTCTGACGTTTACCCCCAGCCACTGTGGGGCCCTCTTTAGTGTATCAATCAGCCTGTTCTTCAAAATCCTCCAAACCATCTGCACCATCATCTTCTTGTTGGTGTCCATATTCCTGGTCTTCTTCTACTACAGCACCTCCCGCAGGGTGTTGCAGGCACAGCAGAGGCAGCTGGCCTCCTCTGAGAAGCTGGTGAAGTCTCGCAGGAACATGTTGGTGCTGGTCAGCATCTTCTGTGTTTGTTTTGTCCCCTTTCACCTGGTTCGACTTCCCTATGCTTTTCTGTGGAACAGCTGCTCTGTTGGTTCAGTAATGTTCTACCTGAAGGAGGCAGCCATCATGGTGTCAGTTTTCAACATCTGTCTGGACCCTCTGGTTTACTTTTTCCTCTGTAAAACTTTTCGAGCTCAGGTGAGAAGGATGTCCAGGAGAGTCGATGATCCAAACGAACAAGCAAACAGACCAGAAGAGTGAGAGCAGCGACAGCAACAAGGCAAACCTTGTAAAGAAAAGAGCTCAGACATCAACTCAACATTTCATGGAGTGTAAGACTTTTCGGGATCAGGTGAGCCAGAGAATAGTATCAGTGGGGACCAGCATCCAACAAACAAACAACAATAGCAAGAGAAGGAAGGAGGAAGTGGACACTGTTACAGCAACAAGTTAAATCAATGAGCTTTAAGGACATTTTATTAAATGTTGATTTACATTTGTTTTGAGAGTCAGATGAGTTCAGTGAAACCAGTGTCAGGGATTCCAGGTCCTGATTAACCACAGGAGTTTGTACTGAGCTCAGCACAAACCCACTCCCACACAGACAACTTCAGTGTTCATGTTGTCTATTCAGCTTTTAGGGTGTTCACATATCCTGCTGATGTAACACAAAATCAAAATATTTTTTCTCATTCAAATTACGTCAATTAAATCGGATCAAATGCACTTTACATCATCATTACTATGTAATAATGCAAAGATGCAGCACAGTTTCATCAGGTCGGAGAAAAGGAACTATTTAATCTGATGGTCTCAAAATCAGAGCAAAAAAAGGTAAAAACATAACAAAAGACCCCGACAGAGGTTAAAAAGAGAAGCTGTTTTAGAGCATTAAAAACAGGTTTAAATAATCCAATCATTTCACATTTTAGACTCAGTTTTTACAGAAATCATCATAAAAATTAAAGCAGATTCATTTTAAATATTACAATTTTTACTTTAATTTTTAATTCTTGTTTCTGTGTGTCATAAATACAATTTTGCAACCACCCAGACTTTTCTGGCATGACTTAATTCTGTTTACACCTCTGGATCCACAGTCAGCCTGAACAATATGGCCGCTGCGCTCACACATTATTCTAACAGCAGCAGCCACCACTGTGACTACACTGAAGAGGACATAAGCTGTGGCCTCTACATGTCTGCCTCCACCCAACCAGATTCACAGTTCAAACTAATAGTCTTGAGTGAGCTCATGATCTAATCAGTCCTCACGGGACAGTTAATATCTGTACAAAACTCTTTAACTTCACTTTATGAGTTACATAGATGGAACAACAGTTTGTTGTTGAACAGTTTCTAATGCATTAGAGCGTCTATTTATATGTTTGTATGATGTGCATGTATAACCACAGCAGCTACTTCCTGCTCCTGCTACAGCAAGATTTCTCATCACAGAGCTAATAATAAAGTGTATCTAGTGTTACAAAGTGTGTGTCTCTTTGGTACCTTGTGCTTTAATATCTGTTGTTATTTATGAACAGGAAAGATGATCATAGAGCTGCAGGAACCTGGTGACACTTACTAACATTTAGTTTTTTTAAATGATGCTTCATGGGGCATCTGTGCTGTATTATCTCAGCCAGGGTTTTATTCACATAAATAAACAAAGCAAAACAAAATTAAACCTCATCTGAAAAATATCAGCTAAAATAAACAGTGGCTGAAGCAGCCCAACACAGAAATGACCAGAAATCACACTGCATGTATCTAATAACATGAGCTGGTGTATTTTAGTGTTGACCATGACTTGACAAGATTTTTTTTCTGTGGATCATATTTAGGCTACTTTGTGGTATCACTCCACTAAATGCTCACGCAAAGAGATCTTTTTAAAAAAGGTGTCCTATCTTTTTCATCATATGATCTGTAACGACGTTCAGTTTGAGCTCAGTGGTTTGAAAGTCTAAGACATCGGAGCGTTATGAAGAAGGCCAGAGTTCTCAGCCTTCCTGTGGTTTGCAGCTTTTTTCCGATTGGCTGCTGTTTAAGTGAAGAACTTTTCGAACTGCTGATTAAAAGTATTTTTAGATTTGGTCTGTAATATCTTTGTGCTTCCACTTTAACACAAAACAAGACATATGCATATGTTACCTTTTGAAAACAATAGTATGTGAGTGTGTGACCGATGCTTATGAAAATCCACATACCCACCCATTCATTGATTTGTTCCTCCAACAATAAACACACACCCAGAAACCAGATGTGAGCTGAGGAGTCGTAGGATGAGTTCTGAAGATAAATGGATCATCTCAGCTAAACTGGCAAAGAGGTTGTCTTGGTTTACTTCCTGCAACCTTGAAAGATCTCTGCTCATCCTCCCTCATTTATAAAACAGTCTGCACCACCTATAGAAACATAGAGAAAACCTGGACTGGAACACTGGTCTGACTGGAGTCAACACTCTACTGAGTAAAAGAGAAAAGAAGAAGAGAAATGGCTTGATGTTTTGTGTTAGGAGAATCTGACAATAAATATAATAAATACATAAATAAATAAATAAATAAAGAATAGATAAAAAAAATAAAATCAAGTCATATTTGTCAGTAGCTGGCTGGTTATGAGAAAAACAACTAATAAACCTAAACATTACATCAAAGTACCACAGGTGCAGCTCAGTGATGTTTCATTTTTAACACTAGGCCTCTGTTTCATAGACAGACTGCTCTACCAAACTGCACACTTCCTGCTGGGTCTCTTTCACAAAGGTTTTAATTTGAAACTGAGGGAGGAAGCAATTTTATTCATGGTACTGTGACATTGTGGGTCAGCTGATATGATTTTTTTTTCTCATAAACTGGGGAAGTCAACATTTAGGACAGAACAAAATGGAGGAATTATTGAGTTTGCGTCCACTACAAAATTTCCTTACATCAATATAAAACTGTCCCCAAAATGACCTTTTTTATGAGTTTAAATATGATCGATCTAATGTGTTTATTAACTTTTCCTCATTCTATCATTTGCATTCATTCAAACAAAACACACAGCCCATGGTTCTGGATTTGGGTTTACAGATCTGCAAGCCAAACGTTGTCTTTGGCTCACTGAAGGAGTCTACCTGTCCAAGCACTGGTGTCCAGTGAGTGGTCTCTAACTGGTCCATCCAGGCCCCAGACCTGAGTACATATATGCAGCATATATTTTGTATATTGTGTTATCATAAAAATAACAAAAATAAACAAAAAACAAGTAGGCATTCATGGAAAAGGGATGAGAACATGTCGGTGTTTGAATGCTACACGTGACAGCTAGACAGCCAGCGAACAAAATAGACGAGATCTCCACACAAGGCTTTTCTTGGTTCTATTGAAGATATTTTTAAGCCTTATCCTCTCTCAACGTTTGTCTTTGCTATTTCGTATTTTAAACTGAAATATACAGAAAGTAAAAAATAAATTGCTGGCTAATACACATCTCAATGACAAACTTAATGATTAGCCTAGCTTAACACGTGTGTTACATTAGCATCGCAGTTCACTCCAGGTAAACACATATAAAAGTTGTTTCTGAACATATTAATACTCACAAAGACGAACGTTTCCCAAGGTACAAGCGTGTAGGGCACTTTTAGTGTATATGAGCTCATTAATACTGCCGAAGCACTTTTCACAGCATTAACGTCGAAAATACGTCAAAGATAGGTTAATGATGATGATACACTGTTCTGGCTCTAGCTTCCCTGCTTAGCCTCTTATGTCCTTGTCTAGTCTCGTGTTTTTTGTATTACTTTTCCCTGGAACATTCTCTCACAGTCTGTTCTCTAAAAGTCCCTGGATGCAATTGACACCCTTTTCTCAACGAGAAGTTTGGGCTTGGTTGAGCCTGAGTGCTGAAGATATCTACCTATTCAGAACCATGGTAACAGGGTTCTGATCGGAGCTGGCTTGGCCCTGACTTATCGAAGAATTAAGGAAGCAGAGCCGGCTGTTCAAACCCCCACAAGGCTGCCCACTGGGATTGAAACGATGGGACGAGCCGTGAGTTTCTCAAAACGGGCTCATTGAGCGCAGCAGGGATAAGATCTTGGAGAGGCTACGCTTGCTGTGAATACTCAGAATAAGACCTCTGAGCAAAAACTGATTACATCTTGGAGAAGCTCACTGCAGTCGTGAGTTCTCAGAATCTGCTCTTTGAGCACAAGAATGACAACATGATGGAGAAGCTCACGGCTCTCCAACGGGAGATTGAGAGATCAATGTTGGACTGTAGATCAGCTTTGAAATTCTCATGAGTTGTTCGCACTAAAGTAGAAACCACCATCACTTCGGCACCAGCTGTGGTCTCAAGGCTGGAGCTGAACAAAAACACCCTGATAACGACTGTGTTTAGACTGTTCCTTCCCATCCCATGCAAGGCCACCTGGGTTGGCTGGAAGACTGTTTACGTAGCCTGGCAGGGCGAAGGACACTGTCTCAGCTGAACTCTGGACACATAAACACACACAGACATATACACATGCAGATGTGCACTCATCCCCCCTCCAAACGCCTTCGACGCTCATTCCCCTCCGATGCTGACGGTGGATCATGGAGACCAGCGCATAGGCTGCAGGCCCTGATGCGAGTTATTTTTTTCTCCTTGTCTTTCCTCTTGTGGTGCATTTTCCAATTTTATACCTCTCTGACCTGTCTTTCCCATGTGATGTTTTTGTGTAATGTATGTATGGTCGGAGGGTAAGATGGCGCCGCCATTGCGATTGCAATTGGTCGGCAGCCTTAACATGAAATTTCTCACTCGTGGGACTAATAAAGGTATTTATCTATCTATGATCAGATCGCTCCCATTTCCGCACATACAATACAAAGATCGCTTGCGATAACAATGTCTCACTCTGAGAAAATTTCGAACCCGCATATTTTAACTGTTTTTAGCATGAATTACTTATAATATATCATAACTTTGAACTTATTTATCACCTTGCTTACGTAACTTAATCAGATTATGCACTAACTACTGACTTTTGACAAAAAGGCATAACAGTCTTTCTTCCTTTCCTCACTCCCAACCAGAGGGAGTGAGGAGAGGAAGCCTCCCTGAGCCTGGTTCAGCCGGAGGTTTCTTCCTGTTAATTTTTTCCTTCCCACTGTTACCAAGTGCTTTTTCAAAAAGGCTTTTGTCTGCATTACTGTTGTGTCATTATCTTACAATATAAAGCGCCTTGAGGTGACTGTATGTCAGGACTGCATGTTTTGTCTGTTTTTGTATGTTTGCATGTTGTGTATGTAAAACCACAGCAACTCCTTCCTCCACCGATTTCCACTGATCTGACGTTTTGACACTTCAGTGACATTTCACAGCACAAAGCTAATAAGAGTGTGTATCGACTGTGACAAAGTGTGAATCTCTTTATACCTTGTAGGTTTTTTTAATACCTCAAGGGAAATTAGAACACTCTAATTCTCTGAACAGTAACAGCAATGCAATAACCTGCAGTGACATCCTGAAAATTGTCTTTTGCAATGACATCTGGACATCATACTTTATTACCAGACTGACAGCATGCCCAAAGTGATCCCTGCCTCTCTCCTATTGCAAAACAAAAGCCAAACTACAAGCCTAGTTGGATAAGTGGTCAGAAAAAATAAGAAAAGGTATGCAAGCCAGTAGATAAATCAAAGATCCACACCCCCCAAAAGTTCAGATCAAATACAGATTTTCATGGAGGTGGAAATACTCTGTGCTGCTGCTTTGCTTCCAGATTGCACGTGTTTAATTTTCCATCTTGTTGAAGAGTTATTGCTATAAGTTATAAGTAAAAGTGCAGACACGTGACTGATCAGAAAAAGATGTGTTTGTTTCCTGTGGATACAAAGCTGTAAACACAAAGAGGAAATGGTTGCATGTTAGAAGTGTGATCACTGTGTGTTTCATGATCTGCAAGAATATCATTAGACTGAGAGGACATACAAACAGCTTTTCCTGCTCACTGAAAACTGCAGAAATACAGGTGAGTCTTGCTAGTTGCTCTGTGCACACAGGTGTTTCTTCCAAAAACTTCACGTACAGTTATCTGAACAGTTGAACTGAAAGCTCTGCTCATATGTTCTGAGGAAAGATGTACAAAACTTTTTAACAGCTGAACTGCAGTATTATAAAAACGTGAATGCTACAGACATAAAATCTGAAACTGAACATTTGATACTTCACACGATAATAATCATAGTTTCACATTTTTGGCATGCTTTGTGAAGCCAAGTACAGCATCTGTGATAAGTAATATCACATGGAAATGTTCAACATTCACTGTTTTCTTTATTTTTCCACCCAACAACATGAATATTTACTTAATGTAAAATACAAATGTTTCCTTGATTTTCAGTGTAAGGCATGAAGATCTGAACCAGTGTGAAACTTGGTGCATTATATGTGACAGCTTAACACCTTGCTCACATTCAGATATCATCATATTTGGCACACTTCCATGTTACAATCTCTCTGTAAAACAACACGAGGAAGTGAATCATTGGTCTTTGACTAACAGTAGACTCCATTGAGCCAGAGACTTTGAAAGACGGATCTCAATGAAAAGGATTAATTTTTCAGCTTCAGGAACATGGTTGACCCAAAAGACACGACTTCGCCTTTGAACGAGACCTGTGATCCTGTCGGCACATCAGTCAACCCTTTCTTTATGCTGGTCTACAGCCTGTTGTTTCTGGTAAGGTTCAAATCTTCAGATTGTGGACTGTTATTAATTTGACAAAAGATCTTTGTGCATGTGCTAAATTCCTGTTCTCCATGCTCCGTGTCTGTTCAGGTAGGTTTACTCCTCAATGGCTTGATCCTGAAGTTTTACTTTTGTGGAGCTCAGCAGCAGGCATCGAGCAGCTTGATGGTCTACATGAAGAACCTGACAGCTGCTGACTTCCTGCTCTGCCTCTCTCTGCCACTGCGCATCAGCCACTATGGTAGCACATCAGTCATCGTTTGGCAGCTCTACTGCAGCGTCGGAGCTTCTGCCCTCTTCCTCAACATGTACGCCAGCATCTTATTCATGTGTTATGTAGCTGCCAACAGGTAAGGAGCCTTTACTGCTAATGATTACAAAAAGTGTTAATGACCACAAACCCTGTGTCCCTGACTAAATTATCAATGTGTATGCACTGTTGCGCCCAATGTGACCCTATGTCCTGTATTGAGCTTTACTGCCAGTTAAACTCTCTCTTGCATCACTTCCTCCAAGGAACAGGCACATGTTGTATTTGGACAGGATTTAATGCAAAAAAGTGTGAAACTCAAATGACACAAAATACAGAAATGTGACATAAACTCAAGCTTAGATTTGAATTCTTTCTATTGACATATAAAACACATCATACATTTCAAATCACTTTAATAATATCATATACCCTGTCTGATAATTGAACACAAGTAAGAAACTTACTTGTAGCACCCCACCCGTGATACTGAGTCTAAATCCACTTACCTCAGTTTGGACCCCCCTAGGCGGGGTGTTAGGTTCGTTACAGCCTAGATACCACAAATGGTTCTGGTATAGACAGGAATCAGGGAAACTATCAGTAAACCTTTGCCTGCAAGTTAGACTTAACCAGTAGTAAAAGAATCAACCACAGACATCTCTTTAACACAAACCAAACGTTTACTGAATGTAAGGGCTGGCAAAAGTAATGTACAACACACCCTTTTCTTAACTCAATTCAAATGATATCCAGCTTCATAAACAAATGAAACATGCTGTGTAAATGAAATAATTCCCTTTGAAATTATGTTAAACAACACAAATTATGTTATCACCTCTTGGTAAGTGACTCACTAATATACACTCAAAAATATGTTATATAAATCCACTAGATACACAATATTCACACATGGGCCCCACACACACTCACATTCACACTTGTTGCAGGCCTGTTCGCTGCTCACAGCGGACGATGGAGAAAAATCCTCTTCTCCCCAGTAAGAGCACGAAAGTCCAACTTACAGTTCAGTTGCTCGGTAGGTTGCCGTTCACCAGTCTAAAATAAATCCACTCTCTGCTCTCCCTGCGGACCTGATGCTGTCTCTGCTACATCGTGTTAGCCAGTCACTGTCCAGCTGTCCGACAGTCCATAGCGGCTGCCTCCGTGACGCAGCCAAGCAGTCCAGGCTAGCCTTGTCGTAGCTGGAAACACAGTTTTTTCACGGTGGTGCGACCGTTGAAACAAAAAGTCACTTCGCCCGCACTCTGTTGTAAAGCTCTCGCACGGTTAACTTTCTAGACACGCACTCTCTTGTGCTAGTTAACCTCAGTAAACTAGCCGAGTCTCTCACATCTGTTCAGCTAACCTCGTGCATCTCTCCATGCCGTTCTCCTCTCCTCCTCCATTGCACCCGATCACTATGCTACCTTCACGGGCCTCCAGAAAATTAGAACTCTGAACAATATTTTAACTCTCTTCAGGGTTACATACCATAAAATAATACTTTATGATTAACATAACAGTTTCATTGCTCTAATTACCTGTATTTACCTTGTGACATATTACAGGGCAAATTACATTCAGGGTACAGTTACATCACATAAACTTAACTGTGAACACCTTATGTTACTGTGGCGTTTAAGTCCATGTGAATTATGAGTATCTACTCCCAAATTCCCATCCGGGCTACATACTCATATTGCCACTCAAAGGGATTTAATACAGTGGACGGCTTTAGATTGGAAGGAACAACCATGTCTTGCTTCACTCATGAGCTAGCAACTTACTGTCACACATCTAATAACTAACAGTTCCTGAAAGCAGCAACTCAGTGGTATTAGTTTCAGTATGGTAATCTCAGGCACTCTGTTGCAGCGCCCCTGTGAGGATGAAGGTTGGCTGAGAAAACAGAGAGTCAGTGTGATGGAGTTCAAAAGAAAACAAGCATTTATTCAGACATTTGGAATATTTTTTAAATACTGTTTGTTTCTGTTTTTTTACTGTTTGCTGTGTTTGTTTTTTTTGTCTGTGTTATTTGCCGAGATTACTTTAATGATCCTAATATCACGAAAAAGCACGGAGTTCATACTGTCAGGAACAATTTTTTTCAATCGTGCCAATGGTTGAAAGTTTTGGTAATTTGACCTAAAATGACAGATTTGGCTCCACTGTGACTGATTAGTTGAAGTTGGAAGCTTTGTCTTCTCTATTCAGGTATCTGAAGATCGTCCGACCTTCAGGAACTCATGTCCTGCAGTCAGTACGAATTGCCAACATTGTCTCCATGGTCACCTGGATTTGTCTCCTGGCTCCATCAGTTACTTACGGCATCATGTTTTTCATCACCCAGAAACCTCTGACCTCTATCCCCAACCACTGTGGGCTCCTCTTTAGTGCATCAGTTAGTCTGATGTTTAAAATCACGCACACCTTCTCTGCTATCATCTTCTTGTTGGTGTCCATATCCCTGGTCTTCTTCTACTACAGCATCTCCTGCAGGGTGTTGCAGGCACAGCAGAGGCAGCTGGCCTCCTCTGAGAAGCTGGTGAAGTCTCGCAGGAACATGTTGGTGCTGGTCAGCATCTTCTGTGTTTGCTTTGTCCCCTATCACCTGGTTCGACTTCCCTATGCTTTTCTGTGGAACAGCTGCTCTTTTGGTCCAGTGTTGTTCTACCTGAAGGAGGCAGCCACCATGCTGTCAGTTTTCAACGTCTGTCTGGACCCTCTGGTTTACTTTTTCCTCTGTAAGACTTTTCAGGCCCAGGTGAGAAAGGCGTCCAGGAGGACCAACATCCAACAAGCAACTGAGGAGAAACTGAGCATCATTAAGAGCAGCAAGTCAAACCAGTGAGCTGTAAGGAAAAAAAATCAAGTCATCACAAAGGCAGGACTAGATTTTATTCAGTTTTTCTTTTTGTTTTATACACACTATATTTTAACACATTTTGCTGATATAAAGACTTGGCAATAAGTAAGGAATAAAGTAGAAATGTGACAATTAAATATTTTCTGAGTTTTTACTTTTTACCCCTGAGTCACCTCAAACACACCAGCATTCATCTACAGGCAGTCCGATCATTGTTTATCTCATAATACCAGGTGAAACATTCACAGCTATTTCCTCTGAAGGAAGTTGTAACTCTTTTTCACCAGTGGTTGGAGATGGGAGTTCTAATCTGCTGAAAATCAGTAACTGTTACAATATAGGATAGGATTCAACTTTATTGCCATTACACATGTATAAATGCAGGGTCATGAAATACAGTTTGCATCTAATCAGAAGTGCAAGAGTAGTAAGTGAAATAACACAAATGTACAGATGATCTGTGTAGCATATAGATGTTCTATATTACTTTACAGATGGGCAGATATACAGATGCACCATGAACAATTATACAGATTTTCTAAATAGATGTGCTACATATAGACCAATGTACCGGTGTGAGTTAAACAGATCTACAGAGTCCTATGAGTGTACGCACCATAACAGAGACTATGCCAGTGTCCTAAACTATAACAGTAACCACTGTGAGCATATGGTGAATGTTGAGAATGAATGACAGTCATGATCATGGTTACTGGGAGGGATAGGGGGGTGTGGATGGAAAGGTTCAGCGGGAGATTGAGTTAAGTGGGGTGACAGCTGTGGGTAATAAGCTGTTCCTAAACCAGCTGGTTTTAATCTGCAGGGTCCTGTAGTGTCTTCTGGAGGGGAGGAGCTGGAAAAGTTTATTGTCAGGATGAGAGGAGTCCCTGAGAATGATGCATGCTCGTGTATACCTCTCTTCTTGTGGACATCCTCAATAACAGGAAGTGATGTCCCTGTGATATTTTGGGCGTTGTTGGCCGCTGCAGTGCCTTGCGGTCAGCAACAGAGCAGTTCCCATACCAGACTGTGACACAGTTGGTCAGGATGCTCTCTATCGCACACCAGTAGAAGTTTGCCAGTATGTCAGTAGACAGGTGGTTCTGCTACAATGTCTTCAAGAAAAAGAGGCACTGATGGTTGACAGATACAATTATTTCATGGTGAGACCTGAAGGAATCAACTGTGCCAAAATGAATTAATTAAATACACCATTAAATAATTATTTAAATGTGTCATTAATTAATTAAATGTGTCAATAATTAATTAATTTCATGTGTCGTAAATATTTATGTAATTAATTTTTTCCGATTTTAATTAATTATTGACACATTTAATTAATTATTTAATGGTGTATGTAATTAATTCATTTTGGCAGTCCTGGCCCTGCGGCTGTCTTCAAGAATTTATTTTATCTGCCAGCCTCACCCATCAGGTGGCCAAGTCAGGGGGCGGGGTTCACACTGATCGAGTCATAACCATTGCTTTTGCCTGGTGGCCGTTGTTTAGGGGGTACTCCCAGTGGAAATGCTCCCCCACCCCCTCTTTCCTCCTTGTATAAAAAGATGTTAAATGTTAGTTTTGATTCAAAATTAATGCTTAACAAAGTTTAACACAAATGAACACCAGATAACAAAGAAAACGAATGGTTAAGCCTAACATGCTCAAGTGAGACATTAAACTTTACTAAAACGATGCAGTTATGAAACGTAACTTTAACCTCAGCCAAACCGATTTGCTCAATTGAAAATAAAACAGCAAAGTAAACATGACCCAACAAACTAGAGATGGACCGATCCGATATACTATCGGTATCGGTCCGATACTGACGTAAATTACTGGATCGGATATTGGAGAGAAATAAAAAATGTAATCCGATCCATTAAATATCAAATACAGCACCTCGGCTCATAACCGTAGCTCGTCGGAGCAGTGTGGTCACGTGATAGAGCGGCTGTGTGTATTTGTAGCCAGCATTTCATCTCAGATGAAGTTTTCCCAGAGAGAAGTAAAGCAAGTGTGTAAGTTCATCTCTGAATGTTTGTAAACCATTCCCACATTAAGCTTAACAACCGATATATGGAGCGACTGCCTCTCTCTCTCTCTCTCCTGCTGCTACTTCAGTCATGAAACTGATCAATGATCAGCTGATCGGCTTTTCTGTCGCGAGTCCGTCTCTCTTGTTTGTTTTTGGCCCACTTCGCGCCAGAAAGAGGAAACCAGCGGCTGAACAACCGCAGCACGTTTAAGCTAGATAAGCTGTTGTTAGATTTTATTTAATATTACTTTTGTTGAGAATAGATTCCTTAATGTAGATCAGAGTTAAAGAGAATGTAGTTTGTGATTGCTTGCAACATTATAATATTGTGGTAATTGGTGTAAGGATACAAAATAGAAAATAGGCCTTGGATGGGAACAAAGAACTGAGGTGCAGGGCAGGAGGATCAACCCCCACCCCCAGGACAGTAGCAAGAGTTACTGAGGGTGAGAGGCAGACAAAGGGCAAACGGACACTACCTTAAAAGGAGGTGGGGGTCAGGGTGTCAGCACCCTTGGCCACTGTACTAGTGTATTTCCATTGTGGGGGTGTTTACTGTAAGGGGGAGGAGACCAGAGGTTATAACTGTAACTGTTGTGTGGAGTTCTTTAGATCAGCCTTTGGCATAGGACTGCATAGGAATGCAGCGTGCTGATCTCCAGATGCATCTGTAAGAATAATGGGTAATAAAAGGATTGTGTAAAACATGGAAACATCTCAGCGTGATCTCTACCAGGACCAAAAGAATCGCAGAGACCGGCGTTGTCTCGACAATTTGGTGCCGTGACCCGGATCTTGGTAGTTGATCTCCATTTGGACCTTGGCTGAAGCGGAATGGACACTGAGGGTATTGCCGGCAAAAAACAAGGTAAGCAGAACCTGTTTAATCGAATCTGCATATTGGAATTAAGCTAAATTTCACCCAAAAGTGTCCTGAACGCAGAAGTCCGTAAATTTTGATAAGAGATGTGTGTAGAACAGAGCTGGTTTCTCTAAAAGTGAGGGTTTGAGGCCCAGAAAGCAGGACTTTCTAAATTCTATTGTCCTTGGATGTGGCTGCCCCTCCTATGAGTTGACGAATTCATAGGCCCAGACGGCGTTTCTGGAGCTAGGTTTGAGGCCTGGGAAGTTCAGGACCCCCGAATTCTACTAAAACGGTTTGAGGCCGAGGGAGTAGATTGGCCAAAGATTCCTCCCTAAATTCTACTAAAACGGTTTGAGGCCGAGGGAGTAGATTGGCTAAAATTCCTCCCTAAATTCTACTAAAACGGTTTGAGGCCGAGGGAGAAGATTGGTTAAAATTCCTCCCTAAATTCTACTAAAAACGGTTTGAGGCCGAGGGAGTAGATTGGCTAAAATTCCTCCCTAAATTCTACTAAAACGGTTTGAGGCCGAGGGAGAAGATTGGTTAAAATTCCTCCCTAAATTCTACTAAAACGGTTTGAGGCCGAGGGAGCAGATTGGTTAAATATTCCTCCCTAAATTCTACTTTGTTGTGAGCTTGTGTTTTAAGAAAACTTAGGTTTGCAAAGTGTGATTGTGCAGAGAGTAGCATGTGGCTGAATCTGAAGAACAAAAGGTGTGTGTGTGGGGGTGCTCCTTTGAGTACAAAGGAAAGTTGTGTAGGTGTGTGTTTAATCTACCTGATGACCAAAATGGAGGAGGTGTGTGTAAGTGCCCTAAAGGGGCAAAATGGAGGTGTGTGTGTGTGTGTGTGTGTGTGTGTGTGTGTGTGTGTTCCTTTGAGGGACAAAAGGGGAGACAGAGCGGATTACGGGGGATTATTGACAAAACAATAATAGTAATAATATGGAGAATTTGATCAACAACTAGATGAGAGCAGTTGGGGAGAAAGGAAAAGAGAGGTTGGAGAAGTGGATTAAGAGGTTGATGTGTGGGTGTAAAACATGGAAAAAAAATAATAATAATAATAAAAAAAAAGGGTAAAAATTAAAAAGAAAAAACAACAAAACCAAAAAAGTGTGGAATTGTGAGAGGGGAACTGTCTCCAACTGGGGGGAGCGGGTGATACTGCAGGTCACCAGCTGCCCTTAGTGGACACAAAAGAAAAACAGAATAGGAGTGTGGCTGATGAAAAAAAGTAATAATAATATGAAGAGGGTTTTGTTTTTCTCAGTCAAGAACAACTAAAATCTTACTTTCTGGGTTTTTAAGACAGGAGAGAGACACGGCTGGAATTAATTGGACATTACAACACAAGGGGAAGTGAAACTAGAAACACTGAAAAGACCTTCAAAATAAAACAGGAAACACACCAACTGAACTCTAACACAGACGCAAACGTAACACAGACTGGGGCGACAGAACATAGGGACCTGAAACGTGGAACAGGAGTGCACAGACGACACAAAACGCTAGGGATAATTAGAAACAACCCAAAATAAACAAAACCACAGAATGTTAATAAACTTAAACATAAACACGGAGTCCACAGACTCCAGACCAGGACAGTGAATGATCAAGTTGTCTCAGTGTGTCACTGCAGGTGGGGAAATGGACCTGGATCAATTTTCCACAAGCAGCAGTCGGAAGAAAATTATAGGTAAAGATCATTAGAAACACCCAGCCCAAGTTTTGGCTGAATTGTTTTGCAGCTTCCCGTCCTCATCCTGAAAAAGCAAGCTCCAAGGAAGCTAATCTCTTCTTGAAGACACGGAGTGCAGTTAACATTAACAGTGGACAGCAGTCCAAGAGACAACAGCAGAGTCCTGAGCATAGAGGTCCAGCAGCGCTATGGGCAAACGGCATCAGAGAAAGAAAGAGAAGATCCATCATCACGACTGGATGGATGGAGAGATGCGGTTCCAGCAAGCTGCAACTTCACTGTGGGTGAAGGACTTATGAGGAGACTTTCTGAGTTTGACATTTGCCATGTTTGGAGCAAAATGGCAATGAAAGAGACAGTGGGAGAATACACAGGACAAAGCTGAAGCGAACTGACTGCCATTGGACTGCAAAGTGGGAGAGGAGCAAGTGAGGACAGAGGAATGCTGTTGTTTTAGTCTGGGGAATCAAATTGGGTTAAGGAATCCAGGGAGACAAACGGCTGCCTTGAAGTGAAGAATTGAAAAAGTGTCCAGACCACCACAAAAGGGGGAGAAAGACAAGCACTGAGGTATGCAAGTGCACTGCTGGACAAAACGGAAAGGCAACACCTGACATGCACACAACATGTACTGGGGGTAGCACAAAATCATACAGGAAGTGCACACATCACAAGAAGGTACCTGTAGAAGGGGTTAACAACACAAAGCGTGGTTGCCAATGGTAACTCGCAAGCATTAGGATTTAGCTGTGCCTGACTATGATTGAGATTTTTTAATTTTTATTTAGGTGTTTCTGAAACAAAAAGGTGGAGCAAAAGAAGTTTTCTTTCAGAAAAATGGGGGAAGGTAAATAAAATGACATACATAAGTACAAAATGCATGAACAGGAAAAGTTGGGGGGATTTAATGGGCTGATGCATTTTTCTTTTGTTACCAAGTTGAACCTGCCAATTAGATTTGGTGTGTTTTATTTTTTAGAGAAGGAATATTCTGGGACAAGTCCTAAGACTACGATTTTATATATTTGGTTATTCTGGTATTTTTATTTTTTAACAGTGCACTGAAAGTTTTGTTTTACAATTTTCTCTCTCTTTCAAGCAGGCCTGCACGATTGGATCTGAAAGCGCTATACTAAATTTTTGCTTGAAAATTATCGCAAACTGAGTTTCTCCACTTTACAATGGGCTCTGGAGAAAGTCACTTATTTGGGACGCAATCAGATAATGAGTCCCTGCCTAAAAGGATTTCGCGAGGTAATCCATTCTAAAATTCTTTTTTTGTTCTTTTTGAAATGTCGTCATATTGCTGGCCGTAGAAACTTAATGCGACACAAGAGGTTCTGCTATCAGCAATAAACACGGGGACTGACTGGACTGACAAAAACTTGACTGACTTGACACCAATATGCAATACTGCACCTCCACCCACAGAGCAAAAAGGGTGGATGTTTCTTTTTTTTTACAGGAACAGGAGGATGAAAGCAGCATCATAGTTTTGCATGTCTTGTAGGCCATGCAGATCTTTTGGTTGCCAGTTTTTCTGTGTCTATTTACAAGCAGTGTGTTAATATGACCTTGTATTGTTTACAATGCAAAGGTCACTGTGAGAAAGTGTCCATACAAGATGCACTGGGCTAACATCTACATGTACTTTTTCTACAGCAGAGGGTTAATCATATGATTTAATCACATGATTTGCAACAGGAAACACCACTGGCCAATTTTTTAAACACAGGTTTACAGGCCTGGAGCAGAGCTACTCTATGGGAGAAGCCCTGGAATTTTTAAGAGAGAATGCACAACTTTTTTGTGCATCTCTAATTGTTTTGAATTGACACATGGCAAGGACCATGTGGCAAAAGGGGTTTGGTGGGGTAGTTTTAATTTTTAATTACAGGTTCAGTGACCAAACTGACGGAAGGAGATCACCCATAAGATGCAGACTGAGACCTGGAGAGAAGGCTTCAAGAGCGAGCAAGAGAGAGAGCACAGCTTGCTGCAGGAAGCTCACTGTCGGAAGCCTGGTGGGTACGTCAGAAAGTGATCAAAAGAAAGTGGTTGGAGCTAAGGTGGACAGGACCAATCGAGTTGGTGAACAGGACATCGCACGCTGTTCGACTGAAGGGCAAAGGCGAAGCCGGGTACCACTGGAGCCAGTGTGCAGTAGCTGAGGAGCCAGGAAGGTCGGTGAAGGAGCAAGGAGCAACTTGAGCACCAAAGGAGGAATCGAGCCCTGACTCAGATGAGTCAGAGAACACCCAGACCTCAACCACAGGGGCAGAATAATCCCCTGGTCTGTGGCAAGGTCTCAGGGTAGTCTACCCCTGAGACTGAAGAAAGAAGCGACGGAAGAACGCAGAGACTCACCCCACGCTGGAGAAAGAAGACTGAGGGAATAGATGTTGAAGGCTATCTACTTCACACCACCCTTCTCAAGCAGTTAAACAGAGCTTATCTCAGGAAGTGACGAAAGCATTCACACCAGGTCTGGTCGGGTTTAGGAAACCAGTTATGCCCTAGGATGAAGGAGAGGTGTGATGTGATCTCTCATTGGAGAGATCAAAAGGGGGATTGTTGAGAATAGATTCCTTAATGTAGATCAGAGTTAAAGAGAATGTAGTTTGTGATTGCTTGCAACATTATAATATTGTGGTAATGGATGTTAGGATACAAAATAGAAAATAGGCCTTGGATGGGAACAAAGAACTGAGGTGCAGGGCAGGAGGATCAACCCCCACCCCCAGGACAGTAGCAAGAGTTACTGAGGGTGAGAGGCAGACAAAGGGCAAACGGACACTACCTTAAAAGGAGGTGGGGGTCAGGGTGTCAGCACCCTTGGCCACTGTACTAGTGTATTTCCATTGTGGGGGTGTTTACTGTAGGGGGGAGGAGACCAGAGGTTATAACTGTAACTGTTGTGTGGAGTTCTTTGGATCAGCCTTTAGCATAGGACTGCATAGGAATGCAGCGTGCTGATCTCCAGATGCATCTGTAAGAATAATGGGTAATAAAAGGATTGTGTAAAACATGGAAACATCTCAGCGTGATCTCTACCAGGACCAAAAGAATCGCAGAGACCGGCGTTGTCTCGACACTTTCTACACCAGGATCTTTTTCTACGTAGCTGATAGCTGGTAACTGTGCAGGGGCGGATCTAGCGAAGTTTAGCCAGGGGGCCGATAGGGCATGAACAGGGAAAAGGGGGCACAAAGACATACTTTTCTTTCTTATTCTCATTTAAAATGTTGAGCTTTTAATAAATAATTATCTGACTCTTACACCCAAAGTTTTAATCTGATGTAAAATATATATAAGTCCATTACTGTATATAGTAACTGTTAAGTCTAATATACCCTAGTAAGCTATAGTACTTTTTCCTTTGGGAAGATACCATCTGTGCAGTCTGCAGTTCTGTTGAAGAAAGATGTTGAATCTATTTAATTATTCTTGAAAAATAATTGATTTCTGTGCATTTTTTTCCCCACACTGCATCAAATTAAAGTTGATTACGTTGATTAAGCATCATGAGGTGGAGGGTGGTTCCCTATTTATTTATTTTTGCTGGGAGTTTGCAACCCTATTAGTTAGGTTGTTTAATATTTCTGCTAAGTACTCTTTAAAATAGCAGAATATGGAGGATGGAGTAGGTTTAAGTTTATTAGATTGATCAGTATTGCTGAACTATGAAATATTTTGGGTGCAGTGTGTTTTGTTACATACAGGTATAACAGAATAGCTTTAGTGTTGTTGTTTATTTAAACTTGAGTATGAACTTATACAAAGTGCAGCAATATATTTAAAAAAACAGTTTTATTGATTAAAACACACTATATCGGATATATCGGATTCATATCAACTGCATTACACTCCCACTGCTGGGAACCTGAACAAGAACCAGAACAAAGTCTAAAATAGAAGCTGACAAACAGCTGCACCACCGAGTGACACTTTATTTTATAAACTTCACAACAGGTGAAGTTGTCACATGTTGTGACCTGTGAAAGAGACATGATATAAAAGCTGTTTATAATTAAATTTTACAGCTTCTGGCAGGCTGATGTCTGAACTTTGGACTGAAACACACCCTGTTACAGTTACAGGAACATTGGTTGTTATAACTGAGAACCAAACTAGCAACTTCCTCTGAGTGAGTCCAGCTACAGGAGAGAAAAGTGGAAAACTCCAACACTGCTGCTTCAAGCTGCTGACGCTCCACACACTGAATGTGAGTTTGAGCAAAAACACGACTCAAAGGAAGTTTCAGTGAAGGTGGTAGAGGAGGGAGGGGAGCCAGGACTGACTGTACTTCCTGTCTGCTGTTTTCAGCTTCACTCACAGACTCAATGGCTTCCAGATCAGAGGAGGATCTCTGCTGTCCGGTCTGTCAGGAGGTCTTCAGAGATCCTGTTCTTCTGTCATGTAGCCACAGCTTCTGTAAAGACTGTCTGAAGAGATGGTGGAGAGAGAGACAAACACACGAGTGTCCAGTTTGTAAGAGAAGATCTTCAAAGGAGAATCCACCTTTAAGTCTGGCTTTAAAGAACCTGTGTGAGTCGTTCTTACAGGAGAGAGATCAGAGAGCTTCAGAGGCTCTCTGCAGTCTGCACTCTGAGAAACTCAAACTCTTCTGTCTGGACCATCAGCAGCCAGTGTGTCTCGTCTGCAGAGACTCAGAAAAACACACCAATCACAGATTCAGACCCATCGATGAAGCTGCACAACAAAGCAAGAAGGAAGTTCAGGAAACTCTGGAGCCCTTAAAGAAGAAGTTAAAGGTTTGTGAAGAAGTTCAAGTGAAGTTTGATCAAACAGCAGAACACATTAAGGTCCAGGCCCGACACACAGAGAGGCAGATTAAGGAGCAGTTTAAGAAGCTTCACCAGTTTCTAGCAGAGGAAGAGGAGGCCAGGCTGGCTGCACTGAGGGAGGAAGAGGAGCAGAAGAGTGGGATGATGAAGGAGAAGATGGAGGCTCTGAGCAGAGAGATAGCAGCTCTTTCAGACACAGTCAGAGCCACAGAGGAGGAGCTGAGAGCTGAAGACGTCTCATTCCTGCACAACTACAAGGCTGCAGTGGAAAGAGTCCAGCGCTGCCCCCTGCTGGATGATCCACAGCTGCCCTCAGGAGCTCTGATAGACCAGGCCAAACACCTGGGCAACCTGACCTTCAACATCTGGAACAACATGAAGGATATGGTCTCCTACACTCCTCTCATTCTGGACCCAAACACTGCTTATCCAGAACTCATCCTGTCTGAAGATCTGACCAGTGTGAGAGGAGGAGAGAGGCAGCAGCTTCCTGATAATCCAGAGAGGATTCATTCATACAGCTCTGTCCTGGGCTCTGAGGGCTTTAACTCAGGGACTCACAGCTGGGATGTTGAAGTTGGAGACAGTACAGTGTGGTTGCTGGGTGTGTTAGAAGAGTCTGTGCAGAGGAAGGGAGACATAAACTCTCGATTATGGACAATATGGTTTGATGAAGGTGAATACTCAGCACTCTCACCATCAGCTGGTTTCACTGTTCTCTCAGTCCAGAAGAAACTCCAGATGATCAGAGTGAATCTGGACTGGAACAGAGGAAAGCTGTCGTTCTCTGATCCTGATACTAACACACACATACACACCTTCACACACACTTTCACTCACAGGATGTTTCCATACATTCAGACTGTTGTTGGTAAAGTGAAGGTGTGTCCGTTGAAGGTGTCAGTGTCAGTGCAGCAGATGAGTTGAGGATGATGATATTTCTAATGTT
This sequence comes from Neolamprologus multifasciatus, assembly GCF_963576455.1. Lineage (NCBI taxonomy): Eukaryota > Metazoa > Chordata > Actinopteri > Cichliformes > Cichlidae > Neolamprologus > Neolamprologus multifasciatus. Next base: position 5,566,290 of record NC_140441.1, on the reverse strand, counting down.
GTTTCCTGTCAGTGAATTGAAGCTGTTAAACTGCAGCTGTCCTCCTGCTGCCTCGTTGTTCCAAAGCTCTTTGTTTCTCTTTTAGTTCTCACTGTTTCTTTCTGTTTCTGCTGTCCACCTTTTCACATGGAAAATCATTTCACTGTTTCTCACTGAATGACTCCCCAAACTAGATTTGAAATTCTATCAAGTTTCTAATCATTACAAGTGATTCATGTTTCTATTTGATGTGTAAATGGAGATGATTTCGTTTGCTGGGATATGGACTGACATGTGTTGAATGGGAGGAGCAGTTTGTTGTTGTCTTCTTGTCTGTTTATGACAACAATAAATCTATTGTTGAAACAATGATTCATGTTTAACTCCATATATGAAATGTTTCTGATCTTTGAATTCTGTTTGATTAAAGACTTTCTTCATGACACAAATGAGATTTCAGTGTATTAATAGAACTAAATAAGCTCAGAGTTGAAAGGCTGGAGTATTATGTACGTGCTTCACTGTCAGTATCTTCAGGGGGATTCAAAGGGAAACATCAAACTGCTGTAATGAGATCAACTAGTTGGGCTGAACACACTTATCTGTAGTTTGTCTCCATCCAGGATCATCAGAATATAATGAACATGTGTGAAGAGCCAAAAAATGCTGCTGCCCTCTCAGCATGATGAGCTCCAGCCTTTGTTAACAGGAAAACAGGAAACATGAGACAACTTTCAGAGACAGTAACCAACTGTGGCCACAAGATGGCAGCAGCTGATCTGAGATCCTTTATTGGACAGAACGACTCTGCTCTGTGACGTCATCAGAGAGACGGCCTTCACTTTGATAGATCTGACGTCACGTCTGCACTGCGATGATGAAAGCTGATAAACACATTGTTATTTATCCATGAAATCACCTCTGTCCTCTCAAGTGTAGCTGTTTACAGAGCTAAAGAAGTCCTTCATCATCAAAACAGACAAACATGTATTTTCTGTATGAAGTGACGTCATCCTCACTCTAACCTCTTACATACATTCTGTTCAGTTTTCCTGCTGTAAGAAATAAACTGTGTGAAAATATAAATGCAGGGAAACATCCATTAATCACAGGTGAGCCGTTTGTTTCTGACTCACATTAAATGAGGCTTCAGGTGTAAATACCTCAGAAGTGTTTGTGAGTTCAGTAGAAGCAGACCCAGTCAACCATCATGGCATCCACAGCACTACACAATGCAACAGAAAGGCCTTCATCATCTGCTGAACCACCTCTGAACCACGACGCTCTCCCTGCATCTAAAAGCTGTTAGTCAGGATGAGATGCTGCTGTGATCGCTCACAATTTACCTGTGAGATCTTTGTAAATATCGTCTTTGTTTCTGAAGGAAACACCTTTAGTCTGTTTGTATTTGGAGTGCAGATCTGGGCGTCCATCACTTTAACCTGCACACGTTTAGTTATTGAGTGTAGTTGATGTTTGGCAGCATTTTATAAGTGACAGTTCATGAACGGTGAAGGAACAGAGGACGCCTGACCATCCTACCTGTGTCAGTAAGAAGACTTTAATCACAACTCCACAACTTAACACAACTGAAACCTGAATTCAGTGTTGCATAGTTTACTAACAGTGTGTGCTAACACTGAAGTTAGCAGTTTGTTTCCTAAGAGCTGCTGGGACAAACCACAGTGACCGGCTACAGAGTTTAGTTAAGGTGGTTCTAATATGTGACCTGTTGAATTATTTACAGGGATTTATTTTTCATTTAAAGCATCATTTGTGAAGTTTTTATGAAGTTTAGTTCTTTTATGTTCTTTGTGTAACGTTTAGATTTTCTTCTCTTGTGTTTTAACTCTTCAGGTTTCCTGTAACAGAGATGTAAACCACCGTTTTCTGATGGTGCTGCACTGTGACATAAACACTGCCACTTTATTAGGCACACCTTGCTGACTGCAGGTTATAACCCCTGCTGGAAACATCCCCACAGATTTGGATCCTTATTGCCATGACAGCACCACACAGCTGCTCCAGATGCTGCAGGATGCTGGTCAGGGCTCTAACAGTGAAACTTTACTGAAAGTAAGAAACCTGAGAGGAAATAAACTTTGGACTTTAGTAAGCTGAGCTCTGAAGCTGTGATGGAGCTCAGTCGGTGTGAAGGCGGCTGCTGTGTAACAGATGTTTGTCTGAGGTGCTGCGACTGATCGTGGTCATGTTTATTTAAAGAAGTCGGTGATGAAGCAGGCTGTGCAGTCCGAGCTCTTCATCAGTTAACAGTCCTCCAGAGCTGCTGCAGGGAGCTGACTGTCCTCCAGGTGGCACTAAGTGAACAAAGTCCAAAGAAATAAACTTGGACTGTTTTTTGTAGCCTAAATAAAATGTGAATAAACTTTATAGATACATTTGAAACCAGTTACTCTGTGACTTTACACACTCACACAGTAACAGAGCTGATTCCTGATTGGAGCAGCACAGAGTTAGACTTCTTTTCTGGTTGTGGATTGGTTCTTCAGGATTTCCCCCTTTACAGGTTTAAAAACAATCTCTGTGTTTAAATATTTAGACCTCCTTCTTGTGTGTAAACGTGAAGCAGCACCAGCCTCCTCTGATCCTCATGTTGTAGCTCTGTGTGTCCAGCAGGGGGCAGAACACCTCCAAAGTGTGCCAGCAGCTCTCACTGTGAGCTCAGACGTTTGTGGACACTCAGTTTGTTTGAACATAGTAAATAATCAGAGCTTCTCAGACTGTTTATGGGGACACCACCTGCCCGAGGGTGTACTGTGTCAGAGAGGTGGTGTATGGTGCTGGGTGTAGTCTCTCTGCTGGTTCATAGTTTTTACTGAGGAGCTGTGTTCATGTCAGGAAGGTTTCGTCTGATCACTGTGGTGCAGTTTGGTTTACTCTGTTTCTGAGTGTTTGTAGGATCAGTCTCTGCAGGTCACCTGATACCTGGCAGTGACGTGTTTATAAATCAGCTCCGTCAGATTTAATCCAACAGAATAACATGTAAAACACTCCAGGGCTTTTAATCTGAAACTTTCTCCAGAGCTGTCTGGAGTTTTCTTACATTAAAATATTCTGGGATTACCAGAGTGTCCACATCATGTGTCCTACCAAAACTTTCATCTATCATAACTTTCATCCATAAATATAACCTCTGACATTAAACCCAAATAGATTTGAGAGCGAGTCATTAGTATCAGTACTGTGTGTGTGTGTGTGTGTGTGTGTGTCTGTGTGTGTCTGAGAGAGATATTCAGGTAACTTACTGGGTTACTGCACATGCTCACACCTTTTCAGCACAACAGGTGCAGTTTGGTGTATTACTGCCTCCTGCTGGAACAATGATGGCAGCTCCCAAGACTTTATTGGTTATTGTCATTTCGTATGGTGTTACACAGCCTGAAACGAAATACTGTTTCTCACCAGCCTCTACAGTGCAATAACCAATATATTTTAAAAAGAATAAATACAGTTTAAAGGGAATAAGTTTAAAAAAGAGCAGCAAAAAAGGCATAAATAGCTTAAAATCTAAGTTCTAAAAAAAAAAGAAGAGAAAGATGATGATGTTGAAACAACATAACAATACAAGAAAAGTTACCTCAAGGCACTTTTTATTGTTAGGTTAAGCTGAGAGGCGAGTTACACCCTGGACAGATGGACAACTGTTCAAACTCACATCTACGCCTATGGGAAATTTACAATCATCAATTAAGGTAACCTGGATTGGACTCTCCCTTATTTGTGTAAAGAAAAAAATCCTACATTAGTACCAAGAGAGTGTTGGCCAATAGAAAGATGAAACCAAAAAAACAATTAAGCAGCTCAGTGATGTGTTATCAGTAACACTGGGCCTGTGTGTGACAGACTCAGAGCTCGTCTTCAACAGAGATTACCACATTATGTTTAAACAGTATGTTTAAACATAATGTTTAAACATAATGTTTAAACATACTGCAGGGTCTCCTTCACAATAAAAGCTGTTTTGCATCAATTTGGATTGCAACACCTTTATTTGGAAACCAGGAGAAACCAGGAGAGGAAGTTTTATAGACGTGATTTGTTTTTGTCGCACTGGGGAAATTCACGGCAGCAAATTGTATTAGGAAAATAAAATGCTTAAATAAGTAAATTTGAAAAATAAGGAGGAGACATGGGCGTGCCCTTCTGTTAGACCACCACCTGTGTGTCAAGCCCGCGTACAAAGACTGAGTCACTGGTGGTCCAATCTCCGGCTATCATGCAAGGATAGTTTTGACAATCTACAACAATTAGTATTAAAATATTAAAACGATAGTGTTTCTCCTCATTGTGTGGGTTAAAATGTTTCAGTAATAACTGAATTTTAATTTTATTTACATTTTGTTTAAAACAATTATTACTCTCTGTGGGCGATCGTGGCTCAAGAGTTGGGAGTTCGCCTTGTAATCGGTAGGTTTGCTTGATGTACAGCTAACAGGATGTGACTTGGTTCCAGGATGACGTCTTCACCCACTGAAGAAGATGAGGATGATGTTATGGCTGGCGTCAACAATGAGCATAATTTCTAATATAAATTTTCTGTTTCCTGATCTGTTTTCTTTAACAATTTATGGTTTGGGTGTAATGCTTTCCTTTAACATTTTTTCAATGTTTTATCAATAAAAAGAGCTCATCTTATAGTATGTTTCATTTAAGATAAAGCAGTATTTGTCCTAGTAATAGAAATAATCAGAGTTTAAGGCAGGTTTTTATTTGTAGACTTTTGTGAATTTTAACTGCCCTGTTAACTCTGTATGGGTTTGAGGCTGTAGGTCACAAAGTACAGAACCACTTATAGTGATATGCTGCCCCCTGCTGACCGCTTCCTGTCAGTACTCAGGTTATCCATCTCTGAGGAGAGGCTGTGGAGCTACATCAGGGAACTGAAGCCCTGTGATGTTAAAGATGGAGATTGATTAAAATACTGCCAGACATGACCCTTCTCACGTTGTGGGCTGGTAAAGGCCCAAACCAGACCACGAGCATGTTTGGATAAATGGTTATGAAACAATAAGACTAAGGACAAACCCGTGAGGGGCTCCAGTTTCCAGGACTACAGCTGATGAGTTGTGGCCTCTATCCTGGCATTTTGGGATCTGTACAGAACAACAGTAAGAAAAACAACTCTGATGATCCGGTGTGGTTTATTGTATTTACTTTCTGGAAGCCCCCTGAAAGCTGTTGTATTCACTCATCTGCTGTCACACACGACCTTGAGTAAAATCCCATTCTTAGTCTATAGGGTTTAAGAGGACATCGGCCCTTCGCCACCAAAACAGCTTCAACTCTTCTTGGAAGGCTTTCCATGAGATGTAGGAGCAGATTTATTGGAATTTTTCTTATGTAGTTCTGGTCCCTTGGGTCCATTATGTATTCCTGGTTCACTCATGTTCAGTTTACTTCCTATTAACATGCTGATTGGTTCATTTGGAATTTTATTATATTATTATTTGTAGTCTGTTTATATTTTGGTCATCTTCTGAGTTTAGAATTATTGAGGGGTGTTTTTTTGTGATCCCTGTCTGTCCCTCCAGTCTGTGCTAGTCCTCTTTGTGTTCCCTACGGAAATGAGTTGTGTCTCCATGCTTGCTAACTTTTCTGTCTCTGTGTCAATCTGTGTTTCTGTCTCTCTGCCCTTACCTCGTGTGTTTTTAAGTCTTCAGTTTTCCTTTGTACCTTGTCACGTTGTCATCATACATCCACTGTGTGTTTGGCGTTTTCCTGCTTTGCTCCCTGGCTTGTATTCCTCAGTATCTGCTTAAGTTATTTGTTTTCTGTGACCTGTAAGTCCAACAATAAACTCAACTCAGTCCTGATCAGAGTCCTGCACACAGGGTCACCAACTCTGCCTGCCACACAGTGCTTCATGACACTGAGCTGAGCCATGACTTTATGGACCTTACTTTTTCCACTGCGGCAGTCATGTTGGAACAGGAAGAGGCCATCCCGAAGCTGTTCCCACAAAGTTGGGAGCATGAAGGTGTCCAAATGTTTAAGAGTTCATTTCACTGGAACTTTTATCCTGTCTTCCTTCTCTCACCCCAACCGGTCGCAGCAGATGGCCCCGCCCCTCCCTGAGCCTGGTTCTGCCGGAGGTTTCTTCCTGTTATAAGGGAGTTTTTCCTTCCCACCATCGCCAAAGTGCTGCTCATAGGGGGTCATATGATTGTTGGGTTTTTCTCTGTATCTATGAAGCGCCTTGAGGCGACTTTTGTTGTGATTTGGCGCTATATAAATAAAATTGAATTGAATTGAATTAAGGGGCCGAGCTCATGTCCTGAAAAACAAACCCAAACCACACACGCCCACCCCTCACCAAACTTTACACTTGACACAATACATTGAAACAAGTGCGGTTCCCCTGGCAACCATCAAACCCAGAATCAACCATCAGATTGCATCACTGTGTATGGCTGCCAGCCTGGATGCTTGTACCAGTAATGATTAAGCATACTGTAATTATATTCTATGTCATTTTGATTTACATGTGAAGCTTTAAATCAAAGCTTAATAAATACTTATCATTAATACACTTCAATATTAAACCTTGAGGCAACTGTTGTTTTTATGTGGCGTTATAAAAATTGAATAAAAAATCAGACTACATCAGAGGTGGGAGCATCACAGCAGATGTCTTTGTGTCAAAGTAACTGAGGATGAAACACAGAAGAACATTAAGGAGATTTTCCTGGCCTGGCTTTTTATTGCAGATAACCTTAAAAATATTCTGCAGTAGATCAAAAACTGATGAAAACCATGAATTGACATGTGAACATTACCTGATGCTGTTGAAGTGAAGCAGAGCAAAGTTATAGAGGTTTTATTAGAGACACAGCTAAGAGTTTTGCAATTTAAAAAGTTTAAATCTCTTCGGTATTGAACTGGAGAAATGAGACTTTCCTGTCAGAGGTTATTTTTGATAAAACAACAGTAGACTGCAATCGAATAATGCAGAAAACAGAGATTCGAGATGTGAAACTGTTCTTGAAGAACAAAGAGAGAGAGAGAGAGAGAGAGAGAGAGAGAGAGCTGTGCAGGAAGTGTGATTTTATTGTGGTGGAAGCAAAGCAGCAAAAGTCAGAGGGAATTATGATGTTTCTTACATGTGTTTTGATCTTGTTTTGCTGCTGGTTCGGTGAATTTTGGTTGTAGAGAGACAAAACCTGCAGCATCAAAATCTGTGTGATGTTGGCTTTTGGCACTGATGGTCTGTCCACGTTTGTATGTCGGGCGAATGATCCACGCTTTGTGTTTACGTCTTTGTGTAGAATCTGTTTACCTTCCTACATTTGCCGTTTTAGCTGTTTGGTGGTTGTTGAAATAGTTTTGTAAGTTTTAACCTGAGATTTTGGCCTTTCTGAGAAAATATATATTTAAGAATCAATTTAGTATTTAATGACTTGATATCATGTTATTCAAGCTAAAAACCCTCCCCTACTAATAAGTCATCAAAATTGCAACACACACACAGCTCTGACCTTCTCGTGACCTCATGTGACCACATCTAACAGGGCTTAAAAACATCACTGTTAGAGCAAAGTTAAGTATGGTGTTAACCACAGGATCCACTGCTTTCTCTCACCAAGGCTTGAGTATTTTTCATCCTGAGCTTATCTTCAAGTTTCTAGTGTTTTGCATTAGTGTTTGTAATGATCATACAACAAATGGTAAATGGCCTGTATTTGTAAAGCGCTTTACTAGTCCCTAAGGACCCCAAAGCACTTTACACATCCAGTCATCCACCCATTCACACACAAGGTGTGCTTTAGACAAAGCCCACACAGAAGTAATTCACTACAGTATGTCTGGTTTAAAAAAGCAAACATGGCAATATCACATAGATCAGGCATTCATACCAAGACCTCAGGAACCTTTTAGTTTTGTAAACAGTTCACACTACACTGAACACATTACCACAGGAACCAAAGAGCCAGTGTAGTCTACAGAAGAGGTGAGAAAAACAATCACTCACACATTTTAAGTCCAATATTTCTGTCAAACATTCTCAGTGATCTTGTGTGATACTGGTACCGAACCGATATCACACAGCTACAAAAAAACGGGTCTCGGCCTTTAATATGTACAGAAACATCCCAGAAACATTTATGTAAAAGTGGCAGATGCTGATAAATCCTATGTGTCTCTATACTTGCTGCATTGCTCATAGATGTCAATTTCAAGTGAATTCAAGTGAGACTTCAGTCTTATAACACAGAAAGTGTGTGTTTCCTGTTTCTGCTTGTGACCTCGAACAGTACATCCTCAGTCATAACCACAGTTAGTCAGACAAACACCAGTGGAAAGAAAACCCTTATAAAATGGAAGTGGTTCTGCTTCTTGAACAGAGGCACCAATACTAGTTTTAATAGCATTAGCATACTTAATATTGTTTAAGTGAGGTGTGCTTTCTAAGATTAAACATTAAACTTTTTAATATGTATCAACTTAACTGTAAAGTAGCAAATAAGGTGAATATCATTACATAAAATGCTTTGTATGGTCTTGTTAAGAGCTTCTGGGGATGCCCTTGATGGTTGAGCTGATATATCAGTCAATGCATCAAGCACAGGTGGTAATGACCAGGTTGATTGACTTATCAACAAACTTAAAAAAAGAGAGGAATGAATAAGTTAAGATACCATATTCTTTACATACTGTGGTAAATACTTGTCACGGTTTTGCAGCAATGATGCAAACCTGTGGCTATTTTCAGGAAGCAGATGCGTGAGAAAAGTATTACTGAACACTAATGACACCAGTAGCAATTTGTCCAGACGGCCACAAGAAATAAAGTCAGTCCAGACTTGTAGGCACAAAGAAAGTTTGGATTTATTTAACTGTTTAATGTAACTTCTTTCTGTTTTCTGTATTCATTTAACCTTTAGGTTTTATTTGCCGTAAACCAAGTGAGAAAGTATGTGTAATGGACATAACTGCCAAGACATCTTCACTGAGGTAGAGCAGAAACGTGCAAGTGCCTGTATGAATCCTCGAGCTATATTTACATCACAATCTTGGTATTTTGAAACCACGTGAGGTTGGTAAGGGTGGATCTTACTATCAAAGTGAGAAAACTGCACACTCACTAGATAATAACTTGTTATTACCAAATTTTTAACCAGTTATAATCATCTGTACAATTGTTTTTTTCATCATGATCTTTTCATCATCCTGTATTTATTTGACCTCAGAGACCATGTCAGATTGGTATAATGTGCGGTCTGTGTCGTGAAGAACATGTACACCTGGTCTATATGTTTAGTCCAGAGCGTAAGCTTCAGTGACAGTTCTGTGTATCCAAATATATACTGTATAACAACACACGTTGATAATCAGATTGGTTCATTTAAGGTGAAAAGTTTAAAATGCAAAACAAAAAAATAAAAACCGAGAAGTCATGTTGTACTCCATCACATCATTTGCTAAATCCATGGCAACATTGTACCTTTTGGTTCTTGATCAGTTTATAGCTGTTTACACAAGTGAAGGTGCAGTAAAACCCAAGAACTACATCAAAACTGGATTCCAGGTTAGTACAATTAACCTGTTTGTTATGAAGGGAGAAATCCATCCATCCATCCCAGCCAAGAGGTCTCTTTAGCCCATGGCCTCCTCTTGGAAGGACATGCCCAGAATACCTTACCCAGGAGGTGCCTGGTAGGGATCCTAATCAGATTTCTGAACTACCTGAACCAACTATGAGGATGATTGGCAGCTCTACACTGAGTCCTTCTGATATGAATTAACTCTTTCCCTGGCTCATTCAAATATCTGACGTCACAGGAAGCAACCCTCTGATCCACTGGGAAACACCCAGAGTGCAGGCAGCAAGTCTACAAGAATACCCACCACGTTCTGCTGTATAAATGACATTTTAACAAGGGAAACTATGAGTATGACTCATGTCTCACTTCTTAAGTGGACATTAGAGGAACAGCAGCTTTTGGCAGTTCAGTGTTGTCTTCATGACGCTTGATACTAAGCTGTTTAGAAGATGGGTGGATTCACAGAGCAACTTCAAATAGACTTTGCGACTTGGAGTAACGCCCTATGTTCCAGGAAGGAGCAAACTTCTACCAGGTAGGTAAGAAAGATGTGCTGAAACCTATCAGCTACAACCGGCAGATTATTATATTTATATTATATTAACCACAAAAAAGTCCCCACTTTATTCCTTTTATAAAAGCATTCGATGGCTTCTAATGTACAGCTGGCTGTTTCATGTCTCAGTTCCTGCTTGCATTTATCTTTTGTTTTTTTCAAAGTTTGGTGTCAGAACAAGAGGATCTGAATCATGTTTTATTTCTCCCTCTGTTTACAAACACATTAACACAATGTGCTATACCAGATAAAATATTTCTTCTTAAATGCCTTAAAAGTATATTTTTTATGTTCTTTTTGGCTTGAACTCACATCCTCCTCCCCCTCACCACCGTGTGGTTTCTTTAACAGGATGTTGTCGCCACTTTTGCTACAAAACGGTCAGTGAAACTGCAGCGTGCAGACGCTATGAAGGCAATTCTGCTTCTCCTCTGTAAGTACAGAACAAAAATTAACAAACAAAACTTCTTGTCACACAATACTGCAAAAGTACTGTAGATTAAAATGCACAGAGGTGTGTTTGAGTTCTTTGTTGATATGTAACTCGTTATAACGTATAACGTTGTGTTTGCTACACACAGTTCTGTGACAGACTGAATTGCTGTATTATGAAAGTTTAAAGTTATCAGATGTCTTAAAGTTAAGAGTTGCAAATGAAACTTAGTGATTTCATGTTTGTGTCATATGACTGAGAGGAACACTTACACACTGTGTGGTTTGACTTTGACTTTCATTTCAGTGTTAAGCATCTGCCGGACGTCAGCCCAGAGTCGTGGTAAGAGTCAAGCCTCTTTATGTCTGCGTGTGTGTGTCTGTGTGTGTGTGTCTGTGTGTGTCTGCATGTGTGTGTCTGTGTGTCTGCATGTGTGTGTCTGCATGTGTGTGAGTCTGTATGTGTGTGCGTCTGCATGTGTGTGTCAGTGTGTCTGCATGTGTGTGTCTGTGTGTCTGCATGTGTGTGTCTGCATGTGTGTGTCTGCATGTGTGTGTGAGTCTGCATGTGTGTGTGTCTGCATGTGTGTGTCTGTGCGTCTGCATGTGTGTGTCTGTGTGTCTATTGTGCGTATGTCTGCGTGTGTGTGTCTGCATGTGTGTGTCTGGGTGTGTGTGTCTCTGTGCATCTGCATGTGTGTGTGAGTCTGTATGTGTGTGTCTGCATGTGTGTGTCTGGGTGTGTGTGTCTCTGTGCATCTGCATGTGTGTGAGAGTCTGTATGTGTGTGTCTGCATGTGTGTGTCTGGGTGTGTGTGTCTCTGTGCATCTGCATGTGTGTGTGAGTCTGTATGTGTGTGTCTGCATGTGTGTGTGTCTCTGTGTGTGTCTGCATGTGTGTGTCTACATGTGTTTGTCTGTGTGTCTGTGTGTGTGTATCTGCATGTGTGTGTGAGTCTGTATGTGTGTGTCTGCATGTGTGTGTATCTGCATGTGTGTGTGAGTCTGTGTGTGTCTGCATGTGTGTGTGAGTCTGTATGTGTGTATCTGCATGTGTGTGTGAGTCTGTATGTGAGTCTGTGTGTATATGCATGTGTGTGTGAGTCTGTGTGTGTGTGTCTGCATGTGTGTGTGAGTCGGTATGTGTGTGTGTGTCTGCATGTGTGTGTGTCTGTGTGTTGCCTCACTGATGACGGTCCCTTAGCTCCCCCAGCTGTTAAAGTATCTTTTACCAAATCAAGCATTCTTATCGTAGCCTCAGCTCAACGCAGACGCATGTTTGCCCCGTGGTAACCAGTGATCTGTAAGACAACATGTCACACAGCTGATAAATGTCCGATCAGAGCACAAGAGCAAATAACTGCTTTCTTTACTGTTTATTACTGCTGTGGGGCAACATAACAAATGAGTTTTATTATTTATTTATTATTATCACTTCTGTGAGCGTATTGAAGCACACCATCATCAGATCTCTCAGACTCATTATGGTAACAACAGTAATTGCAAAGCTCAGCTGTTACACTGTTTCACTAACTTGGAAACTCTCTGGGTTTCTGATTAATTCAGTGAGTGCATTTATTCACTTTGGCTAACATCTGGTCTCAACTAATAACCCCTCAGAAACAGCACTGAGCTGAAAAATCAGAATTTGAGCAATTTTATTCAGCAAATGTTCAGAAAGCCCAAAAGAACCACATGCTTATTTTATTTAGGCCATTGCATGGGGAGGAAACAGGAAGTCAGTCGACTTAGGAGGCACGGCTCTCATTGGTGCAGGTTCAACAGAGAAAGACGCGTTTTCTTTAGGCCAAAGTTTGCATGAGTTTACATGACGCCAGAGTTTGTAGTGGAGGAAGCTTTCTCAGCACGGGGTCGACTGTTCAACTACTGTTCACACGTAGGATGGTAACAATGTAAAGTGCCTTGAAAACCGCACATTTACTACACTCACCGACTGTTTGTGGATCTGAGTGGATTATGTAGAGATGTTGCTGATGATGTCTCTCCAGGTATGATGGTACATTTCTCACTGATTTTTACCAGATCCCAGCTTGTTTCGTTCGTTATTTTGGCCTTTGTTCACCCCAGAGTCAAAGCTTTCAGTTTGGTAACTTGTAAATTTGTTTCTGGGTATAACTTTGGGGACCACGGCAGGGTCACCTTCCTTTTAAACACTTATGCTCTGTCAATTGTGTCTCTGTCTCGCTCAGCCTCTTTGAAGGTCACTCCCAACTGGTCCCAGTTTTTCGAGTACGAGCACATCAGTCTGAGCTGTGAGCGGATCCCCTCCGGTGAATGGACGGTGTGGAGATCCCCAGCGAAAAAAGGGTCAGTTTACTGCTTAAATAACTAAAATCACAAAACTGGCATGTTAGAGGAAGAGCGCTCTTTATGTTTCACTCAGCTAATTCATATTTTCAGTTGCTGTTGTGCAGGAAGAAAATCCTTTCTAAGTCAACCCAAGATGTTTTCACTGTCTACACCTGATAGAGTCGTTTTCAGTGAATTAACCTCACTGGAGACTGAAAGCAAATAAAAGGAGATGTTAAAGAAAAGCAATCAGCAAAATGAAGAGCAAATTCCAACGGTCTCATAACAAACTGCTGACAAACTGATATTTGACTGGTGATTCAGAGCATCAAAGTACTTGATGAGTGACAGTGAGAGTCAGCAGGCATCTGGCAAAATGCCTGGTTTGAGAATTTCTTGCATAATTTACAACTTTGGACTGTAAAATGTATCCAGTATAGTACTGAACTAGATAATTAGTTTATTCATTAGTCATCTAAAAGTGAAGTTGAGAATCAGGTTATTCCACATGTGTAAAGGACTAATGCAAACGATGTTTCTCAGGTTGAAAGTGTCTGACTGCACATCAGGCTGGGGTATTCAAACTTCCTCTACCTGTGAAATTAAGAGAGTCACACATTCAGACTCCGGGGTTTACTGGTGCCAGTCCACACACGGCCACAGCAGCAACACTGTCAGCATCACTGTCAATGGTAAGATTCATTAAACTGCGTTTCAGCATGCCTGAAGGAGAAGCTACATAACTCCTGCTTCCTGTTTCAGGACAGTGGAGCTACTCAAACCGCAGACTTGCTATGAAATTTAAAATGACTCATTCATGTGTGAATCAGCTCGTCTCTCTCCAATAGACTTCTGCAACATTTGCAACTATACACGTCAGTGTTTTACAGGGAACTAGTTATGATAAAGGGAAGCACATCAATATAAACCAGAAAGGTTTAGTTCAGTTAAGTGGACTCATTTTTATACACAACTTGCTTCATTCATTCGGGGCGATCGTGGCTCAAGAGTTGGGTGTTCGACTTGTAATCGGAAGGTTGCCGGTTCGAGCCCCGGCTCGAACTTGGGCAAGACACTTCACTTACCGCCTACTGGTGTTGGCCAGAGGGGCCGATGGCGCGATATGGCAGCCTCGCCTCTGTCAGTCTGCCCCAGGGCAGCTGTGGCTACAACTGTAGCTGCCTCCACCAGTGTGTGAATGTGAGAGTGAATGAATAGTGGGATTGTAAAGCGCTTTGAGGGTTCCCGAAAAGCGCTATATAAATGCAATCCATTATTATTCTCCCATTAACACAAGCACTATTGACTAACTTAATATTTAGCATTCAGACCGGTGCAGTCAGGGATTGAACCACCAGCCTTTCGGTTGGTGGTCTGGCTCAGGGCTGCAGCTCCAAACAAGCCACACTTTGTGAGCTGTAGCTCTTTGATGTGTTTCTGATCAGCAGCGATCTGCTCTACCTTCTGTGCCACAGCCAACCAGAGCTCATGTTGCATGTTATGTCAGTAATCTCACTGCATGTGGAAAAAATGATCGATAATGCTGCACATTTCTTGCTGCATGGGGCTGTTCATGATCTGTTTTAGAAATGGATGCCTGATTAACATCTATGAGGCTGGTAGCTAAACTGTGCAGTGTTAGGTTCCCTAAACTGGGACGCTCAAATAAAATCATTTTTAAAAGCAGCTAAAATACATTTTCACAATACCAAAAAGGATCCCACTGGGCCTGTTGAATATCAGTTGTGTATAGAGTCCATGTGAAGTCTCTGTGTATGTGGACGCAACACCCCCAGTCCTTCTCTGTAAACCACAGTGACCTAATTTCTTTCCTGCAGAGATTCAGAGATAGCTGGTTTTGTTAGCATAATTGTTCTACAGCAGTCACCTCTTCCCTGTAGGAAGTCTCTTCACCTGAAATCACACAACAACATATTTTATTTTTCTGTGGGTTTAGAGAACCCAGTCATCCTGCTGAGTCCTGCTGCCCCTGTGGTGGAGGGAGAGAACATCACTCTGCTCTGTAGAACAAAGAATCCCTCCAACCTCCCTGCTAATTTCTTTAAAGATGATCACCCCATCAAAAGTGAAACTGCAAACCACACAACCATCTACCAAGCATCTGAAGCTGATCAAGGTTCCTACAAATGTCACATAAGTGGTCATGGGGAATCACCGTCCAGCTGGCTGCTGATACAAGGTAAGGAACAAAGTCATTTCACTAAATAACAGCTGTCTGCTTAAGCTGCTGTCTGTGACATGACCCAGATAAGTGGATGAATGGATGCAGACAGCTGTGTAAACACATGGTGAGGGTAAAGATGACTGAAGTAGAAACATTCAGTGCATCCTGGGAATCCCCAGCAGCCTACACCTAAATGCAGCTTAACTAAGGGAGGATTCAGGGTAAGAGTGGACATGCAGCCAAAGTCCACAAAAGTCATAAAGCCAAAGTAACTTTTGCCCACATACACCGATGGTGATCTCACAATCTAAACAGATTAACTGGCATTCATCAGGATTCATTCAGTTCAAGGCTACGTCCACACGTACCCGGGTATTTTTGAAAACGCAGATTTTTCTATGCGTTTGCACCTTTCGTCCACACGTAAACGGCGTTTTCGGTCACTGAAAACGGAGATTTTTAAAAACTCCGGCCAGGGTGGATATTTTCGAAAACTCAGTTTTTGCATTTAGGTGTGGACGAGAAAAACTGAGAAAACGCAGAAAACGCAGCGTCAAAGGTGTGCGCCTTTTTTGACGTCACACTGTGCGCCACGTTATTGTTTCGGTGAAATGAATTTCTACAACACTGTTACTGTTAATTGTTCTCTCTGCAGTGTTTAAATGCTTACATATACACACACAGTTACTGTCCCTCCACACATATGACTCGGTTCTGCCTCCGTTTTCAAAAATACCCGTGTAGGTGTGGACGTAGCCCAAGTATGAACAGGATGGCTGTGAGTATGCTGAAGGAACATCCTAAAAATCTCTTCTTTACTCTTGGATTTGGTTTCCTGACATCATGTATTTATTAGGATTTGTGTAAATTAGAAAATCTTATTGTAAAACAAATTGTGTTACCAGTCTCAGTGAGATTCGTAGCACTGCAATACATCATCCAACACATTGCTTTATATGTAATAATGTGTGGCCAGTCGAACTGGGGTTTGAAAGGTTTAAATATATATGATTTTAAAATACATATTATATTATTATTAATTGCAAGGCACTGCATGAATGGAATTCTGATTGGGGCTCAGCAACATAATAAATACATTCATTGAATTTTGTTGCATTTTTTTAGCGTAAAAAAGTTTCGACACATGTATCATAGAAACAAAGTGAATAAGCAAAACAGAAGACGTCTCAAAACAACAGGAAATGTGAAAACATTGACTACAGCCCAACATATTTTAACACACTGAGTCTTGTTCTGTCCCCAGATCATTCTGACCTTCCCACTCTCACACCGTCTCCCAACTCAGCTCAGATGTTTGAGTATAAGTTCTTGAATCTGAGCTGCGGCATTCAAGGATGGACAGTCAAGAGATTCAGCACCTTTGATAAACAAGTGTCCGGATGTGAAGTCTGGGGAAAAGCTACTTCCTATGGTTGCATCCTCCACAAAATCAAGGGGCTCGACAGTGCTGTTTACTGGTGCGAGTCTCCTACACACCAGCGGAGCAACTCAGTCAACATCACAGTTTATGGTAGGAGCGGTTTAAAAATCTAACTTGAAACAGAAGCCCTCAAAATGTATACGAATGAGAGAAAACTAAACATGTAATAGTCATGCTTGTAAAACACGTGTCAAAGTTGTTATAACAAAAATGGTTAAATGAACGCTTTTTGTTTTACACACAAACAGTGGAGGAGTACAGCTTCACAGCTGACCTCAGTGGATAGATGCTTTACTATTATGCTGCCCTCACGACACGTGACCATGTGAAGCTAGACAGCTAGCGAACAAAATAGACGAGATCTTCCACACAAGGCTTGCTTTTCTTGCTTTTAATGAAGATCCTTTAAAGCCTTATCCTCTCTCAAGGCTTCTCCTTGCTATTTCTTATTTGTAACTGAAACATACAGAAAGTGAAAATAAACTGCTAGCTAATTAAGCTAATCATTAAGCAAACTTAATGATTAGCCTAGCTTAACACGTGCGTTACATTAGCATTGCAGTTAACTCCAGGTAAACACATATAAAAGTTGTTTCTGAACATATTAATACTCACAAAGACGAATGTTTCCCAAGGTACAAGCGTGTAGGGCACTTTTAGCGTGTACATGAACTCGTTCACTCTTTTAATGCTGCCGAAGCACTTTTCACAGCATTAACGGAGAAAATACATCAAAGATAGGTTAATGATCAGAGCGCTCCCTCGCTCCCATTTCCGCACATACAATACAAAGATCGCTTGTGATAATAAATTTCGAACCCAGACATTTTAACTGTTTTTAGCATGAATTACTTATAATATTTCTTAACTTTGAACTTATTTATCAATTTGCTTATGTAACTTAATCAGACTATGCACTAACTACTCACTTTTGACCAAAAGGCATAACAACTATGAACAAAAATAGTCGAGCTAAACAAAAAAAAAACATGCATTTCTATTTCACTAATGCTAGTATTGTTTTCTTTTAGTTAACAGAATCCATGACTAATCACAAAGCTTTAGTGCTGCACATTTCTAAAGCGGATAAAGTAATGGTGGAGACAAAGTGCATCGTGTTTAATTTCTAAGGTTTAACATACCAGGAAATAAGAAAAAGTAATTAACACATAACTTAATGCACCATATCAGGACAAAAACGAATTGGAAAAGCAGGCTGTGAAAACCTAAATACACCTCACAATGCTGCTGCTTGTAGGATCACAGTTACTAGCAGCAAAATAATAGTTTCCAACTTCATGAGAATAGGTTGACCAACTCTTCTTTACAGCATTGTTTCAGTTTAATAATGTGCACAGCTCTCTTAAGCTATCTTAAGATCCCACAGGATTGCAGTCGGGTTCACTCCTGGACTTTGCATAAGCCATTAATATATTTGATCACAGAAGATGTCGTTCTTAAAATCTTGTAACTAAGTTTAAGGATGTAAATTCTCCACTGTTATCTTCTCCAATGACATACGCCAACACAATGTAAAACAGCTACCTAGACTCCCACAAGACTGATTATCTTGTTAGTGTTGCATTAAACAGCTTTCATTGAAAAAGCAGGCCTCAAATCAGAAGTGCATGAGTCCCTGGTATAACTCACAAAAGTGTGCCTTAAAGCAGATAACCTGCAAGCTGTAGAGAAAAAGGCAGCTCACTATTCTAGATCTTCATTTAGACTGAAAGAAGAGTTTGCTGCTCTATAATAAAACGTTCTCTGTAAACTTGGACGTCTTAGTATTTGTCACTGAATCAAGACATTGAAAACAACCCCAGGTTTCCTCAGGTGACCACAATATTTTAATACACAGAGAAGAACATGCAATAGAAATTTAAGGTACTGCACTGCAGTGGTCTGAATCATACCACTGATAGCTCTCCTCACACACAAAGGTTTATTATGAAGTTCCACAGGGTTTAATGGTGAAATCAATTATATTTTCCCCAAATATATTTTTCCTATCATCAGAAGACATACATTTCACTTTGGTGCAGATAATACCCAGCTTTATCTATCCATGATGACACACACTGATTAGCTAAACTGCAGGAATTTCTTAAGGACCTGGATGAGCTGTGATTCCTTGCTTCTTAATTCAGATGAAACTAAGATTATTGTCATTGCACTAAAAATGTTAGAAACATTGTATCTAACCAAAATGCTTACTCTGAGTGGGATTACCTCCAGTAACACTGCGAGAAGTCATTTTTGACCAGGATATGTCCTTCCATGTACATATTAAACAAATGTATAGGGAAGGTGCTGCATATCTGCAAAAAACGTTCATGCAAAAAACTAGTTCAGTCATTTATTACTCAGAATCTGCTCTGTTGTAATTTATTATTATCAGGATGTTCAGATGATCCACAATGACAGTGAAAATGAAACTGAATTGAACAGCATCTTGTAGAAGTACTCACACTTGCTGATGATCAAATAATCAAGTGCATTTAGTAGCACCGGCCCAGAATACTTCCTCACCCACTGTTTCTCTATTCTGGCTTAATTCTTTATATGTCATGTCATGTAGTTCCTCTGAGGTTTTATTTACTTAATTTTAAGAACTTTAAGGAATCAGAATATTTTATGTCCTGATATTTGAAACCTTAGTAACTAAAGAAGGTTTACTTTCTTTATTTACACTGATTTTATCTGCCTCTCATCAGACAGTGTTCTGCTACATGGCATATACTCGTGTATTCAAACATTTTGTTTTTATCTCTCAGAACGAGAATATACTCCAGTAATCCTGCAGAGTCCCGTCCTCCCCGTGATGAAGGGAGATAACGTTACTCTGCTCTGTGAATCAAAGAACAGTCAATCCGACATCCCAGCAACTTTCTATAAAAATGAATCTATTATTGGGACTGCGCCTAGAAGTCACATGATCATCTATAACGTCACAAAGTCTCATGAAGGCATCTACAAGTGTAACATGAGTGTGGGAGTGTCTCCATCCAGCTGGCTGTTCATCATAGGTAAGCCTGAAAATCGAAGGAATGACATGACTGGTGACTTTGGTCTTTTTTCTTTGATGTGTATTAGACACTGTTCATCTGTGGTTTAGAGAGAAGATAAAAAGAGCTTTATTCCAGCAAGATCTTTGTTTGTTTCTAGATCCTGAAGATCCCAATGCCCCCACCTCAGATCCTCACAAAAACTTGTCGTCTCTGGGAATACTGCGCTACATCTTGGTGTACTGCCCATATGTAATTTCCACATTCCTCATGGTTTCTATATACCGCATGTCTGCAGGTAACACTCATCATTATGTTCAAATATCACCCATCCATCTCGTAGTGTTGGAGCTATAATCTTTACCAGAATAGAAAAACACTGGTTACTGAACATGAATATGAGTTACTATGTAAAAATCAAAGAATAACCAAAGTTGTTGCCGTTTTGATGGAGGAAATCAAAATGCCTGAGCCACATTTAATTACAGTTCAAACAAAAGTCGATAAGTAAAGCACGTTATTGGCAGACGAACTGGCCAACATCTACAGAGACATGTTTTCAGGGCTCTTAATCTACCGGTTTCCTAGAAAACTGGGATGATGTGTAGAACAGCATCAAAAACAGAAATTCATTATAAGCGTATAACTGCACCTGTATTTATTTTGTTTTTCACATCAAGATTATTTGTATTTGAACAAGGATAGCAAAAGACTAAGACATGTCATTGTGGTTCAATTTTCACTACTAATCAGGTTATTTAGGGACATGATCGATATATTAGATGATGTCATAGAGGCTTTGTGTTTCAGAAGCAACCCTTGGTAACCTCCAGTCTCTGTGTGTTTATTCTCAAACCAGTTGCTGAGTGGTTGTGAGATAAGTCACATAAAGGGTGCTGCATCAAAAACCTTCTTGCGATTGCTTTGGACACTTGTAGATTGCAGTGGTCGCCCAGATGCATGGAAGATGCAGACTTTGCCTTAAAAGTAAAAGTTACACATCATCTGGTTTCTGTGACACTTTTACTAAAGCTTGGCAAGTATTTGGCATTTATTTGCAGACAAGTTAGTATCTTCCTTTCAAATTATAGGCAACTTTTGCAATGTGCTAGTGACCAAATTAAATACAAGGAGGTCCTCAATGTATAGCTTTTTACAACCAGTTTCATGTTATGGACTGCCAGCAACTTCTAGCAACCACTCATCATTGGGTCACAGAATACACATTATTCCAGAGGGGGTCAGTGACTGGATTAATGGGATTAATGGGACCAATGGGCTAATGACTCAAAATCAATATACATAAGGGGATGAAAGCTTAAATTTAAAAGCCATGATCTTCAGGCCCTCAGGCAGCACTGCAGTAACGTCTTGATATTCACATGTCCCAGTCTAATACACTTTGGCGGTCCAGTTTTTCTGTCTTAACCCTTTCCATCCCACTTTCTGTTGGCCCAAAATGATTTATGATGGAGACAAAAAGAAGCTCAAATCTATCGTCAGACAAGAATAAGTTAACATCTACAGTCGATGTCAAATTAAGAATGTATTATTCAAAAGAAAAGTGACTTCTTTATATTTAGTTTGTTTCATCACTGTTATCATTTCTTACTTTGCGCCTAACAGGAAGGAGCTCACATGTTTCCATGACGATGCCTCCACCCACCGAGGAAGATGAGGACCAGTCATATGATGATGTCATGGCTGACGTCACCACTGAGCATAATTTCTAACTTAAACTCTCTGTCATGTTTTGAAGTCCTGGTTTTACATGAATTTTGTTGCATGTTGTTTTTAATTTTTGTATCAATAAAGTTTTTTTGTAAATTCATTGCTGTGTGTTTTCTTTAGTTTACATCTTTGACCTCTTAACATGAAAAATGAAGCAGTGCTTTCAACAAACGTTATCAGGGTTAGAGGTGAGATTTTATTGATAGGATCTATTTTTAGGGCAAAGGGAGAATTTAACTGTTAGTTTCAAACTTTACTGGGTTGAAGATGTATATTCAAAACGAGTAGAATCGTGATGTTATGCTGCCACCTGCTGATGGCTTCTTGTCACTGCATCTCTGAGAGGAGACTGTGGAGCTACAGCAGCAAACTGACTCTGAGATATTAAAGATGGAGCTTTATTGAAACACCACCAGACTTTAATTCTGACTTCAAACCTACTCAGTGCTTAAAACTGATGATGCATATACATGTATACTTTATTTAGTTGTTATTTAGTTGTGTGAAGGGAACCTGCAAAGTGCAGTGTATATGATAATAAACCTCTTGAATCTTGAATATTTTTTTTAATGTAATGCTTACACCCCACAAAACAGGCTGTCTGTTTTTTCAGTCTGATGACTGACAGCCTGCACAGTGTCCTTCATGTCCTACATGTGTCCTTCTCCATGTCCAGGCTGATGCTCTAAAGTGTCTTCAGGCCTCGCTCAGCCTCGTGGTCGACCCCCTGAAGTGGTTAGCCCCTGCACAGGGCCTTCCTTTGTCCTGTCTTTGTCTTTGTGCAAACCTCTCACACCTTAGTTTATTCTGGCTTTTATATCTTGCTTATGTTTGGACTTCAGCACTAAATGGTCCCTTGAGTTTTCATCTGCCTCCTTTTTCTACATTTGGGTTAACAACTTTCTAGATTTAGTATTTCTAGTAATTCATAGCATCTGTAGTTATGCAGTGAAATGGGTAAGGCAGCAAAAGAGTTTGTAAATGTAAATGAGCAAAAACACGCAGCCACTAGCTGTGTTTTCACTTCTATTATGAAAAAAAAATGGTGCCAAAAGGTAAAAAACTAAAATCTTGAAAATAAGTTCTTCTTGCTATGAGAAAATATTGAAATTGAAACAGGTTTTGACACTCGCTTGAATTCAGATTTCACACATTTAACACTTCTTACTTTGTTGTAAGACTTGGGCCACAGACTGGTTGAGTTTATTCATGCCAGACAGACAGTGTTGGGGAGTAACGGAATACATGTACCGCCGTTACGTATTTAAAATACAAAATATGAGTAACTGTATTCCGTTACAGTTATCGTTTAAAAAGGTGGTATTTAGAATACAGTTACTTTGTTGAAATAAATGGATTACACGGCGGTACTTCCCTGTTTCATATTGTGGCGGGTCAGGACTGTTTGGGTTTTGTTTGACAGCTACGTTCTGTTGTTCCAGGTGGCAGCGTTACGGTTGCCATGGTTACAGGGTGACGCTCTCGCTCTGCGTGTTTCCTGGGTAAGAGAGCGCCTTCTTGTTGTTGTTGTGCTAAGCTAATAGGCAGAATGCTACAGGTATAGCTCTAAAGAATGTAGCATCATGGGCAGTGTAGTCCGTGCTGCAGGGAGAATGGACTGCCATACACGTTATGTGTCTGTGAGCGAGGGAGGGAGAAAAAGGAAAAGTACGAGCTGTCATCGAGCAAAAACGGGAGCTGGAAGCATGTAAATATAATAATAACCACTGCAGCCAAGAAGAGTGCCTGACGAGCCCAGTTGTAAGTAAGCTATTAAGACTCGACTGTACGCCGTGTTCGTGTTTTCCTCCAAAAACAATAAGTCCCGTTGGAGCAGCCTTTCAACGCCTCTCTCTGTCTCTGCTAGCAAAGTTGACCCAGACAACAAAGTAAAGCTAGTTTTTTGCTACGAGCCCGACACGAACCCACCGTATTAGCCAGAGGTCCCTTTACTACGGTTCGGAGCCGCGGACCTTCAGTAACAGTAATAAATCACAGCAATAGTACATTCATGTAGTTGTAAACAGCATGATAATATATTAAGTAATCCAAAGTATTCAGAATACGTTACTCTCATTGAGTAACGTAACGGAATACGTTACAGAATACATTTTGGGGCATGTAATCTGTAATCTGTAATGGAATACATTTTAAAAGTTACCTTCCCAACACTGCAGATAGATCAGTTATTGTGCTAATAGCTGGCAGCTAGCATGGAGTTGATGGGGAGGAGAAACTTGTTGTCGGCAGCACACATGGGAGAATTTCAACCCCAGGTTTGACGACGAGAACAGTAGAAGCATTCAGCCATCCAAAAAACATCTATCCATCAAGAGACGCAGCTGCAAGATGCACATGTAACCTAGATTTGCTTCTGAGTAAAATATCATGAACAGAAATGATGCTTACTGTAGCAGCAGGAGGAATCTGACAGTTCTGCAGTAGTTAGAGTACAGTAACAAAATATGCACAAATGCTGTCTATTTAGGATCATGTTTGTGTTGAGTTCAGCCTCATGTTGATCTCTGATATCATATTCATTTTCCTGAATGCTTGGGATCGATAAAAGCTCTTTGTTTCACTGATATCATTTGACTCAAAAGGCCTCACCTCCTGCAGGAGGTGCTGTAGTAGAAGAAGAAAACCAACCTACAGCTGGATGGTGAAGCTGGTGCTGATTGTTTTGATGAGCAAGTCGACATTAGAGAGAGATCTGAGATAACGTCAAAAATTTCCCCTCAGTGTACGGAAATAATGTGCAGTACAGATAAATAAATGTCAGACTTTGAGGGAAAAATACTCAAATCAAACTGAAATTTAAAGGTGGAAAACCTGTGAAGTCTTGTCAGAAAGTAACAGTGTGATATGACCATCTGAGATAAAAGTCCTGACATTTGAAGAATACAATATACCGGCAGCCTGTGCATCATAAATGATGAGAAAGCATATCTGTTCCTGCGTTGGGCAGCCCAGTTTAGCATAAAATAAAAAGAGGAAATACGTATGAGGGTAGTAGTGTGGTCTCTGTGAGTTTCCTGATTTACAACAATATCATTAAACTCAGAGGACTCAGCGAATCAAGCAGATTTTCCTGCTCGCTGAAAGCGGCAGAAAGACAGGTGAGTCTTGTTCACGCTCAAAACTTTTGTGCTTAAGTTCTAATTTCATGCTTAAGTTGATGATTTGTAGCAGCTTCTTCTTCTATAAACACACAGCTGCCTCAGCACCACAGTTGGCTCCTGCCAGTGTTCAGGCTGCAGATCTATTGATGTCATTACAAATTGGTTATTGTTGTTGTTATGGACAAAGACTTAGGGTGTACTGGTGCCAAATGCACTGATAATCAACCTCACACTCTTTTATGGCTTCGTTATGAACAATCTGCTAATAGCATTTTCTTGTATGCGTTGATCACTGTTCACTACCATTCAAATGTTTGGACACCTTCTCATTTAATGTTTTTTCATCTTTCGTCCTAGAAATTGTTTTTAATGGAGTTATGTAGTAAACAAAAAAATGTGAATCAACTCAACTCGCAAAAGTCCGTCTTAATTTTTTTTTTCTCCCATGTCCCCTGTGGGGCTCCGTAGTTTTAACCTCACTTACACTGACGAAAAGGCTGTTAGTCAATGAGTCACTTCCAGAAGGGAGCAGTCCCATTTAACTACTGAAGAACAACCTGCCTCTGTACCACATGGATTCTCCTGATGTCGTAGTGTCGTAAGTTAACCAGGCACATGGCTCAGTGCATGAGTGGTGCACCGAAAGAAATTGGCAGGAATACCAGATTAGCGAAACACGAGAAGATATTTGACAGTGTCATCTGCTTATGTATTTATATATCACCAACATACTGTGCAACAATCTGTTACAAGCAAGTTACGTTAAGGATTTTACCTGGTTAAATGTTCGTTTAGCTGACAGCTTTCATCTGTGTGCTGAGACGTATGGGCATCCAACTTTTGATCAGCTGATCAGCTTTTCAAGTTGCTATTGGAAAAGCCCAATAATGGGGAAATAATATAATAAAGCCTCAAAGTAACAAAAGCATGAACCTTGATCGGATTAAAGAAGGCACTGCTTAAGTAGATACCTGGTTAATGTGCAAGTTAAAGTTATTCTGATCATATTCTGAATGATTTGTCATTGTGACTGGGGACCAAGTTAAACAATGACTACGTAGTAAGACAGCATGGTTTTGAGATGTTTAGACGAAATATAGTTCCTATGCAATATCACTAAACAAGATGGAACATGTCATTAACACAGCAAGTGATGTGATTTAGAAAGGAAATAAGCATAATGGTTAATGGTTACTGCTCCTTCTTGATCTCAATAAATTGGATTTATTTTTCAGCTCCAGAAACATGGCTGACACAATAAATGTGACTTCATCTTCCAACCAGACCTGTGATGCTGTTAACACTTCAGGCTATCCTTTCTTTATGCTGGTCTACAGTCTAGTGTTCCTGGTAAGTTTCAAATAGTCACATTGTGTTGTTAGAAATGTGTTAAAGGTTCTCAGTGTATGTGCTGAAGTCCTGTCCTCTCCATCCTTTCTGTGTTTCTTTAGGTGGGGTTAATCCTCAATGGCTTCATCATGAAGTTTCACTTTTGTGGAGCACAGCAGCGGGCATCGAGCAGCTTGAAGATCTACCTGAAAAACCTGACAGCTGCTGACTTCCTGCTCTGCCTCTTTCTGCCTCTCCGCATCACCCACTATGCCAGCAGCTCTGTCATCATTCGGCAGCTCTACTGTAGTTTTGGAGCTTGTGCCATTTTCCTCAACATGTACGCCAGCATCATATTCATGGGCTACATCGCTGCAAACAGGTAAACTTCATGATGAAGCTTAGAGGAACCTTTTACTGATTTCACACTGCATTTCATGGTAATGCTGTTTACGCCTGACAGCCTGACTAAAGCGCTGACAAGAATTTTGACTTTATTAATGATTTCTGCTGATTTGAAACCAGCCATCCATCCATCTTCCTCCGCTTTATCCGAGGCCGGGTCGCGGGGGCAGCAGCCTAAGCAGAGAGGCCCAGACCTCCCTCTCCCCAGCCACCTCCTCCAGCTTATCCGAGGGAACACCAAGGCATTCCCAGGCCAGCCGAGAGATATAATCTCTCCAGCATATCCTGGGTCTACCCAGGGGCCTCCTCCCGGTGGGACATGCCCGGAACACCTCACCCAGGAGGCGCCCAGGGGGCATCCTTGTCAGATGCCCGAACCACCTCAGCTGACTCCTTTCGATGTGGAGCAGCAGCGGCTCTACTCTGAGCCCCTCCCGGATGGCTGAACTTCTCACCCTATCTCTAAGGGAGAGGCCAGCCACCCTTCGGAGGAAGCTCATTTCTGCCGCTTGTATCTGCGATCTCGTTCTTTCGGTCACTACCCACAGCTCGTGGCCATAGGTGAGGGTAGGGACGTAGATCGACCGGTAAATCGAGAGCTTTGCTTTTACACTCAGCTCCCTCTTCACCACGACGGACCGGTGCAGCGTCTGCATTACTGCAGCTGCAGCCCCAATCCGTCTGTCGATCTCCGGCTCCCTTCTCCCATCACTTGCGAACAAGACCCAGAGATACTTGAACTCCTCCACTTGGGGCAGGAACTCATCCCCGACCCGGAGTGGGCACTCCACCCTTTTCCGGCTGAGAACCATGGCCTCAGATTTGGAGGTGCTGATCCTCATTCCCGCTGCTTCACACTCGGCTGCGAACTGTTCCAGTGCGAGCTGGAGGCCCTCACCCGATGAAGCCAACAGAACCACATCATCCACAGAGTGGAAAAGCAGAGATGAGATTCTGAGGCCATCAAATCAGACTATCTGATTTGAAACTATTAATTAATAAATAGTGACTGATTCATCTACTCAACCCCAGTTTCTTCTCTCTTCAGGTATCTAAAGATCGTCCGACCTTCAGGAACTCGCATCCTGCATACAGTAAAATCTGCCTACATCATTTCCATCATCACATGGGTTTTTCTTCTGGTTCCGACTGTGACATACACCATCCTGTTTTTCATCACCCAGACACCTGTGACCTCTAACCCCACCTGCTGTGATCCCTTCTTTAGTGAATCAATCAAGCTGTTCTTCACAATCATCCACACTTTGTCTCCCATCATCTTCCTCGTGGTCTTCATATTCCTGGTTTTCTTCTACTACAGCACCTCCCGCAGGGTGTTGCGGGCACAGCAGAGGCAGCTGGCCTCCTCTGGCTCCGAGAAGCTTATCAAGCCTCGCAGGAACATGTTAGTGCTGGTCAGCATCTTCTGTGTTTGCTTTGTCCCCTATCACCTGGCTCGTCTTCCCTATAGTCTTCTGTGGAGCAATGACTCTGTAGGCTCAGTCTTGAACTATGTAATGGAGGTGACCACCATGGTGGCAGTTTTCAATGTCTGCCTGGATCCTGTTGTTTACTTTTTCCTCTGTAAGTCTTTCCGGGCAAAGGTGAGAAAGGTGTCCAGGACAACCAACAACCAACAAGCAACTGAGGAGAGTGAGAGTACCAAAGAGCCACTGGACAGTGTTCCAGCAATGAAGTAACCCAGTGAGTTGTACGGAAACACCCAGTTTCACACCTTGGCTCAGGCGATTAGAGGATCATCAGGGGGTCCTTTTGTCCCTCTGTGGGGGGAAACTCCCACTAGGTTTATATCTTGGACTCCCCACCATTTGACCTTAGAACTGAAGAAGCTTCTCGGATGAGAGGTGAAACGTCTTCAAGTAACTTAAAGAAGTCCAGACGCTTTTCTTTGCAAGCTCCTTTGACTACGATGTCCTCGATGACTGAGAACCTTCACAGACATATTTCTATGTCTCAGGTTGCCAAATTCCTGTGAATTTGATGTATGTATGAAGCTTAAATCTGTAAGAAAACCTGCATCAGAATGAGGCTTAATGAAAAAACGAGTACTGTGTCAAATAAAGCACCATCTTAATGCCAGTGAACTCATTTTGGTTTCTTTTCTGAATCTTATCAACAGTTTTTCAGGTCTTCGCTGTGTTCCCCCTGTCTGTCCATGATGTCATAGTGTCTGCTCGTGGGTCTGTCTGTTAAGTTCAGTGCCCAGTCTGGATCTCTGTGTCTGTATTTCCTGTTTTACTTAGAACGTCCATTTCTGATGTGTATAACTGTGTCCCAAAACGTCGGCTGCATCCTTCAGAGGCTGCATTTGTCACAGCCAGGCGACGAAGGCTGTCCCAATTCGGCGATTCCTTCAAATGCAGACGACAAATGAGTCCTCCATTTCCCCGAATTTGAAGGATGGGTCGGGTGTGTCCTTCGTGGCCCACCATATCCCAGAATTCATAGCGCGGCCCAGCCAATTTCAGTTCCCAACAATGGCGGCCGCTACTAAGTTTTAAAATTACTCTTATTAATCTTTCTGGGTCACAAAATAAACTTTTAACATTTCTAAGGTGAGAAAGTAGCTGTGTAAACATCAAATATCTGCTTTGTTTATCGAGACATCGCATATTTGCAAAAGTGCGCTGATGTTTTCGGAGACGTCTGTTACCCACCCACTCAACCGGGGGTTCAATGGTCACTCCAGCCAGCGAGAGCAGCGGACTCCCGGCTTTTCAGACCCCCGCTCTTTCGCTACTCAGGTTAAACATGATATATAAGTCACTCGGATAACTTAAAAATGTTATTGTTTGGATTTTTTCGATATTTTATTTATTCCGGAGTAAATCGGTTTGGCTGAGATCAAAGTTATAAGATTATTAGATATCGACCATGAAGACCGGGTCCTCCGAAGGATGCAGCCGATGTTTTGAGACACAGCTAATGTGTCTAGTTTTGCTTCCCTAGTTTCGTTAGCCCTGATTTCTCCCAGCTGTGTTTCCCTCCTGTCTCCCATTCCCTGATTACTCCACTGTGTATTTTAGCCCTGTGTTTTCTCCTGCTTGTTGATGGTCTTTCTGTGCTTCATGTACTTCTGCTCTCCATCTCCTTGTGTCCAGGTTTTTTTGTTTAATTCTTAGTTTTTCCCAGTTTAGGTTATTTTTCAGTTCTGCTCTTGCCACCCTCGCCTTTTTTCGTATGTCAATCTCCACAATAAAGCTCACTCACATCAGCAGTGCCTGCATCTTGGGTCCTTACTCATAACCCCACACATCTGCCGTCGCAGCCGTGACAACTTACCTGGATGACTGAGCGTGTATGAAGAGATTTTGGGGTTCGTGTGCTCAAATGTCTGACAGGTGCTGTAAACTCGATATTCAGGTTCCTTCTCAGTCTGTGAGGTGCTGTTGTTTACTGCAGGGGTGTCATTTGGATTACGAGAGAAAATAAATGTCCTGTGTTAATAGCAGTGCTCTGTGGTTTTAAGAGTTTGCAAAGTATTCTGGTTCTTGTAGGAATAAAAAAAATCTCTCAAATGAGACTGGACTGTTTCTGTGGTAAGAAATCACAAATTTTAAAACTAACTGAAACGTTCTACTGTACATGTGGCTTAATTTCTTATCTATTTTCCACTGCACTCTAGCATGTAGGTAGGTTAAACAATTCTCTGTATTTATATGTAATTAGCTTCCTTTAAGTTGCTTTAGTGATGCAGTTTTTCAAAACTTTTTTATGAAACTAGCACCTCTGTGGTTGTCCAGTTTCCTGTTTCTGATAAAACCTGTTTTACTGCATGCCTGTCATGTTTAATAACCCACATAGTCACCCACATGTGCACAATGCAAATTATGTGGTTTCAGCATGTTTTGAAGCAGCTCAGCAGTCTGTCTAACCCACATGAGTCACCATTCTCGTCATCAGAAGTCTTTATTTTTCTTAAACACTTAAAACATCTTTATTTATACAGCACTTTAAAAAAACAAAGCTGTCATGAAGTACTGTACATTTAAAGTAAATAATAAATATACACAGGTGTACAAAATGAATTAAGTGATGATGAGGAAGTTGCACACATTCATCATGGAGGTGGATTCATGGTAATCTGTTCTTTTCACAAGGTGGAATGATTACACAGCATGCAGGCTCAAAAGTATACATATGGGGTCAATATAAACATGCATGGGATGCTGTGTAAGACATTAATAAAGCTAAAATACAAAGGTTTGGACATCATTTTGCATGTTTCCCTACTGTAGGGGTCTCTGCAAGCATACAGGGCTCTGAGAGGGTCCAAGATGACAACTTTGGAATTCTATTAGAAACAGTCATGGTCTGCGAAGGCAGACCGTGTGGAGAGTGTGTTTGGTGGACCCAGGTGCAGACACAGACGCGGGAGGCAAAACTTTTGCTAAGCTCAAAGCGAGCCTTTAATCAGGGCTGATACAGAAGGAAAAATAGCAAACCATAAACTATGGGAATGACAAAACTAAGATCCTAAACTGGGAGTAACTAAAGGCTATGAACGAAGACCAGGACTGAACTATGACGAAGTACTGTGGACAGACTATGAACACGACATGAAAAACTGTGACCTGCAATAAACATGAGAACACAAAGCCTACGAACTAATCCCTAAACAAGAATAACTGAAACATAGATTCATCATCATCATCATCATAAGAAAAGAATCCAAAATGCAAAAACACACCAAAACATAACAAATCAAAATACTGGGTCAAACTGACCCAGAACCGTGACAGAAACAGTCGATCATATTTGTTTGTCAAAGCTGAATTCAGGGCAAACTACGCTAAATTAGCGTTTTGAGCTAACAGCTACAATAAGCATAAAAGTTACTGTACGGCTATCATTTGTTAACATGACGCTTGTTCTTATAGATGTAATACATTTATTACCAACCTGAGAGTTTATCCGCTGGTCATTCGACATGACGAATGACTTCTGAAGTCTTAATTCAGCTCAACACGCTGTAGATTCCCGTCAGTAACACTTTCAGTCCGCTAGTAAAACGTAGTTCTATTAATCTGAGCTCGATTACTCTTGAACCGGAACCGGATGTAAGTCCCAAAAAACTGAATTTTGGAACTGAAATTGAATTGTAGAACTGAAACTGAATGGTGAGAAGTGAAACTGAAATTATTCGAGAGCTGAATTTTTAAAGAATAAAATGCAGTTTCAAAGCAAATCAATTCATTTTCAAAATATAAAATTAAATTTCAATTTAGTGATGATCATTTTCAAACCAATAAATTGAATATATTCAGTTTTTAAAAGCATTTATTGGAGTTTGAATTCAGATTCAATCCGAGCAATTCAAATTTAACTTATTCAAATTCAGTTTCTGATGGCACAGATTTCTGCCCATATGAAAGGGCATAGCCTCACATATGAAACAGGAACAGACCGCTATGTAATTCATTTATTTCAACAAAGTAACTGTATTCTGAATATCACCTTTTCAAACGGTAACTGTAATGGACTACAGTTACTCAAATTTTGTTTTAAGTATGTAACGCTGGTACATGTACTCTGTTACTCCCCAACACTGTCTGTGTACAATAGATAGTGCTCTAGCATGGTCCATGGTAGTGATGAGCAAAAACACAGTGACTTCCAAACCCTTTTCTCAGTGATGATTCAGCTCTCATAACTCTCCTCCTCTCTCCTCTCAGTTCCAA
This sequence comes from Neolamprologus multifasciatus, assembly GCF_963576455.1. Lineage (NCBI taxonomy): Eukaryota > Metazoa > Chordata > Actinopteri > Cichliformes > Cichlidae > Neolamprologus > Neolamprologus multifasciatus. The sequence continues at coordinate 5,534,530 of NC_140441.1, read as the reverse complement.
GTTCAACTTAATACTTAATACTCCAGGGCTGACTGAGGACCTCTGTTAAATAGTCAAGCCAAGAAGATTAGTGGCAGGTTTGACGTATCCAGCACGGGAACGCTCCCAAGAGCGCGTGACCTAGATAAACATAAACAACACATACAGAGGGAAATGAGAGGGAGAGGAAGTGAGAACACCAACGCAGGTCGACCGGTGAAGATCATCGGACCTTGACAGTTTCCATTTTGCATCATAGTCTAAACTTTGTGGTGACACCTCGCGGACTAAATAATGAGTGATTTAGTAAAGTTAACATCTACAAAAGTGACCAAAGAAAAAACAAGGAGGATTTTGGTGAAACACCTTCAGTACAAGTGACTTTAACCAGCATTAGCCAAAGAACAACCAGCAAGAGAACATGTTTTTATCCATGGCAACATGATGTTGCCAGGGGATCAGCAACTGGTTTCTATGCTTAAGTAACTGTGGTGCAGCTGAAGTCATGTTTCAGATATCATTATTTTAACTATAACTGTAACTCTATTATTTTACATACTTCAACAACGTGTCTCATTACTCACACACAGGCATTAAAAACAGAAATATTATGTTCACTGTCATTAGTTCAAAATGAAAATATATCGTTCAAAAGGACAATTACTGAATTTTAACATTTAATATGTTCGCTTTGTGCTGTGCTCCAGGACTTGATGACTCAATTTTCTTTGTATTTATATTTAATTTGAGACAGTTATTTACTGCACAGCTAACAGAGAGGAACTCATGTGTTTCCAGGACGATGAAGCCACTCACCCAGAAAGATGAGGAAAAACTGTGTGATATAGCTGACGTCACTACTGAGCATCATTTCTGGAACTACCAAATGTTGTTTCCTGATGTCTTTGTTTTTTTCTAACACAACAATTCCAGGTTTCAGTTCATGGCTTTGCTTTTGTTCCAGTTTGTATTTTTCAGTTTGCCTACTGATAAAGATTTTTTTTTTTTTACGTTTATTAGTATTAAAGTTGGCATTGCAGGATAACATGTAGGTTTTCATTTTCGGATTCTCTGTTACACTAAAAAGTCGTCTTATCCCTCAATTGCAGCGGTGTGAAACATAAATCTGGTCCACTGGAAGGCACAAAATTTTGATTTTTAATTGTATTTTCATATGTATTACAGCTTTTCCTACTAAAGGTCATTCATACTACACCATGATAATGAAGTACAATAATACATAAACAATTAAATAACCAAGAAATGTTTTTCAATATCTATTATAAAAAATAAAATAAGACATTTCTTGTAAATTGACAAAGATATTCTTTAAAACTGCAGGCCAATCAATGAATACATGAATGTAAATTTGACACATTCATATTCATATTTCACGGCACGGTGGTCAGGACTGTTGCCGCACAGCAAGAAGGTCCTGAGTTCAATTCCACCATCAGGTCTTTCTGTGTGGAGATTGCATGTTCTCCCGTTTTTGCGTGGGTTCCCTCCGGGTACTCCGGCTTCCTCCCACAGTTCAAAGACATGCAGTTTGTGGGGATAGGTTAATTGATTAATCTAAATTACCATAAGAGTGAATATGCGTGCAAATGGTTGTCTGTCGCTGTGTGTTAGTCCTGCGACAGACTGGCAACCTGTCCACGGTGTACCCCGCCTCTCGCCCTATGACAGCTGGGATAGGATAGTGAAATTCACATTTTTCTACCTTTACTCTTCTATCTTGTAGCACATTGCAGGCATGGACCCATTTATCCTTCAGAGACTAAAAAAAAATAAATCACAATATAATCCAAGTAAACAATATGATGACTGGTAAAAATAAAAAAGATTACAGACAGTATTGTGGAGTCCACCATCTGTATCCCCAAACTCTGTATCATGAGGCCATGGGTCTTTCATCTAGTCATTTAGTGTTTGCAAATATACACCCAGAAACAGGAACTTAGCCCAGACAGGCAGAACCTGGACTCATGGGCCAGAATGGAAACATACAGCAAAACCCTTGACACTCAGCATGGACCATGACACTATTGATCTTGTTTTTAGAGTTTGTTCCTCTGTTGCCATGATTAGTGCCACTGTGCCATCTTTCAGCCCAGCTTTGTCCATCCACTGGTCCAGATTTCTAATATTAGATTAATATCAGCCACTTCTTCTATCTGTTGGTGCTAAATACCATGTTTTCATGTTTTCAATGATGGTTCCTCTTCTCCTCTTTTTTCTCTGGCTTCGGCTGCCTGAGATATTTACTAAGTAAATAATAAGTCGTGACTATCTTCCTGATGTATTCATGAATCTTTGTTGTTTCGTCCTGGAAAGGGGTTCAGACACTATCTAGTCTCCGGGTGCCTTCCTTCTGCTTAGTGTACATGTAACACGCCCCTAGTAAGAGGGCAACAAACAGCTTATATCTGGTCCTGAAAAAAAAGAGTAAATGATGAGATGGACGACAGGTAGTGTGTTTTCCTCTCCCACATCTGCTAAAGCTTTATTTATACACATTCACATGTTCACAATAGGTTACAAAAACTTCTCTTTGTGTCACATTACTAAAATCTGAGTAAACTAAAATAATATAAAACAACATAAACAGTCATATCTGTTGTTTGTTACTCAAAGTTACACATCACACTCTTTTTCCCCACACATAGTTCAATAGAACAAACATTTGTACTGTACCAGATACAAACTTGTATTGGAAATCTTCACATCAACATTTCAGAGTGACCAGAGTTGTTATTACACTAACTTTATGTAGAATGACCACTCGGTAGCTTTCTTGTGATGCTCTTTATTGAACGTGTATCCAGCATGGGTTATAACAGCACAACAACGGGTGTGGCAGCTAAGAGAAGAACGGCACATCGACAGCCCTGCCGCAAAGCATGTCATGGTGGCGTAAAGCCGCAACGCCCACCCGCTCGACACAGGCAACCCAGTATATGACATCTCCCCCCCTTTTCATGTTATTTCCAATAACAAACCCCAAATAGAACAGCAACGACACAATGATAACATGTGACACTATAATAGCCTCTGGGCGGTTCTCTTAAGGACCGGGCACAATTGGCTTACTATCGGCCTGAAGGGCAGTGTCCACAAAACAGGACTTATTAAACATGGTAAACCTTTAAGGTAATTAACTCAACCAGGTAACAGCAGTATTGGTTGCAGCTCAAAACATAAGTGCAAAACAGCAACAATACAACATTCCCACTCCCCAGTCCTTCCTTCTCTCCCATTACCCCAGTGTCTACAGATCCAGCCTCTTGACTGGCTTGCATACCCGGCCGCACCTCGTGCGTAACTGATCCGGTACGTCGGCGTGAGTGGGTGCAAGCGTTGGGGCCAGACTAGGGGCCAAAGGTGGGGTCTCTGGAGTGGACGCACCAGCGCACTGAGATGGCAGCTCCTCAGTGTCCACAGTGGGTGTTGGAAGGGGTTGTGGCATAGCCCGTGGAGATGGTTCGAGGCTGTTCTCTGTGACTTTGGAATGACAATTCTGCAGCCTCGTATAACCAGGCCGTCAGCCTCTTTTAGCTCGTTTTTCACTTTCATGTACACTTTAATGTTCAATGGCACACTAGCTCCGAATGGAGGCGTAGGTTCGGATCCCACTTCTGACACCATGTAGAATGACCACTCTGTAGCTTTCTTGTGATGCTCTTTATTGAACATGTATCCAGCATGGGTTATAACAGCACAACAACGGGTGTGGCAGCTAAGAGAAGAACGGCACATCGACAGCCCTGCCGCAAAACATGTCATGGTGGTGTAAAGCCGCAACGCCCACCCGCTCGACACAGGCCACCCAGTATATGACACTTTAGACAATTACAGTGGTAGAACATCAAACTGTCTCTGTGAACTCACTAATATAGAGGAGCTGTGGTGTACTGTTGTTACAAGAGATTGTCTTCAGTTTAGAAGAAGCCAAAGACAAAGGCTACTCCAGCATGCGGTGAGCTAAGCTACAGTGGGGCAAAAAAGTATTTAGTCAGCCACCGATTGTGCAAGTTCCCCCACTTAAAATGATGACAGAGGTCAGTAATTTGCACCAGAGGTACACTTCAACTGTGAGAGACAGAATGTGAAAAAAAAATCCATGAATTCACATGGTAGGATTTGTAAAGAATTTATTCGTAAATCAGGGTGGAAAATAAGTATTTGGTCAATAACAAAAATACAACTCAATACTTTGTAACATAACCTTTGTTGGCAATAACAGAGGTCAAACGTTTACTATAGGTCTTTACCAGGTTTGCACACACAGTAGCTGGTATTTTGGCCCATTCCTCCATGCAGATCTTCTCAAGAGCAGTGATGTTTTGGGGCTGTCGCCGAGCAACACGGACTTTCAACTCCCGCCACAGATTTTCTATGGGGTTGAGGTCTGGAGACCGGCTAGGCCACTCCAGGACTTTCAAATGCTTCTTACGGAGCCACTCCTTTGTTGCCCGGGCGGTGTGTTTTGGATCATTGTCATGTTGGAAGACCCAGCCTCGTTTCATCTTCAAAGTTCTCACTGATGGAAGGAGGTTTTGGCTCAAAATCTCACGATACTTGGCCCCATTCATTCTGTCCTTAACACGGATCAGTCGTCCTGTCCCCTTGGCAGAAAAACAGCCCCATAGCATGATGTTTCCACCCCCATGCTTCACAGTAGGTATGGTGTTCTTGGGATGCGACTCAGTATTCTTCTTCCTCCAAACACGACGAGTTGAGTTTATACCAAAAAGTTCTACTTTGGTTTCATCTGACCACATGACATTCTCCCAATCCTCTGCTGTATCATCCATGTGCTCTCTGGCAAACTTCAGACGGGCCTGGACATGCACTGGCTTCAGCAGCGGAACACGTCTGGCACTGCGGGATTTGATTCCCTGCCGTTGTAGTGTGTTACTGATGGTGACCTTTGTTACTTTGGTCCCAGCTCTCTGCAGGTCATTCACCAGGTCCCCCCGTGTGGTTCTGGGATCTTTGCTCACCGTTCTCATGATCATTTTGACCCCACGGGATGAGATCTTGCGTGGAGCCCCAGATCGAGGGAGATTATCAGTGGTCTTGTATGTCTTCCATTTTCTGATGATTGCTCCCACAGTTGATTTTTTCACACCAAGCTGCTTGCCTATTGTAGATTCACTCTTCCCAGTCTGGTGCAGGTCTACAATTCTTTTCCTGGTGTCCTTCGAAAGCTCTTTGGTCTTGGCCATGGCGGAGTTTGGAGTCTGACTGGTTGAGGCTGTGGACAGGTGTCTTTTATACAGATGATGAGGTCAAACAGGTGCCATTCATACAGGTAACGAGTGGGGGACAGAAAAGCTTCTTACAGAAGACGTTACAGGTCTGTGAGAGCCAGGGATTTTCCTTGTTTGAGGTGACCAAATACTTATTTTCCACCCTGATTTACGAATAAATTCTTTACAAATCCTACCATGTGAATTCATGGATTTTTTTTTCACATTCTGTCTCTCACAGTTGAAGTGTACCTCTGGTGCAAATTACTGACCTCTGTCATCATTTTAAGTGGGGGAACTTGCACAATCGGTGGCTGACTAAATACTTTTTTGCCCCACTGTAGCTCTGCTCTCTTAACCGTAACACGTTTCAAAGAGAAAAAACAAACAAATACAGATCCCACCAAGACAAACTGTTGGTCGGGTTTTACCCTTATTTGGCATCTTAATCATGTGGACCACATGTGTTGCTTTATTATTTACTAACCTGAAAAAAACAGGTGGACTACAGGTAGTGTGTTTTCCTCCCTCGCTTCTGCCAGATCTGAAGATGAGTCTCACTAGGGTGGAGGTGCCCCCTTGTGGCGCAACTTGGGATCGCACAACATGTTGACTCTCCACCCAAAATCACCAAATTAAGGGCCTCCTTTAAGAAAAATATACCTGGAAACTTATACAATACACAAAAGTTAAATCACATAATAACGCTACCACACATTACGGTGTATCACATACTGTCTTAAAATGCAGATAAGGAGTTTTCTTGTCTCTCCCCTTTGCTCTCTCTCTCCCTCTCTATAGACAGTGGCATGTTTTTTGTGTGTTTCTAAATCTGTTGCACTTTTGTTGCAGTGAAGACAAACAAGAAGTAAGTGAGAGTGCAGGGTAGAAGTGTGATCGCGGTGTTTCCAGATTTAAAGCAGTACAATAAAAGGGCACATAAAAGCTCAAGCAGCTTTTCCTACTCATTGACAACTGCAGAAACATAGGTGAGTCCTGCTTGTTTACATCCTCCACTTTTTTCTTCTACTAATTTCATGTTTACCTTAAAATATGCATATATAAAAGATACTTTACCAGCTCTGATACGCTAGAAGAGAAACACTATGTTCCTTTGATACAGCTATCACAGCAGCACAGCTGGTTTCTGGCAGTGTTCAAGATGCACAACCTACAGCTCTATAACATTTTTTTATTAACTAAGAGCTGCTAACTAGCCTGCAAATCAACCTTACACTAATTTTTTGCATTTATTATGAACAATCTGTGAGTAACACAACATTATATTTAAAAGTGTTGTATATTCAGTAATGCAATATATTTGGTCATTTTCCATCTGCATACAGGGATTTCTTCTCTGCATTTATACATGACACACATACTGTGGCCCTTGTTAACGATTTTCTCCAGTTGCTATGTACTGAGGCGTATGATGACCCAATTTCGGCTTTTCAATTGGCTTTTAGAAAAGCCAGATTGTAAGGAAAGTAACAAATGTAGAAACATTGATCAGATTAGAGAAGGAAGTTAAACAGTTGATACTTTAATGTGCGAGTTATGATGGGGGGGGGAGCAATCGCATGAGCACTGCTGAGCAAGAATAAAGTAGTTGTGGTAAACCAGTCATATGACCAATTTAAGGTAGCATAGTAATAAGATGCTATGTACCCATTTTTAAATTGTGTTGATAGTCATGATTAAAAAAAACCACTGTTTTTTCCTGAATACTGTCGTCAAATTTACTGTCTAAGGACAGCGCTAGAATGCAGTCTCTGCTGATGACCCCCCGAAAGTTTAGAAAACAAAAAACACCCTTTCCTATTGGTGGAAAAATGTACAATGTTGACTCAAAAAAATGATATGGCAACATGGTATTTGGTTGTTTAGGAAGAGGGGGAGGTTTTAGGAGTGATGGTTGTGAGAGCATTTTAAGATGTGAGAGATTTGTGACATTTAGTGTATTTAGAGAGTGTAATTAGTGTGTTGTGTAGTCGATAGTTTTGTGTTGTGTGTCAGAACAAGAGGCGACTGCTGAATGTCCCAGTTACTGTCAAAAAGCCCCCAAAGGCAGACTGCAATGTAAACACTGTCTCCAGGTGAAAAAAGGAGTGATACACCTCCTACTGTAAGGCCTGCAGGTATCAGGCATGTGGCTGCGTTTTTAGGCAAATAGCTGCAAACTTTGTTCTTTGTAAAACTTGTGCGTGGGTTTTTAGAATTTCCAATTTATATTTGGATTTCAAGTGTAAGGGTTGGGTCGTTGACTCAGTGATTTCAGTTTGTTCGTGTTCAGTTTATTTTCTACATGCTCGTGTTTATCTGTGCCACCCTTCTGTCTCTGTGCATTATGTTCTAGTTCCACTGCATGTGTCATTAGTCAGATTATGTTCAGCCCTGTACTCACCTGTTTCCAATCATCGTCATCATTCAGCCTGTGTATTTAAGTTCCTCAGTCTCACCAGTTCATGGTCACGTCATTGATATCGTCATTGTTGTTGTTCTTGCCTATGTTCAACCAGTCTCTCAGTCAGTCAGTTAGTCAGTCCTGCCGTTCCTGCTTTGTCAGTTCTCTCGATCCAATAAATCTGCATCATTTTTCACCGTGACTTCTGCGTTTGGGTTGTCTCTTTCTCTTTCTCGCCTCCACACACGACACTCCTGACATCAAGCCATGAAAATGATTTTTTAAATATGATTTTGGTTATTACAGTAAAAACTGACTTTGACTCTGAATTTATGTTTTTTGTCTGATTTCAGATCAATTGTGTTAATGCAGTATGTCAAAATGAAAAAAAAAGAGGAGTAAATTCAGACATGTGAGATCGTGCTGAAAAGAAAGCCAAGTAGTCAAAAATGGCCAATTAAACCCTGGACCCCAGTGGGTCAAAAAAAGTTTAAAGTAACACAATGGTTACTTTTCCTAGTAATTACTTTTTCAAAGTACCTTGCCCAACACTGGTCTTGAGACACCAAGTATGGTGATTTAGATCTGAAAAAAAGAAGAATGAATTAAAAAACAATGCTAATAATAAAGTGTTAGAATAATTGGTTATTAAGACTGAGCAGTGGATTTCTATGACTGCTCCTTCTTGATCTCAATAAATTGGATTTATTTTTCAGCTCCAGAAACATGGTTGACACAATAAATGTGGCTTCATCTTCCAACCAGACCTGTGATGCTGTTAACACTTCAGCCTATCCTTTCTTTATGCTGGTCTACAGTCTAGTGTTCCTGGTAAGTTTCAAATCATCAGATTGTGTTGTTAGAAATGTGTTAAAGGTTCTCAGTGTATGTGCTGAAGTCCTGTCCTCTCCTTCCTTTCTGTGTTTCTTTAGGTGGGGTTAATCCTCAATGGCTTCATCATGAAGTTTCACTTTTGTGGAGCACAGCAGCGGGCATCGAGCAGCTTGAAGATCTACCTGAAAAACCTGACAGCTGCTGACTTCCTGCTCTGCCTCTCTCTACCACTCCGCATCACCCACTATGCCAGCAGCTCTGTCATCATTCGTCAGCTCTACTGTAGTTTTGGAGCTTGTGCCATCTTCCTCAACATGTACGCCAGCATCATATTCATGGGCTACATCGCTGCAAACAGGTAAACTTCATGATGAAGATTAGAGGAACCTTTTACTGATTTCACACTGCATTTCATGGTAATGCTGTTTACGCCTGACAGCCTGACTAAAGCGCTGACAAGAATTTTGACTTTATTAATTTCTACTGATCTGAAACCACTGTGACTGATTCATCTACTCAACCCCTGTTTCTTCTCTCTTCAGGTATCTAAAGATCGTCCGACCTTCAGGAACTCACATCCTGCATACAGTAAAATCTGCCTACATCATTTCCATCATCACCTGGGTTTTTCTCCTGGTTCCGACTGTGACATACACCATCCTGTTTTTCATCACCCAGACCCAAGTGACCTCTAACCCCAGCTGCTGTGATCCCTTCTTTAGTGAATCAATCAAGCTGTTCTTCACAATCATCCACACTTTGTCTCCCATCATCTTCCTCGTGGTCTTCATATCCCTGGTTTTCTTCTACTACAGCACCTCCCGCAGGGTGTTGCAGGCACAGCAGAGGCAGCTGGCCTCCTCTGGCTCCGAGAAGCTTATCAAGCCTCGCAGGAACATGTTAGTGCTGGTCAGCATCTTCTGTGTTTGCTTTGTCCCCTATCACCTGGCTCGTCTTCCCTATAGTCTTCTGTGGAGCAATGACTCTGTAGGCTCAGTCTTGAACTATGTAATGGAGGTGACCACCATGGTGGCAGTTTTCAATGTCTGCCTGGATCCTGTTGTTTACTTTTTCCTCTGTAAGTCTTTCCGGGCAAAGATGAGGAAGGTGGCCATTGTGACCAACAACCAACAAGCAACTGAAGAGAGTGAGCTCAGCAAGGAGCAGCAAGGAGCATCTGGACATTAACATTAACCCTGCAGGAGGCAGACACAACACTGTGAGCACAGAAGCAGGCATCAAGCAGCTTTCAACTCTGCCCTCAACAGTTCTCTACGTTTCATATACTGATATAATCTCAACGATTTTAGTAAAGATTATTTACTTTTGTTACATTAAAGAAAGAGGAATTTGCTAATCTTGGCCCATGAGAAGTCCATAACAAATAACTTGGTTATGAATGAATCTGTAAGAGTTTTTGGAAAAGAAAGCAAAAGACATCCCAGTGTACTTCAGACCCAGCAACACACTCAGACAGAAACTGGTTCATCCCGAACACAAAACTCCTAAACACAAACTTAACAATGTGGTGTATGCTGTACAGTGTAGCGAGGAATGCCCAGACCTCTACATCGGAGAGACCAAACAGCCACTTCACAAGCGCATGGCACAACACAGAAGAGCCACCTCCACAGGACAGGACTCAGCTGTCCATCTGCATCTAAAGGATGCCAATGTTCACATTTTGGACAGAGAGGACAGATGGTTAGAAAGAAGAGTAAAAGAAGCCATCTATGTCCACTGTGAGCGACCATCTTTGAACAGAGGCGGTGGTTTACGACACCAACTCTCTGCCATCTATAATCCAGTTTTGAGATCCCTTCCCAGACGCCTTAACGCCCACTCACATCCTGGGCCATCTGACCTCAGGAAATCACATGATGGGGTGGGGCCAGGTTTCACAAAGAGCTCACCCGAAACTCTGGCTGATTGTGACCTACACCCGTTTTCACACCTTGGCTCATGTGATTAGGTAGAGGATCATTAGGGGGTCGATTGTCCCTCTCGGGGGAATAATCCCCAAATCTGGGACTCTCCACCATTTGACCTTAGAACTGAAGAAGCTTCTCGTATGAGAGGTGAAACGTCTTCAAACAACTTAAAGAAGTCCAGACGCTTTTCTTTCCAAGCTCCTTAGACTACGATGACCTGGATGACTGAGAACCTTCACAGACAAGCAGGAGACTGTTGTTGTACAGTGGACTGAAGAGAGAGAAGAGCAGTTCGGTTTCAATCAGAGTTCAGTTCCTTGCAAAACAAATAAGCTTAAAACAAGACAAAATCTGTCTTGGTTGGGGAGTAATGGAATACATGTACCACCGTTACATATTTAAAATCCAAAATATGAGTAACTGTTTTCCGTTACAGGTACTGTTTAAAAAGGTACTATTTAGAGTACAGTTGCTTACACAGAAGTCTGTTCCTGTTTCATATTTTAGGCTATGCCCTCTCTATTTTAGGTAATTCCCCTAAACAAAACACGCATTAAGAGGCTCTAATGCCTGTGTCTCAATCTCGAGTCTCATAATGGTGTGAGGAAATATTTTTAAGAATAATTTAATATGAAGGCAATAGGTGGAGTGTTACAGGCATAGCCCTAAAGAATGTAGCCTCGTGGGTAGGGATGGTATCGTTTAGGTTTTATCCGATACCGGTGCCAAACCGGTACTTTTGAAATGGTGCCGGTGCTTAAACGGTGCTCGAACCGGTGCTTAAAGAATGAAGAACACAAACTTTGTCCAAAAACCTCTCATGTTTAGCTGTTTTTTTGTAAAAAGATAACAATGTTAGCCTTTTCTGCAGCTATAGGGCATATATGGTATCACTCTTGGCTGGAAGCAGTGCTTAAACAATGGAAAAAAAATTCCAAAAACCTCTCCTATTTAGCTGTTTTCCACTTTTTCTTTGGTCATTTTAGCCTTTTTGGCCAGGGTGAAGGGAGTATCTGCCATAAAACAAGAAGATAGCAGCAGACCCATCCTTGGCCTCCAAACCCTTTGTCATTTTGTGTGTTTTCTGAGGAATGTCTCTATTTGTATATAGTGTACAGTTAGATTCATGTGTAAATAGTCACTGAAGCAGAAGGGAGGAGCTGCCTTGTTATAAAAGTGACCCTAAAATCTAGACCAGCAGAAGCTTAGCCATCAGGTGGGACACCCAAGTTAGACAGGTGTTAGGGTAAGTAGTTCACATTTTCATTTCTTTTCTTTCTTTAATGAGACCTGAGAAATATAAAAACACTGCAGATGAAGAGGAAGGAGACTCATGTGGGCCAGAGAGGTGACAGACTGCTGAGCTACTTCAAGACATGCTGAAACCACAAGATTAATGTACTCCTAAAAGTCTTACATTGTACGTGTGTGTGTGTGTGTGTGTGTGTGTGTGTCCGTAGGTGCATGAGTTCAGGCCTGCAGTAAAACTGAAGTTTCTCAAAAGCAGGAAAGTGGGTGACCATGGAGCTGTTAGTGACAATTGTTTTTTGAAAAACTGCATCACTAAAAAATTTAAAGAAAGCAAATGAGATATAAATATAGTGAACTGTTTGAGCTACAAGTTAGTGTGGAGAAAAAGGTACAAAGGTTAGAAATTAAGCCATGTGTGCTGTAGAATGTTGTGATTACTTTTAAATTTTAAACTTTTCTTATTTCTAACCACAGAAACAGTTCAGAGTTGGTCTAAAAGATTAAAAAAATCCTACACCAACAAGAATGCTTTGCAATCTCTTAAAATCACAGGCCACTGCTATTGCATAAAATATTGACACGGGCCATTTTCCCATTGGTAATCCAAATTACACTCCTGCAGTAAACAACAGAATGTAACAAACTGACAAGGAACCTGAACATTAAGTGTACAGCACCTGTCAGATATCTGTGCACACGAACCCCCAAAACTCTTGATACATGGTCAATCATCCAGGTAAGGAAATCCCAGAAACTTCATTCTCTTGATCTGGCCATTGTATTTTCAAAAAAACATTTCTAAAAGAAACCGAAGCACTCGCAAAACATTTCTTTCACTGAAAACCAACATCCAGATAAGGAAAATCAACTTTCTAGGATCAACCTCGAAATAGCTGTTATGTCTTTATGTAAAAGGTTTTCTACACTGCAGATCTGTAGTTATTCTACAATCCTGACAGATGTCCTTTCTATTGTCAAAATGAACGTGCGAACTCCACTTAATGTTAAAAAGAAGATTACTACACAATATTCAGCAGTCCCTTTTAACTCTTCTTCAGGGTTTGATGTGTGTTCCTCTCGGCATTAAAACAGAGAGAAGACCTGCTTATAAAAACTGTTAATAAGATTCAGAAAAGAAACCCCAATGAGTTCACTGGTGTTAATTTGCCAGCTTGATGCCGGATCCAGGGAAGACCTGTTTTCTATGGCCCTGGGCCACATACACCAAACCAAAATTGGGCCAGATATGGCATGCCATCGCATAAACCAATCCCAGTCCATGAGTGCTGGTGTCCCTCCATCTCATCCTAGGTCAACACACCGGAATCAAATGGTTAGCCCATTACCAGACCTGTGGAGAACTTCAAGACATGTTGAGAAGGTGATTTATCCATTTAAATCAGCTGTGATTGATCAAGGACACATCTAAAACCTGCAGGGACACCGGCCCTCGTGGACTGGGATTGGGGACCCCTAGCATAAACTGTGGCATCATTGGCAGACCTGGCCCATATCTGGTTGACATACACTCTGCCATGACACCTGTCAGTCAGAAGTGCCATCTTTATGCCAGATCCGGGCCAGACCTGTTTTCTATGGGCCTGGGCCACATAAACCAAACCACAATCGAGCCAGACATGGCATGCCATCACATAGACCAGGGGTGGGCAACTCCAGGCCTCGAGAGCCGGTGTCCCTGCAGGTTTTAGATGTGTCCTTGAACCAACACAGCTGATTTAAATATCTAAATTAGCTCCTCAACATGTCCTGAAGTTCTCCAGAGGCCTGGTAACGAACTAATCATGTGATTCAGGTGTGTTGACCCAAGGTGAGATCTTGGGTCTGCTTTTATTGTTCTATGAGAAAAGACGGTTCAGCTCCCTCCAACCAGTGTCACCATTTGTCCAACTCCAGCCTAACCTTGAGTAGTTCACAATGACCCCACATTCTAATTTTGCTCTTTGGGGGTTAACTGACAGGAGGATAATGCACAAGGTTGCAGCATACCCAGTGTTTAGAGACTTAAAAATCAGAATATAATTCAAGTGAACTAAAACAAAAATGTTCAAAAAGTCCCTCAACACATTAACTGAGTCCTGGAAGACTGCAGGTGCAATTGTGATCCAAAAAGCCATCACAAGATCTTCAAAATGTCCTAAAGGTGTTAAACACAGCTTTACATTCATCCTCCTCCCTGATATGGACCAAGTGTAAAATGTTTCAGAGGTCAAACACTGGAGAGGCTCCAGAGCAGATCTAACGAGTGACAAAGGATACTTACTCTTCAGGTTACAGTAGTCAGTGCATGGCCTAAATGTTTTTTTTTTCTTAGCCAAAACGAAAAACTCAGCACCTACCGGGGAAGAAGATGGTTTAGACAATAATGTGGAGCCACCCACCAGTATCTCCAAAACTCTGTAATCTTTTGGCTGCAAAGGGCAGGACACTGTGTTTTTTTCTGTGTTTTAAATATGTTGCACTATTTTGCAGTGAAGGCAAACAGGAAATAAGTTAGCGGGCAGTATAGAAGTGTGATCACTGTTTGTTTCCTGATCTAAAGCAGTACTATAGAAGAACACCTAACAGCTCAAGCAGTTATTCCTGCTCACTGAAAACTGCAGAAATAAAGGTGAGTCTTGCTTGTTGTTCATCCTCAAGTTTTTTTGTACTTTTATTGATTTCATGCTTAACTAAAAATACGACTTAACCAGCTCCTGACACATGAGAAGAGAAACAATGTATAATCCTTCTGTACTGCTATCTCAATGCCAACGTTGGCTTCTGACTGTGTTCCAAATGGAAAACCTGTAACACTATAACAAATTTGTCATTGATAAAGGCCCAAGTAATGCTAACTGACCTGAAAATCAACCTTACGCTCATTTGTAGCATTCATTATGAACACACCATTGAACTTAGTGTTGTATATTCAATAATTTAATTCTCTGCACATGGATATTTCTTCATAAATTGTCCACCAATCCCATGTCTTGATAATGATTATATCCAGTTAAATGCTGGTATAGAAAACAGCTTATAATGTTCAGAGTAATGGGTCAGTCAAGAGTCAGTGTTGGATTGCATATGTAGGCTAAACATGAGAGATGACGTCTAACAGTGGTTTCTGTACTTCAACTTTGTCTGCGACACTGTAGGGGAAAGCAACCTGAGACAACTGTACACTGAATAGAATTAAACTTTCAGTAAACTCTTCCAGAAAGTAGCATGTATAAAGAGAGCTTTATTGAATCTTAAAGGCAACATTTAAAACTGGACTTTGATTAACACTAAGAGACTATGAAGGCAGATGCTTTGAAAGATGTCTGAAGGCAGATTTATTTTTCAGCTTTGGGAAAAATGAGTGACTTAAAAAATATGACTTCAACTTTGAGCCAGACGTGTGATGTTGTCGCCACATCAGTCAACTCTTTCTTTATGCTGGTCTACAGTCTGGTGTTTCTGGTATGTTTCCAATCTTCAGATTATGTTCTGTCAGAAATGTTATTAAAGATCGCTGTGCATGCACTAAACTCCTGCCTTCTTCATCTCTGTCCTTTCAGGTGGGTTTACCCCTCAATGGCTTCATCATGAAATTTTACTTTCGTCGTCAGCAGCAGACATCGAGCAGCTTGATGGTCTACATGAAGAACCTGACAGCTGCTGACTTCCTGCTTTGCCTCTCTCTGCCACTGCGAATCACTTTCTATGCCAGCAAGTCTGCCATTGTTCAGCAGCTCTACTGTAGTTTTGGAGCTTCTGCCCTGCTCCTCAACATGTACGCCAGCATCCTGTTCATGGGACACATCGCTGTTAACAGGTAAGTACAATCCCTGTTTCCCTGATCCAAGCATAGACATCTCTTTGTAACTTTCCAAAAGTTAATTCTGTTCATCTGGACGTAGCGTTTTGTCTCTGGAGACGGAAGAAGTCACTTGGATGAGTCACAAACGTTTCTCCCACAAAACGCTACGTCCAGATGAACAGAATCAACTTTTGGAGATTTACTTACCTGGATGATTGCAGGCATTTTAACCATCTTTGTAACCCAGTAATGTCTTCTGCAGATTCTGTTCTGTGACTGATCAGTGAAATTGCATACGGCCTCTTTTCTCTCTTCAGGTATCTGAAGATTGTTCACCCGTCAGGAACTCACATTCTGCAGTCAGTGCGAGCTGCCCACATCATCTCCATGGTCACCTGGGTTTCTCTCCTGGCTCCAGCAGTTATTTACACCATCTTGTTTTTCATCACCCAGAAGCCTCTGAACTCTATCCCCAGCTGCTGTGATCCATTTATTAGTGCATCAATTAGCCTGTTCTTCACAATCATCCACACTTTATCCACCATCATCTTCCTCGTGGTCTTCATATCCATGGTCTTCTTCTACTACAGCACCTCCCGCAGGGTGTTGCAGGCACAGCAGAGGCAGCTGGCCTCCTCTGGCTCCGAGAAGCTCCTGAAGTCTCGCAGGAACATGTTGGTGCTGGTCAGCATCTTCTGTGTTTGTTTTGTCCCCTATCACCTGGTTTGACTTCCCTCAACTTTTTTGACAAGCAATCGCTCTGTTGTTTCAGTCTTGAACTATATAATGGAGGTGACCACGATGTTGGCAGTTTTCAATATCTGTCTGGACCCTGTTGTTTACTTTTTCCTGAGTAAGACTTTTCGGTCCCAGGTGAGGATGGTGTCCTGGAGAGGCAACATTCAACAAGTGAACGAGCAGGAAGGAGCAGCTGGACATTGCTACAGCAGTGAGTTAAGCCAGTAAGCTGTTGCTTTGATTCTGACAGCATGTCATAGAGTCCTCGTGAACCACAGGAGCTTCTGCTAAGCTAAAAGATCAATACAAGCCTGAACTTAATACAACACATGGACACCGTGAATGTCAGCAGTGTTTCATACAAAAAAATATGTGAAAACTGAATTTCTGTGTGTCTTAAAAGGCATTTGAGATATCAACCTTTCAGCATTGATTTGTGTTAAGAACTAAGAACTTAACTGCTAATGTTTATAAAGGAAAAAGATTTTCAACTGTTTTTCTACCCTACTGACTGATTTCACGTTTTTGGTCTGAAGTATAGGAAATGCATTTAATGAAGACGTGTGATGATGTGTACAAATATGACTCTTGTGTTGACACTTCCCTTTTGACTGGCAAAGCTGTGACAACTGCTGACTGTACGGCACTATTTTGCTAAAACAGGACCTTGGTGTAAAGTCTCATATAGATGTAATTCATAAGTCATGTCCGTAAACTTAACAAAAAGCAACGATTCTCTTCTGATCCTGTTTGAATTACGGAGAATTCAGAGAAGAAAAGAAATTCACATTTGGACACGCAGTTCTTATTTTGTAAACTCCATAAAGATGCATGTTTTACAATCATTTCACCTTGAAAGTGGAAGAGTTCAGAGAAATCATTAAAAACCTAAATTACCACAACATTCTTGTATAAAAAGTTTAGGCAATACCTATAAACCACCTTTGTAGTGGTTTTCTAACCCTCAACCTTCCTGTCAGTCAGATTGAAAATGTAACTTGACTATGAAGAGTTTAATTTAGTTCAATCAAGAAAGCTTTGAGTCTTTTTCTTTTGTTTTATGTTTTGTATGTTTGCAGGTTGCTATGTTGTATGACAAGCATGTGAAACCACAACAGTTATTTCCTCTCTTTTTTTTTACTCTGAACCGATGTGCAAAGCTATAGTGAGATTTTTTCACCACAGTGCTGAACATAGCATACTATCGCATACTGTGACAAAGCGTGGGTCTATTTTGTACTTTGAGTCACTGTGTATTCATTTACACCTAAAGTTACAGCACTGCGCTGTGCTTTAGTTTTTTAGAAAACAAAAACCCCATAAATCCAAACACTCGATAAACTTATAAAGTAATGAATTTTGGGTTAATGCAGATGATCCTGCAGTCCTTGACTGAGAATGAAAATAGTCCAAATTCTTTTGGCTCCAGTAAAATGATCAGTGGTGCTCTCACTTAGTGTTGGCTCTCTCTGTGGTATTGTATCACATCCTTTCCCCGTTAAAGTGCACCACGCTGTTTTGCCTAGCTGATCTCTGTACCTGTTTATTTAAAACCTTTAGAATAAGACTCTTTTCATAATGTAATCTCCATGTGCTATATTCAAAGCACACTCTCCTAGCGAGGCACCTGTAGTCACTCTGTGCAAAGGCCCACTATTAGCTTTCCCCAGCAAAAACCAGGCCGACTGGGTGACAGTGAGAAGGAGGGGTAGTCTTAAATAGAAGCCCCCAGTACGCCACCAACATGTTGACATTTCACATCATTTTCTGGCACTCTGTGACACACACACCAAAGAAGAAACTATTCTTATTGCCAGTTCCGTTTTGACAAACCTGAAGTGAGAAACACCAGCAGCCAATTACCAGGGGCCAGCGCACACGGCACCGAATGCAAACCTGAAACTGCAAATAAATGTAAACTTCACAAAATAATAATTCACACAATTCACTAATGGCACTTGCCAAAACAAAGGTGAACTGTAGTTTTCTCTGGTCCCCTCCCCAATTGGACCAGAAGTGACATTTTTAGCATTCTGAGTGAGCTGGTGTTGTCTTTATAGATAACGAAAGTTTGGGGAAGTTTGTGGGTGAAACCTGTGGATATTCAGAGATGGAACCAGGAGCAAAGTTGCAGTTTCTCTTCCTCTATCATCCCAGGAAAACACTATCCTAGAGAAACTGCAGGTGGTGCTGTTGCAGAAGAGATATGATGATCAACCTAAAGATGATGGTGTGGCTGGCATGGCTGATTTTGATGAACAGGCTGACTAATGCACTTAAAACTCAAAGGGCACCAGGGGAGAAATCTTTAAAACCATAATAGCCTCAGACCTCAAAGATGCCCCCACTCCCTTCTTTTTTACTTTAGATCACAGGCAGATTTTCAAATGAAGAACCTGAGATCAACTCGAACCATGGACGTGGAAGTGCTTTGCTTTGTTGCTGATGATAGATTTTCTGCTCGTGGATTGTTCTTGTAAGATAATGTGAGATCATCTAAGAAAAAACTGCACACAGGTGAAGTAAGTATTATATATAAACAACCTGTTGACCACATCTGATCTAAAAATGACATCAGGGTTTTCTGTGGTGTGTTGAGACAGTCTAGCAGTGACGTCAAACAGAAAATAAGTATGAGTGCAGGTTAGCGGTGTGGTCTCTGTGTGTTTCCTGATCTTTAACAATACAGTTAAATTGAGAAGGCATGACAACTCAAGCAGCCTCTCCTGCTCACCGAAGTCTGCGAAAACACATGTGAGTCTTGCTGGGTTTTTTTATGAAACATACTCTGAAATCATATATATTTTTATACATACCTATGCAGGAGTGTTTATATACTGGAGTTACAATGTTAAGCAAGTGACCCACATAGTTAAATTGTTTATGACCCACATAATCAGGTGCATCACTGCACACTGGTGATGCGCAGCGGTTGCTTTAACCTACTAATTTAGACTATGGCAGTTTTATGGGTTATGCTTACAGTTGGTAGAGTTTGGCTGATTTAATGCATCTGGTGGGGGTTTGTGTGTCCTCGTCTTAATCTTTTTTTGTCTTTGTTAGTTTTTGACGCACATGTGCTTAAAGCTTTTCACCCAGGATTGCTTTGCTTTGTCTTCTGTGATGTTCTGTTTTGCTCTACATATGGCTCTGTTCAGTAAGCTCTGTTTCAAGAACTCTGCTCTGTTCCAGAGGATCTTTTTGAGAGGTTTGATTTTAATTGGATTTAAAAAGCTGAATCCACAAATGATGTGCTGGATAAAGTTCATCATATTGGTCTTAAAATTGTGACCTGACACTCATCCTTAAATCTTTTGTACTTCTGTTGAATTCCTGCTTAACTTTACTCCTGTAATGGGAAAGACAGACAGCCGCCTCAGCACTACAGCTGGTTTCTGCCAGGCCCAAGGCATCCTGCTGCCAAGTTTACTGACAATCTTACAGTCATATGTGGAGTTCATTATGAAAAATCTGTGATTAGCACATAATTATATTCATATTGAACAATGATACATTAAGTAATTTTTCTGCTGCACACCAGTGTTTCTTCCACAAAATGCATATAGAGTGGTCTGAGCCCAGACTTCTCAACCTCAAAGCTCTGATTACAAGTTCTGATCAAATTGTGCAAACAACAATGGAGGTGGAGTATTAAGAAATACGTGAACACAGTAAATCTAAAATTATGATCTGAAAACGTATTATTTGGCAACATCAACAAGTTTCATCTTCTTGGCAAGAAAAGTACAGGATTGGAGATAACAATGACATACTCCATACCCATTATATTTTTGACCATTAACATAAATATCTGGTTGCAACATTTGTTTACATTTCCGATTAAATATACTCAGTGGAACATCTGCGCCAATGCAAAACAAACACAGACTGAATTAATCTCATGTTACAGGTTTGATAAGAAGAAAAACAATTACTGTCCCCAGAAAGTTGGGTACATGTCGGTAATTGACTGCACAAGTGTGTTACACAGAATGCACCGTAAGACAAATGTTTTGAATGGAATTGAATTGTCAGTAAATACAAATATCTGCCTTAAAGAGGGATGTTGCCACGGACAGTGGTGCAAACTAGTGATGTGTCCTGTGTGTCGAAGCTTCGAATCGTGTGTCGAGTAATCTCCGGGGAGTTTTTGTGAAGCGCGTGTCGAGGCTTGCTTTGATTACGTATGCAGTGACGTTCCGAGGCCTCGCGGGCTGTCCGTACCACGTGACTGATTCAGGAACTGGCTCGCCGGTTCGCACCAGATTCGAAATAAAATGGGCAGCAAAACACAGCTGATTCCCCATCACACTGTGTTGTGGAATTAGATTACGTACGTGCTACATATTTTCTTGAGCATTTCTTCTTCGATGGAACCAGCAAGGAAGAGATTTTTTCATTTCATCTCTCCTAATAAAGTACCTATGCACACAGTAATAAATATCACGAATGATAAGTACCATAATATAAATCAACAACACTACAGATTCTATAATCTGATTTCTGTCTTTTAGTTTTTTAAAAAGTGAAGCGCCACACACTAGTTTGTGTCATTATCCAGATGTACATAAGCATGATTACACAGGGTAGTAAAAGGGTAACAAAAGCAGCATCTCCAAAAACACCCTCCGCTCCCCAATTCCTGGTAACTCACAAACATACTCAGCTTAGCAGGATTGGCTATAATCACGACAGTGTTCTTGGTCCACAGCTATACTAACGAGTTTTGCGTTAAGGATCTAGCGCCGACTAGAGCTCAGCCACCCTCTTAAATAGGGCGCTCTTGACGAGGCCATCAGCTGCAGCTGGTGATGGCTGATGAGCGGCAGGTGTGGCAGCCTCCACTGTAGGAACACATCTGGGAGCGCAAACGTACATAAACACACAAACAGGGAGACGGAGGAAGAAGAGAGAAGATACAACCAAAACACTACACATGGAACAATAAACAGAAATACATGAGCCCTGGATCCCTAGACCCAGGCCATGACAGATGTAGTGGATCTCAATGCAAAATATTTATAATTTGTTTAAATTTGATTTGACATAACAAACTAAGAGTCTACCAAGGTCGATCCTTCTGAGTATTTATGTCCCCCAAACCATCAATGTGTCTTTTAGACCCCATCCTACAAGACTGTTCAAGAAAGTACTACGATTAATTAATGTTTCAATCTGATCAACCTATCTCTGTTAATTATTTAATCTCCACAGGCCATCAGTAGTTAAACAGCAATCACTTTACCTAGCTGTTACAGCTAATTATAGGCCAATCTCCAACTTTCCTTTCATATCAAAAATCCTTGAAAGAGTAGTTGTCAAACAGCTAACAGATCATCTGCAGAGGAATGGTTTATTTGAAGAGTTTCAGTCAGGTTTCAGAGCTCATCACAGCACAGAAACAGCTTTAGTGAAGGTTACAAATGATCTTCTTATGGCCTCTGACAGTGGACTCATCTCTGTGCTTGCCCTGCTAGACCTTAGTGCAGCATTCGATACTGTTGACCATAATATCCTATTAGAGCAATTAGAACATGCTGTAGGTATTACAGGTATTGCGCTGCAGTGGTTTGTATCATATCTATCTAATAGACTCCAATTTGTGCATGTAAATGGAGAGTCCTCTTCACACACTGAGGTTAATTATGGAGTTCCACAGGGTTCAGTGCTAGGACCAATTCTGTTTACATTATACATGCTTCCCCTAGGCAGCATCATTAGAAGACATAGCATACATTTCACTGCTATGCAGATGACACCCAGCTCTATCTGTCCATGAAGCCAGATAACACACACCAATTAGTTAAACTGCAGGAATGTCTTAAAGACATAAAGACCTGGATGGCCGCTAACTTTCTGCTTCTTAATTCAGATAAAACTGAGGTTATTGTACTCGGCCCTAAAAATCTTAGAAATATGGTATCTAACCAGATTCTTACTCTGGATGGTATTACCTTGGCCTCCAGTAATGCTGTGAGGAACCTTGGAGTCATTTTTGACCAGGACATGTCCTTCAAAGCAAATATTAAACAAATATGTACGACTGCTTTCTTCATGTTTTGCAGTAAGTCCAAAATTAGAAATATCCTGTCTCAGAGTGATGCGGAAAAACTAGTAAATGCATTACTTCTAGGCTGGACGACTGTAATTGGTTATTATCAGGTTGTCTGAAAAACGCAGTTCAGATAAAGTGGTATAGTTTGCATTGGCTCAGGTAAACCTGACCCCTCTTTTAGTTACAGTACAATAAGTGTAGGCTGCTGGGGGATTCCCTTGGTCCTAGTGTTTCTTCTTTAGTCATCTTTTTCAGTTAATATGTGTTCACACACCTTTCTGCATTTAATCATTAGTTATTGATAATCTCTGGCTCTTTTTAACTACATTTCTTTGTCCTGTCTTCATCTGCACACCTGCAACTGGTCACAGCAGATAGTCGCCCCTCAGAGATCCTGGTTCTATTAGACGTTTATTCCTGTCACTGTCTCCAAAGCGCTTCCTAACAGGGGTAATGTGGTTGTTGGAGTTTTCTTTGTATTATTTACCTTACAATATGAACTCCCTTGAGGCAGCTGTTGTTGTGATTTGGTGCTATAAACATACATTGGATTGAACTGAATCTTTTTCAAGATGAAACTTGCATTTATACGCAATGTATTTATTATTTATTTTTCAGCTCCACAAACATGGATGGCCCCAACAATTTGACTTCCATTTTGAACATGACCTGTCATCCGGTTGTCCCATCAGTTAACCCTTTCTTTATGCTGGTCTACAGTCTAGTGTTTGTGGTAAATTTTCAGTTTACATTTTTTTAGAAATTGGTATAAGGTTCTCTGTGCATCTACCAAAGTCCTGTCATTTCCATCCTCTCTTTGTCATTTCAGGTGGGTTTACTCCTTAATGGTTTCATCATGAAGTTTTACTGTTGTCGAGTTCGGCAGCAGGCATCGAGCAGCTTGATGGTCTACATGAAGAACCTGACAGCTGCTGACTTCCTGCTCTGCCTCTCTCTGCCACTGCGCATCGCCCACTATGCTAGCAGCTCTCTCATCATTCAGCAGCTCTACTGCACAGTTGGAGCTTATGCCGTGTTCCTCAACATGTACGCCAGCATCCTGTTCATGGGGTACATTGCTGCCAACAGGTAAGGAACCTTTACTAATTTCAGACTGTATTTCTTGTCATCATTGTTAATTTCAAAGCACAGACATCTCTCTATAAGTCAATAATGTCTTCTGAAGATTTGGCACCACTGTGACTGATTAGTGAATTTTTCTACACCTTCCTTTCTATTCTCTCTCCAGGTATCTGAAGATAGTCCATCCTTCAAAAACTCACATTCTGCAGAGAGTACGAACTGCCCACATCATCTCTGTGGTCACTTGGGTTTGTCTCATTATTCCAGCAGTCACCAGCAACAGCCTGTTTTTCATCACCCAGAAACACCTGAACGTCACCCTGAGACGCTGTCGTCCCCTATTTAGTTCATTGGTCAGGCTGGTCCAAAAAACCGTCCATATCTTCTCTGTTATCATCTTCCTCTTAGTCTTCATATCCCTGGTCTTCTTCTATAACGGCATCTCCCGCAGGGTGTCGCAGGCACAGCAGACACAGCTGGCCTCCTCTGGCTCTGAGAAGCTGGTGAAGTCTCGCAGGAACATGTTGCTACTTGTCAGCATCTTCTGTGTTTGTTTTGTGCCCTATCACCTGTTTCGACTCCCCTATACTTTTCTGTCGGGAAACTGCTCTGCTGTTAAGGTGTTGTACTACCTGAAGGAGGCGGCCACCATAGTGTCGGTTTTCAACGTCTGCCTGGACCCTGTTGTTTACTTTTTCCTCTGTAAGACTTTTCAGGCCCAGGTGAATCGGAGTATGGCCTCCATAAGAGTCAACGTTCAATAAGCAAATGCGGAGAGTGTGACGTAGGCCAGTCCACTGGCCGTCACAAGAGTGACAGCATAAAGCATAATTTTTTTTTCGAGAGTGAGATGAGACCAGTAAAACCAGTATCATGTATGCCAAGCCCTCACATACTAGAGAACTTTCTGTGGCGCTCAGAGATCAATGCAGAACAAATCAGCCCAAACACACTCCCACACACAGAGCATCAGTTTATGTTGCCAACTTTCAGCTATTAGTCTGTGCCAGTTTTAGCAAACAGAAACGGAACCAGTCTGTGGTTAAATTTCTACAAACAATATCCAATGTGTGAAATCTGAATTTCATTGTTTATGAACAAAATTATTTTAACATTTATATATAAAAACTGAAGTGAAAATTACTGCTGAAGCATTTCGTCCGCAGCAATTTTTATGATTCATGACGAGAAGCAAAACATAGGCAATGCCTCAAGAAGAAGAAAATATAAGGTTTCCAGCCTGTTTTGCTACTTTAATAATTTTTCATATCTTATTTAGAAGTTTTGTTCTTCCGGGTAGAAAATAGTTTAATTCAAGACAAAACAAGTGTTCCTCTGCAATTAGGAGTCATAGCTCTACATTACTAGAGGGGGTCCACACAGGAATCCTTGGAGAGCAAGCAAAAGACTTCACCTGTGCCTTCAACACATTATAATACACATTTATGCAGGTCATGTTTAAATAGCAGTAGTATAAAATGCCCTTTCTACGGTGGCCCCTAGAGACAAAGCACGTACAAACTTGCAAACTCCAAAACACTTGCAAACTCCAAAGCACTTGCAAACTCCAAAACACTTGCAAACTCCAAAACATTTGCAAAATCCAAAGCACTTTCATACTGAGGGACACTCAGTTCCTGGTTAACAACTGAACCTTCTCCAAGATCTTCCCATATGGCGTGCAGTAAATGCAGTCTGAGTGCTCATGGCTTGCCCATCGTCAATCATGTCTGCCAGCCAACAGCTGTAACCGCTTTCTTTCTTCCTCGATAAGCCAGGTTCAAGCTCTGACCAGGCAGAACTCTGTTGTCATGGTTCCTGTTTAATGTTATTGCTTGTCTAAATGAGTTGACTTATCAATTCGCCTCTAAGGAGTGTTGAAGGACCCAATAAATGTTCTAATGGTAGTGACCTATACCTTTAACAGATTGCAAAGCATTCTGGGTGAGCATGTTGAACAACAGAGACCAACACTGAGCTCTTTCTATAGTTATAAACCACAACGTTTAAAAGTAAGCGAACCGATCTACTGCACACATGGCTTAGCTTTTAACCTTTCTTCTTTCCACCTCACGCTAACACGTAGCTCAAACTATCTTTACTTCTGATTTGTCTTCTTTCAAATGTTTCGATGCTATAGTTCTTAAATCAATAAGTCGTTACCCTTCAGTTGTTCTGTGTTTTAAGATCAGTAAAGTGAGTCAGTTTCTTTGACGTGGACTGTGTTTTTTCAGCCTGCAGTTTGTCTGTGTAACAGATACTAACTCTAGCTGTGTGGTTGTACAGTTTCCTGTTTCGAATCAAAACTTAGCTGCTCACATTTTACTGCGGGGTAAAATGTGTGGGTGTAGGACACGAAAAATGTCCTACACCCCCCCCCACACACACACACACCTACACACATAAACTATTTTTACCCAGCTGCCGAAACATTTTGGCATTTTAAAGTAAACTAAATATATTCTATAACTTAAATACAGTTGGTACATTGCAATAAACCAACATGTATGAAAATCACATGTCAGCTTTAATTCTGTATAGACCGCAGAGTCCACAGATGTACATGCACTGGAAGGCAATATGGCTGCTGCAACAGAAGCAGTTACCAGTGCCAGTCCCTCTTCCCTCTTTAATGGTTTTATTTCAACCCTCAACTTAGCCTGCTTCCTTTCAGCCAGACTCGTAGTTCGAAGTGAAAGATGAACTGATAAAATCTTTATTGAGGTATTCAGTAATCATAACTGGATGTTCAATATATTTAAAGAGTCATTTAGAAAACTTTACCTGCTCTTTATCAGTTGAATTGACAGGACAACATTGGAGCTTTGCATGAAGTTCAGATTTACAGCAAACGTGAATGCACCAAAAATAAATGAACACTTGTGTGATCTTTAATGTTTTGTGTGTTTGTATGTTGCACTTCTTCCTGCACCGAGGGAATCACTTGATAAAACCTGTTACTGTGGATCATATTTAAGCCTCTTTGTGGCATTGCTCCACCAAATGATCATGCTACTTCACCAAATGTATTTATCTTTATTGTGAGCAACATGTGAGCTGAAATGAAATAATGTTCAGGGTTTATGCTCATATTTTAAGATTTACGATACATGTTAACAACTCATAAATCGTTATCAGGAAGTGGTTTCAAAGTCTGAGACGGGTGTCAGACTCATTTTACATGGCGGGCCACATATAACCACAGAAATATCTATGGTAGAAAGTTAAAAAACAGAATTTCTTGTGGAATGTTTTCAACACCAAACACAACTGTAGACTGGTGCATAGTAAGCAACAAATAATGGAGAAAATAGAGATTTTTGATTGGAAATTGGTCTCAAAGCATACTGAGAGACAGAGCTGTGCAGGAAGTGAGATTTTATCTTGGTGAAAGTAAAATTCATGATGTTTTTCAAATATCGAGCCCAATTTTGATCTTCTTTTTCTGTTAGTTCAGGGAATTTTGGTCAGACAGTGATAAAAAGTTTGGGTAGTTTGACAGCATGTCCATGTACGTCTATCATGTCCATCTTTTTTCAGAGTCTGTGTACCTGCTCTTTAATCGTTTGCTGTTTTGGCTTTTTGGTGGTTGTTGATTCTGACGTTTCTGTGGATACCACATGTGTCTATATTTAAATAACAGATCAGTGACACATCCTGTTAAACTAGATGTTCTTCCTCTCACCCCAAAAGGTTCAGCAATTCATAACTTTATAAATTCTGCTTTCAGCTTTGTCTCTAGTATCACTGAAATGCAGCCAGATGCTCATTTTATGTTTCCACTCGTTTCTTCACCTTTTTCCGACGTCCCACTCTGTCTTTGCATGTGATTGGCTGCATTGTGCGCCCATCAACATAAAGCCCCGCCCCTGCCTGCATGGATTCTCAGCAGGGCTGGAGATTCAGCTCCTACATACCTAATTTGAAAAGAAAAGTCTGTGACTGTGGGTCAGCCGGATTGCCCGACACTCAAACACCCACCTGTGCCTCGGGTTTACTTCCTGAAAACTTCTGAAACGTCTGCTCATCTTTCCGGGTTTACAGAGCAGCAGCAGCTATGGGAGCACAGAGAAAACCCAACACAGACCTCTAGCATGACCAGATTGGACTGCATGAACTGCGCTTCAGTAAAACAAAGAAAAGACAGGTGGCGTGAGCTAAGCCGTCACAAGTGCAGCTCAGTGACGTGTTATTAGTGACACAGCCACAGACTTTGCTGAGACTCTTCTTTGATATCAGTTACCACACTAAACACTTCCTGCTGGATCTCTTTCAGATTAAAAGGTTATTTGAAATGAGGTGACTGCAATACTTTTAATGTGAAATTAAGAGAGGAAGTGCTGCGTTTTATTCTTTGCACTCTGACATCGTGCAAGAGCGGATGTGGGTTTTCCTGTAATAAATTACTAAAATATTATTTTAAATGGGTAAAAAATACAAGTGCATATATGAAACAGTATCATCGTGTTAGCGTTTAGAAATGTTCTTCTTCTTCAAATAAAAAAATACTGAATTTGTTCTCTTTGTGCCGTGTTCAGTTGAATGTTGGTTTAAATGTTTCTTTTTGATATCAAAATCTGACAGTGACATCAAAAGCACTGTGGTGATTTGCTGCCACCTGCTGCCTGCTTCCTGTCACTGCTCAGGTTGTCCGTCTCCGAGAGGAAACTGTGGAGCTACATCAGAAAACTAACTGTATGATATGACCGTGATCCATGATGAGTCTTGGGTGGGGTGGCTCAGTAGTGAATATGGGGATTGTTGAGTGAAGACAAAGTCCTTTAGCCAGGTCAAGTCAGCATACTGGGGCAAACTGCAGATCCTTTGCCTGAATTCCTTCTACCTCTCGGAAAAAGGAAAAATCCACCGCCCACGGAGCTGATTCTCAAAATCCTCAAAATTTACAAAACAAAATCTGCTGGGCCCACTCTGGTCAGAGTCTGCTGTCCGGATCATGTGGAGCTGAATGCAGATGACAGTCGCAGGACCAATGAGTCGACATAAAGTGAGACATTTATTAAGGCTAATTGTCATGATAAAAGAAAAAACAACAAAAAGTAACAAACAACCTAAACTGGGAAATAAAATAAAAACGACACGTGACATGTGTAACAGGAAATAAGTGCTGGTTAGCGGTGTGGTCATCATTTCCTGATCTACAGCAGCACTGTTACACCAAGAGCACAAAACAACTGAAGCAGCTTTTCCAGAAACACAGGTGAGTCCTGCTGGTTAATCATCCCTGAATCGTTTGTGCTTATACTGAATTTATGTTTGACTTTAAAGATGACTTAACATTCCCTGACCTGGGGACCAGAAACCTTAAAATCAACTCCACACAGCTGCCTCAGCACCACTGCTGCCTCTATCAGGGTGCATATGTAATGACACCATTACAAATTTCTCACTGACTAAGGCTTAGGTGTGTCCTGGTGCCACGTGGTGTAATAGTCATCCTTACACTTATATATGTGGTTCATAATGAACAGTCTGTCATTAGCCCATCATTACATTCAGTGGTGTGTGTTCAGTGATCCAACATTCAGTCATTCTTCTGCTGCACAAAAGCGTTTCCTCCAAAAAATACATGTACGGTTATGCGAGCAGTGAACCTCAAAGCTCTGCTCATCTGTGCTGAGCAAAGTTGTAGAAAACGGTTTAACAGTTGAACCACTTTAATGCTGTTGTTACAGCCACACTGCAAAATGAGCTGTGGGATGGTGGGGGGCAGGTGTAAAAGGCATGCAGTGCTTATTTAGCACATGTTTCAACAACGATCAAGAAAAAAACAGAGGTGGGGGAGGAGGACCAGGTGGCTGAGCCAAATTAGAAAACTCAATAATAAAACAAAACTGGTTACAGCTTCTCGAAAGGTCATGTCTATCTACAACCAGTTCAGTCAAAACCATACACATGTGGCATCAACCGCATAGGGTAGTGTTTCTAACATGTGTCTGTCTATGTGCTTTATATGTATAGAGCAGCGGTCCCCAACCCCCGGGCCTCGGACCGGTACCGGTCCGCGAGAGTTGAGGCTCAGGTGTGAAATGTATAGTTTTCAGGGTTTTTATCGGTTTTCAGCGTTATTTTGTTATCGTTTTTATTGTTTACTCGGTTTTCCTGGATCTTTTCACATGTGTTATGAATAAATCTTCTTTTTTTCGGTACCGGTACTAGTTTTATTTTGTTGTATTTATCCACGACACCTTAAAGGCCGGTCCATGAAAATATTGTCGGGCATAAACCGGTCCGTGGCGCAAAAAAGGTTGGAGACCGCTGGTATAGAGTACCCCAGAATTAACCTACACAGCTGCCCACAATAAAGACGCTACTAATACATAGAAAACAGGAGCTGCCCCCTTTGTAATGATCCCTGGTGAGTGATTGGTCGCCTTTGTCCAGATCAGCCAATACGCATGTACCAGTCAATTTTGAAAGGTCTAGCAGGTGGAGGCTCGAGGCTCTACACCTGGAAGACAAGAGAGTGACAGAACAACCAGTTGAATATAAAACTGGGTTCTGAAAACTAAGAAGGAGCTCCTGATGAGATTCATATCAACAAATGTAATCCTCATGGCATGCTGTCTAAAGCTACGTGCAGGATCTGAGAAAACAGTGAAATATTTAGCACTGTGCTGTTCTTAAAGAAGACATGAAACGCTACACATTTAAAGAGTAATTTAATTCGTTGAGCCCTGCTCTTTATGAACTGACATAAAGTTTATGTTTAGTCTGAAAATTTTTAGCACCATCTTCTGTTAGTACAGAACATCATGTGGTTGGTTGGTTGTAGCTAATAGACTTACATTAGTTTATGTTAGCTAACTAGTGACCGAATCAATTACTCAGAGTAAAATAAGGAAACTAAAACTAACAATCAGTTTACAGGATCACTTTAGTGCTGAAACAGTGAGTTTGATGTTCAGAAATATTCAGAAGATATAGTGTCCACTTTCATTGCCCGTCTCTTTAGTAAGTAGCAGAAACATTCAGCCATAACTGAATTTAACTGACCAGAAGATGACATTTATCAAAATCTCTGAGGGATTTACGGGATCTCAACATTATATTTAAAATTAGTTTTACCTAAAAGAATATGAAGGCGTATCCTATCAAAGAGAGATCTTAATGAAGGCAGATTTATTTTTCAGCTCCAGAAACATGAATGAACCAATAAATGTGACAGATGGCCAGACCTGTGATTATGTCAACACATCAGTCAACTCTTTCTTTATTCTGGTCTACAGTCTGGTCTTTCTGGTGAGTTTTAAATCTTCAGATTGTGCTCTGATGGAAACGAGGTTCTCTGTGAATCTACCAAAGTCCTGTCGTCCTCTCTGTGTCGCTTCAGGTGGGTTTACCCCTCAATGGCTTCATCATGAAGTTTTACTTTTGTGGAGCTCAGCAGCAGGCATCGAGCAGCTTGATGGTCTACATGAAGAACCTGACAGCTGCTGACTTCCTGCTCTGCCTCTCTCTGCCACTGCGCATCACCCACTATGCCAGCAGCTCTGTCATCATTCAGCTGCTCTATTGCACAGTTGGAGCTTCTGCTTTTTTCCTCAACATGTACGCCAGCATCATATTTATGGGGTCCATTGCTGCTGACAGGTAAGGAACCTAGTAAAACCAGAATAATGTGTTAGTTATGAACCCTGTGCTCCAGATCAAAGTGTAGAAATCTCCTTTGGACTTAATAATTAATTGACCGGCCCACCAGGTATTAAAGCCATAGAGCCTTTGAATGAAAACAAACGCTGTTGTGACAGTGATGTACAGTCTTGTTGGTATATGTATGATTTCTATACATTTTACATCAGATACAAACTTTAGTTGTAACATTCAGATAATCATTTAATAACAGCCAGACATTTTAAATGAGAATAAGAAAGTATTTCTTTGTGCCCTGCCTTTCTCCTGCCTCCTGTCTCTTCTCGCTAGGTATCTGAAAATTGTTCATACTTCACAAATGCACATGCTGCAGACAGTACAAGCAGCAAACATCATCTCCATGGTCACCTGGATTTTTCTTCTGGTTCCTGCCATCACCTACACCATCCTGTTTTTCACCAGCCAAGAACCTCGGAGTTCAACCCTGAGCCGCTGTGGTTCCCTCTTTAGTGCATCAGTCAGCCTGGTCTTCAAAATAATTCACATCAGTTGCACTATCATCTTTCTCGTAGTCTTCATATCTTTGGTCTTCTTCTACTACAGCATCTCCCGCAGGGTGTTGCAGGCACAGCAGAGGCAGCTGGCCTCCTCTGAGAAGCTGGTGAAGTCTCGCAGGAACATGTTGGTGCTGGTCAGCATCTTCTGTGTTTGTTTTGTGCCCTATCACCTGGCTCGACTTCCCGACACTTTTCTTTTGAACAGCTGCTCTGTGGGTCCAGTGTTGTTCTACCTGAAGGAGGCGGCCACCATGGTGTCAGTTTTCAATGTCTGCCTGGACCCTCTTGTTTACTTTTTCCTCAGTAAGACTCTTTCGGGCTCAAGTGAGAAAGGCGTCCAGGAGGACCAACATTCAACAAACGAACAAGCAACAGGTCAAATTGTGAGCTGTGAGGAAAACAATGAACTTTATTAAATGTGTGAAATGTGAGTTTTAGTTTGTCTAAAATTCTGTTTTAATAGTTACACATGTCTGGATGACTGCGTCACTTTTTAGCACTTTTTATTTTTGATAACAAAAAATTAAATATAGCTAATATCTTCATTTCTTTTCCTTATAAAAAAAAAATCCAGCATTCACAATCATTTTTTGCTTTACTGACATCTTATTTCTCAGTTTTGTTAATAAGAAATAAGAAATTTATAAATAAGGATAAAATGAGAGTTGATGTGTTCACATGTTAAACTGGTGCTTTCCTCAGTCTGTGAGCTGCTCCAGACTCCTTCAACTTGCTTCAGAAAGGCTTGTATCAACATTTTATGCACTATCAGTGCCCGAGGTTATAACAGGTATTAAAGGACTCTGGTTGTTCTGATTTTCATCGTCTGACCAACTGAAACCAAAGCTGCTCTCCATCCATCCATCCATTCGCTTCCACTGATCCTTTTCAGGGTCACGCCGCTGGAGCCTATCCCAGCTGTCATAGGGCGAGAGGCGGGGGCCTGGACAGGTCGCCAGTCTGTCGCAGGGCCAACACACAGGGACAGACAACCATTCGCACTCACATTCACTCGCACATTCACACCTATCGGCAATTTGGATTAACCAATTAACCTATCCCCACAAGCTGCACGTCTTTGGACTGTGGGAGGAAGCCGGAGTACCCGGAGAGAACCCACGCAAACATGGGTAGAACATGCAAACTCCACACAGAAAGACCCCGGCCTGATGGTGGAATTGAACTCAGGACCTTCTTGCTGTGCGGCAACAGTGCTAACCACTGTGCTCTCTTTTTATGAATATAAACCACAAAGCTCAAAAGTAACTGCATCATTCCACTGCACACATGGGTTACCTTTTAACCTTTCTGCTTTCCGCCTCACACTAAAAAGTGACAGCTGGCTAGCTGATATTTTTGTGTGTGATCAAATCAGCAGTCTGTTGCTCCTCTGGTTCAAATTCTTCAAAAGGCATTGTCTTTTTTTAATATTTCATCCTAGCTGCTACTACTAACGATCTTTTCAAAGAGAAGAAAACTAAGTGTGAATACAATTAAAAAACCTGAAATGCTGAGTTTTGGTCAGAAATTCACATGCACATACCTGGTTTGTCACACATTTTGTTTTGCTTGGAGTTCACTTGGAGGTGCATCATACAAGGCTAAGAACTCAAGGAGACAAAGTGTGGTGGAGCGTGGTCTTCGGTGTGACTGTGGGGACGGCAGATGCACCAGAGCAGCATCCACAATCACACATTACTGGCATAGATAGACTGAACCAAGTCTTCTCACTGCTGTTGTTGGTGTGTGCTTTGCTGTGAGCGGAAAAGCTGCAGTTGTCTGTGTGAATAATGCAAGTGGTGTAACTTGCTTCATTCACCCACTCTGAGTAATGATAAAAACGCTATATAAGAACCAGTCTGTTTGTTATTTACACAAATATCAAAGCTGAATCTCTCTCTATTCCACTTTTCTCAACACCTGCCATGATGTTGAGAGAAGAGTAAGGTTGCTAGCATAGCTGAAGATTGAGGTGACGTTTGCAGTCACCTTTTAAGCTAATGTTAATTGGTAGGCCCATGAACCCGCTACACAGGAAGTCTGGTTCAGCTCCTTGTAGAAGAAGTTCTAATCCCTGATCCTATGAGCCGATGTGGGTGGGAGGACTCACACAGCCTGACTGCCTGACATCTGCGTGTCTTCCCTGCTCACCCTGATATGAAGAAACCTGAGTAGTCTCGCGGGTCAAATCGTATCAGTCACACCTACTATGGCAGCTCCCCTGTTGATCATGGCACTTTGTTTTTTATCTGACTTGGTTTCAGAGTCTGGACAGCAGGCCCCAAAGATAGATATTACTTGGACAGGTTAGAGCAACCTATTTGAGCTATTTGGACAAATATAGATTAAAAGTTGTATATATATATATTGTTTCATTAAAGGTTAAAAAAATGGATGTTCATTATTTAGACTTTTTTGTCTAGAAGATTGTATTAAAGCAACTTAGAGCAAAACAAAAGCAAAAATGATTTTAGAAAAGGATGATAAAATCACATCAATTCTACTTATTTATTTAATCCACTCTAAGCTGATGATTATTTTGTTCTTTGGAGGGAGATAAATTGGTGGTGATATGGAAAAAAAAATGTTTTCCTCCTCAGTGCTCTGTGGAAATATTCGGCAAAGCAGGATTCCTTGATAGATCCCACATCTTCTCAAACGTATACTTTTGCTTTTCCACAGGGAAAACCTTCGAAATATCCCGTCTGGATTGTGACTAACTAATGTTCAGATTTTAATTTTCACAAAGGAAAAAAAAACTACAACCGTAGCTGAACAAACAAGTTATTGTTGGCACTTCTGCAATCAATATACTCTGAAATAAAAGATTTAAAGGATGAGACAGCTCAGCACAGCATGTTATTAACTTCACACATGAAGTGGTTCAGTCCAGTCAGACTTCAGTTTTGCAGCCACCGTCCCCATCCTCCTTCAACTGGTTGTCATGGTAACTCTGGACCTTCCTCCAACGAATCCTGAAATCTGTTGCACTCCTGGCTCCACCCAGAGTTTCTACCTAGAAACAAAACCTGTGTGTTAACATTAACTTCAAATTTGAAAACCTAATTTTTATTTTTTTTATTAGTTTTGTCTACTTTGCTTTTGTTTTCCCGCAGTACCACGTCCTATCACATACCCCGGCTGTGCTCTCTTTTAAAAATTTTTTTTACTATTTTAAAGGGAAAAACCTCAGTCACTTGGATCAGTGTTTGTTATTCCATAACTGCATTTTGAATGTGACAAGTCTACCAGTCCCCTATGTAATTCATAAATATTGTTTTGGTTCTGACTATTTTGCTCTTTGTCATTTGATTGACTTCTACAGTAGCCTGATATGGTTAATGGTAACATGAGTGATATCAAAAATCATCAGCAACCCAAAATTAGCAGCCAAAGGGTTCAGTCTGCAGCTCAACACTCTCATGTGAACCTACAGTCTCCCCCTCCAGTCTCTCTTGTCCTCCTACTCCTTTCAAAAGCAAAACAAAGCAAAGCAAAGCATCCACCCTTTCCTTAGCGGTGTGTTGAATTGTTTGTCAACATTTACTCATCCTAACCTTGCTCCAGTCTTTGTCTCAGTGTCAAGTCAGTCAACACTTTAGTCCACATCGTCAGTCCAGTCACACATTCACTCACCCGCATTCACACAAGATATTGCTGATAGTGGAGACTCACACACAACCTATTCCAGTCTCCATCACCTGCAAAATCATGTCATCATTTTATAACAAAAAAAATGTTTATGATTTTAGACTGGATTGACCCGCTGCATTTCTTTTAGACAGGAACTCACACTCTGGTCGGATCCCCATAGGTAGCCTTCTCCTCAGCCCATTGTAACAATGGTTTCCAATCATGAGTATGTGGCGAGAATAAGGCACGGCGGGACCACGGAGTATCATTCAGAGCCATCTTTATTTACATCTCACCACAACACCCCCAAACCCCTGAGTCCCCGTGTTTTTAACTAGGCGGGCGTGATTAAGGATGCCGCGCAGGTGCGACCGCCCTCCCTGCACGGCACCGCAGACCACGCCCCACCACAGAGTACTTTGACCTTACTTTGTCAGCAGGCAGAGGTTTGTAAGAGGGGAGTGAGCGCATGGATCAAGGCAGGATAGCAGCAGGAGAGACCAGTTATGGGGCTGTGGTTAACTGCAGGCTGGCTCAGATTATGTTGCGTGGAGTTGACCAGGGACAGAGACAACAAGGTTAGTACTAATCTTTCGAGAACAAGAAATATGAGAAACCGACACAAAATTTCAATTTCAAACATTTTATTGTCCCACAAGGGGAAATTAGGATTTTTCAAACAATTAACAATAGAATGAGCCTTCCAGAGCAGATTTGTGTTATAAATGGCTGAATTTCAATATTGCCAATGCAGTGAAATTTTGCTAGCAGTTTTTACCAGAAGTCCCAACTGATTCTTATTCTTCACAGTCAAGGTATTGAACCAGGTAGCGATACAAAAACATAGTGGATTAAATAAACCTTCTATAAAACAAAGACAACATCTCAAATGAGACATTACTCTGCACAATCCCAATATCAGCAGTTAATACTAGTGCAGTAATAGTAAACAAGAGGACTTCCCAAATCAATAATCATGTCTTTAGTTTTAGACACATTGAGTGAATAGAAGGACTCACCACACCGAGCCACAAAATCTGTCACCAGTCTTTCTATTTTATTATTATCTCACAACACTTGTTTCTTCAGCTACCATGTCTCATGTGGACTTTACAGTGTCTACAGTCTCAGATCAACACATCCCTGCCCTCCAGCACAATCAGCAGCAGGGGCCGCGACTCCTCAACAGCAACATTGTACCCTTTAGGTAAAACATAGAATATGCATGCTTTGCATTGTTCCCACATGATGTCAGTGATTGTATGATACAATTCCACATTAGATTCTTGATGAATGTAGGTTATTGTTATTCAGCCCTGTTCTAATGTGCCTCTTTATAACTTTGAGCATCTGCCCCTTCAAACATATCTGCACAGCCCTGAACCTAAGCCTGATATAAGCTGGTGAAATGTTAACTTATAACAAGCTGTTGTTGTTTATCCGGTTCTGCTCAGCTGTCCAGAGAAATGCAGAGATTGTCTTCCTCAAAGTCAACAATTTGAAATGGAGACAGCTTTAATGTGTCAAGGACATTATGTCATTACAACATGTCAAAGTGCAACAATAACGTGTTTTCTCTAAAGTGAAGTATAACGAATTTAAATGCAAAAAAAGAACAGTTTGAGCTCTTTATCTTATTTTATTGATGTTCAATGACGTACAGCAATGCATTTTCAATCTGTTACAGTTTATTTTCCTACAGGTGTGGGATTCAGCCCAATCCCAAGTCGACCCTGAGATTTAAGAGTTAGTTCCTCTCGTGCTTATTTAAATTTAGTTTTTTGTCTTGTGCTTTAACGCTTGTCGTGGTTAACCTGTGATTAACATCACAGCGCTATAAACTGCAGGTCATGCCTTAAGTCAAAGTCTGCAGACATAAAGAGTCACAGAAAGTTTTTCTCAAAGACCTCAGGCTTCTCATCTGAGCAGGGCCATTGGGATTGGACCGTTTACTGTCATTGATAGAAAGTTATATATTTTATCTGTGCATATATAGATATATTAAACACAATTCTACTATATAACATAACTGCAACATGCATATATTATACTTCCCAACACCAGTTTAACTAAACATATATGAATTTCTCTGGAGTTTACAGTCTGGTCTCTTTTCCCAACCTTCCTGTTTCCACTTGAGCTGCTCTTTTTGTAGAAATCACATTCAGGTCTTTTACATTTTAAAACCACCTCAAACATACACAGAGAGAAAAAAACTAAAGAAACAGAAAACTTTATTGTCAAGAGTTTTTATGTTTATAGATCTGTAACAATGTTACCTGATTTATTACTCTGTAAAAACCCACAAAGGACTCATTCTTTTATTAATAGAAAAATAAGCTCAAATCACCAAGAAAACACATTAAGATCAAAGTAAAAGAAGTGAAATTATCAGGACTTGAGTCTAACTTGGCATTTTAATTTACATGTTTCATTAAATATTGCTTCTTGTATACTTGCCTATGTGATGCATTTATGTAAGTCAGCAGAGGTTGCTGTCACAATGAAACAGAACTATGGATCCTAATAAACTGCACACAGACGGACAGTGTCTAAGGGGTTGGAAGCCATACTGAAAAACAAAAACAAGAGACTAAAGCCTATCAGGAAAACTAGTGAGTGAATCTCTGATTAAAGAATTTCTACCAAACTACAACTGCAGTTGAACAAATGAGCTGTTGGTGGAACTTTACACTCTGAAATATTGAAAGATTTAAAGGATGAGACAGCTCAGCACAGCATGTTATTAACTTCACACATCAATAGGGCTGCCACAAGCGATTATTTTGATAGTCGATAGTCACCGATTATTTTTGCGATTAGTTGACTAATCAGATCATCATCCATTGGACGTAAAACGTACAGCTTATTGCACCAGCAGCATCTGCTCTTATATAACTATCATTAGCTTACAGCTTTAAGTGTTTACGGTATGTGCTAACTAAAAATAAAGACAAGATGATAGTTTATTAAATTTTAATAAAAAATTGTAGATTGTTTCGGTGAAGTTTAATAAACTCAGCCGTCTGCTCCTTGCTATCTAAAGTATAACAGGACACTGGAGTATATTTTCGAGCATCTCACACTTCTGATAGTCAGTTGTCTGCTTGACGTTTATTCAGCTGCCGGGAGTCCGCTGTTCCCACCGGCGCTAGTGAGCCTTGCCCCCGGCTAGCTATCGAGTTGGTGGGTAGCAGACGTCTCCGAAAACGTTGAAGTGCTTTTGAAAATATGTGGTGTCTTGATAAACTGAGCAGATATTTGAGGTTTACACAGCTACATTCTCACCTGAAAATATGTTAAACGTTTAGTTTGTGACCCAGAAAGAATAATAAGAGTAATATTAAAACTAACTAGCTGCCGCCATTGTTGGAAACTGAGCTGGGCTGCGCTATGAATTCTGTGACACTGCTTCTACTTCTTCGGGGTTTAACGCCAGCTGGCATTAGTGATGGGTCGGTCGCGAACGAAATGGCTCTTAGAGCCGGATCTTTGAAGTGAACGATGCGAGCCGGCTCCTTATTGGGAGCCGTGGGGGTTTTATTTCTTTCTCCTGCCCTCTCTTTCACTTTTTTTCGCTTCACGCTGCAAGTAACGTATTTGCGCTGGGCAGAGACCAAACAGAGCCTTGCGTTTGCGCCCCTCCCTCCTCTGCTCAGCGCTGAGCTGAGGGGGCGGGGCGGTAGTTACACTCGCAACAGCAGTAGCACACAAGAAGAGCAGGAGGGAGAGGGAAAGAAAGAGAGCAGGGAGCAACGACAAGAGACAACACCGTCACATTGGAAAGGTACAGTAAACAAAATGGGTGACACCAAGAAAAGAAGCAAAGTCTGGAACCATTTCAATCTTATTGACAAAACAAAGGCAGAGTGTAGAGTCATATAGAGCCGGCTCCACAAACAACATGCACAGGCACCTAAGAACTGTCCACCCATAAGTGCAATGGGAAGATAAAACGCAGTCAGCTGAGTGTGATATTAATATTTCTAAAAAAATAATTTAATTATTTAATAATTTAATTAAGGGAAAGGTATTTCCAAACTTTCCCTTAATTAAAGATCTGGGCGTTCTATTTTTCCCCTTTTCCCCCATATTTTAAGTTATATTTAATGGTGTTGTGGTTTGCAGTGTTTTGTGTTGTTTCACTTTAAATTTGTTTGAAAGGAAAAAGGTGAAAATTTAAGTAGTTAAAAGTTGAAATGTAAATAGTTGATTTTTGTATTATATGATTTATTTATTAGTCAAAGGAGCTTGCAAAGAAAAGCGTCTGGACTTCTTTAAGTTACTTGAAGACGTTTCACCTCTCATCCGAGAGGCTTCTTCAGTTCTAAGGTCAAATGGTGGAGAGTCCCAGATATAAACCTGGTGGGAGTGTCCCCCCACAGAGGGACAAAAGGACCCCCTGATGATCCTCTAATCGCCTGAGCCAAGGTGTGAAACTGGGTGTGGGTCCCAATCAGCCAGAGTTTCGGGTGAGTTCATTGTGAAACCTGGCCCCACCTTATCATGCGAATTCCTGAGGTCAGATGGCCCAGGGTGTGAGTGGGCGTTAAGGCGTCTGGGAAGGGATCTCAAAACTGGATTATAGATGGCAGAGAGTTGGTGTCGTAAACCACTGCCTCTGTTCAAAGATGGTCGCTCACAGTGGACAAAAATGGCTTCTTTCACTCCTCTTTCAAACCATCTGTCCTCTCTGTCCAAAATGTGAACATTGGCATCCTCGAAAGAGTGTCCTTTATCCTTTAGATGCAGATGGACAGCTGAATCTTGTCCTGTGGAGGTGGCTCTTCTGTGTTGTGCCATGCGCTTGTGAAGTGGCTGTTTGGTCTTTCCAATGTAGAGGTCTGGGCATTCCTCGCTGCACTGTACGGCAAACACCACATTGTTAAGTCTGTGTTTTGGCGTTTTGTCTTTCGGGTGAACCAGTTTTTGTCTGAGTGTGTTGCTGGGTCTGAAGTACACCGGGATGTCATGCTTGGAGAAAACCCTCCTGAGTTTTTCTGATACACCGGCTACATAGGGGATGACAATGTTGTTGCGTCTGTCCTTCTTATCCTCCCTCGCTGGTGTCTGATCTTCTTTTCTGTGCCTCTTTGCTGACTTTAAGAACGCCCATTTAGGATAGCCGCACGTTTTGAGTGCTTCCTTTACATGTGTGTGTTCCTTCTTTTTCCCTTCAGGGTTAGAGGGAACATGTTCTGCCCGGTGGTGTAGGGTCCTAATTACTCCAAGTTTGTGTTCCAGAGGGTGATGGGAGTCAAACAGGAGGTACTGGTCCGTGTGTGTGGGCTTCCGGTAAACTTCGATGTTGAGGTTGCCATTCTCTTCAATGTGCACAGCGCAGTCCAGGAAAGGCAAACAGTCGTCCTTTGTGTCTTCCCTGGTGAACTTGATGTTTTTATCCACAGCGTTGATGTGCGCAGTGAAGGATTCCACTTCTTGTGTCTTGATTTTGACCCAGGTGTCGTCTACATATCTGTACCAGTGGCTGGGTACTCTTCCTTTGAAAGAGCCAAGAGCCTTCCTTTCCACTTCCTCCATGTAAAGGTTGGCTACAATAGGTGACACGGGGGAGCCCATAGCACAGCCATGTTTTTGTCTGTAGAAGCCTTCGTTGTATTTGAAATATGTAGTGGTGAGGCAGAGGTCTAACAGTGTGCAAATCTGATCGGGTGTGAAGTTGGTCCTGTCCTCCAAGGAGCTGTCTTCTTGTAGTCGTTTTCTGACAGTCTCCACTGCCTCCGTGGTGGGTATGCACGTGAAGAGAGAGACTACATCAAAGGACACCATGGTTTCATCTGGATCCAGGGTAAGTTTCTGGACCTTGTCAGTGAAGTCGGTGGAGTTCTTGATGTGGTGTGGGGTGTTCCCCACGAGAGGAGCAAGGATGGTAGCAAGGTGTTTTGCAATGTTATAAGTGGCTGAGTTTATGCTACTGACTATGCGTCTGAGTGGGACAGCTTCCTTGTGGATTTTTGGAAGTCCGTAAATGCAGGGTATGGCATCCCCTGGGCAAAGGCGGTGATAAGTAAGGCGGTCAATGATTTTGTCCTTTTCCAAGTCTTGAAGGCAAGCTATAACTTTCTTTTTGTAGCTGCTTGTGGGGTCTCGCTTTAAGGCTTCGTAGGTATTGTTGTCACTGAGGAGAGTAGTGATCTTTGTATGGTAAACGTCTTGAAGTAACTTAAAGAAGTCCAGACGCTTTTCTTTGCAAGCTCCTTTGACTACGATGACCTGGATGACTGAGAACCTTCACAGACGATTTATTTATTACATTTTATGTGGAGTGAATAAATAAAAGTATATTTACGGTGGCCCCTAGAGACAAAGCACGTACAAACTCCAAAACACAACGGAAGTGCACCAGGATGCTAGGGGCTGTGTTGAGCTTCTGTTACCTAGTGGCTACACAAGCCAGCAAGTACCAACAATCGGATTGGGTGTGTGGTAGTAACAGGTAAATGAAGTTTTTTTTTATTATTATTTAAATATGTATATATATATATATATATATATATATATATATATATATATATATATATATATATATATATATATATATATATATGTATGATATATATATATATGAGTGTTTGTGTATTAATACAAAAAAAATAGAAATATGAATTCGATTGTGTAATTTAAGTGATCTAGGTAGCTCTGTTTTGGAAGTTCAGTTAACGCTAGAATTGTGTTTACGTGCTTTGGAGTTTGTAAGTGTTTCGTCTCTAGGGGCCCCCCATAAATATTTATATATGTAAAAAGAAAAAAAGAAAACCACGTTTTTTACATTATTAATTCCTTTTGTGCATAATTTTATATTACTGTTAATAATAAATAAATAAATTAATTAATTAATTAAGCAACAAAACAACCTGAAGAGCCGGTTCGGAGCCGAAAGAACCGGCTCTTTTTAGTGAGCCGAGCCGAAAGAGCCGGTTCTCTAAAAAGAGCCGGAAATCCCATCACTAGCTGTCATCCTTGTACATGCAGTGCTGCCATCTTCTGTTTCAGTCTGTTATTACACTTTTAAATCCTACTACTTATTCCTGCGTATTTTGGGATCTTACAAAGCTTCAAACGACGTGTCGACTATTAAATTAGTTGTCGACGATTTTGATAGTCGACTAATTGTGGCAGCCCTACACATCAGGTGGTTCAGTCCAGTCAGACTTGCAGTCACCATCCACATCCTGCTTCTTTCACTGGTCGTCACGGTAACTCTGGACTTTCCTCCAACGAATCCTGAAGTCTGTCAGTCCTTTTGACAGCATGAGGCCTGACAGCTGGACAAAATGTGCAGATGATGAAAAACATGAAGCATAGTTTGAACTTGTGTCAAGTTTGTGTTTGTGACTGAACTGCTGACCTGCTGTGAAACCTGCTGCTGGATCTCTGTGCTGTGCATGTCTGCCTCTGACTGAAGCTTCATTTTCAGCACTGTTTGCTTTGTCACTGCTAAAAATGAACCACATAATAAAACACAAACATTAGTGTTTTACATGATGACAGGATCTTACAGTGTTTGCATTCTGAGCCTCACCTTTGAAACAGAAAAAACTGAGTCTGTTGCCACAGATGGTGTCAAACCATTTCCCTGAGATTAAATACAAATCTCCACAGTACTCAACTGAATTCAGATTATTAGGCTCAGAAGACATCCAGTTAGTGAATGTGGAGG
Source organism: Neolamprologus multifasciatus (assembly GCF_963576455.1). NCBI lineage: Eukaryota > Metazoa > Chordata > Actinopteri > Cichliformes > Cichlidae > Neolamprologus > Neolamprologus multifasciatus. The sequence continues at coordinate 5,491,716 of NC_140441.1, read as the reverse complement.
TTGTGTTGTCAGACCAGGGGGCCCAGGGATCCCTGTAGAGGCCAATCCACACATACTGAACCCCTGATCCATTCAAAGTGAGCGTGATGTTGGATTTCTCCTCTTTGCTTCTTATACTGGTCAGGTCTGTGTGGTATGTCCTGCAGTACGACTGAGCCGCTGACCAGGAGCGGTTCTCCATCACTAAGATGTAACTTGTATTTTTGGCTGTGAACGAATAAAAAGGATGAATTTTGAAACACACAGACTATGAAGCTCATAAAATTGTAGGGAAACTATCCCAACAAATGTTTTTTCCTACCATTGTAACACAGGAAAGGGTAAGAATCTCCACAGGGTCTATCATTCATCTGTGTTTGTCCCTGAAGAGCCACACAGTATTCCTTTGCATTTCCAGAGTCTGGTTGGCCGTTAGCCCAGATCAAAAATTCATGTGTACTGCCAACATAAAAAAGTTTTTCCTCCATGGACCACTTCCAGCTGTAACGATCATCATAGAGCCCTATCCAAGCCCCAGTATTGATCCTTGGTGTCATTGAGAAAAGCAGTTGGTTGATGTCACTGTTGTAGATGGTGACCAAGTCAGTGAAGTGTTCTCTGCAGTAACTCTGAGCTTCAGTCCAGGTCATCGGCTGGTTCACAAAGTGGTATTCTCTGGAGTGGGGAGGAAGAGTGGAAAGTCCTCCTGAGAAAAATAAAACAAAGGTTTTTATTGCAGAAACTGTGCTCCTGGGTGAATCACTGAAAAAGACAAATTTACAAAAATAAAAATTATAACCATTTAAATAGTCAAAGTATATGGAGACTAACCAGAGGTGGGAAGTTACAAAGTAACTTACAAACATAAAAGACAGCCCTGTGCTGTGTCTATCACCAGGGTCATGTGATTGTTGGGTTGGGTTTTTGTCTATATGTATTATTGTAGGGTCTACTTTACAATATAAAGCACATTGACAACAGAAAATAGAGCATTGTTTTTAATTCTCTTCTCTGCTTTGTGTTCAAGCTGAGGACATTAATTAGAATTAAAATTAAAATTAGACTAATATTATTTTATTATTATTTTATCTTAGCACAAGGCAAAAACTGGTAGAAATGTCCTCCAAACTGTACATTAGGAGTACATGTCAGAGTCTAAACATTTTCTTTACTTTTACTAGAGTAAAGTAGTTGAATCACCGCTCCAACTTTTACCAGATTATTTTTAAACATACGTATCTGTATTTGTACTTAGCTGCAGAATGACTATATGACTGTTTTGGCATCTCTGTGGCTAACACATAATAATTACATTTGTCAAACTCCAACATGTACAATATATGTAATAAAACCATGTAAAACTAATGTAGTGCAATATATACAGATGTCAATGAAGATGCAGTCAAGTAAGGTGGGATATAGAGAGACTGAAGTCCGTCCAGTTTACCCCTCATTACATCTGCCAAAATGTACAAAGCCTTTACATGCAGTCTTTTATGTGATTTATAGAGTGAAAATAAGAGTTTCTATGCTCAGACATGAAATTTTCTTATTGGTGTCTGGGTGTGACTGCAGGAATGTGGAAGACCAAAGCTGTGATAAGATAAGAAACCATCATTATACATGATTTTGAATAACAATGATTTGCTAAACACAAAACCGTAACTCATGTGTGATTTTGCTGATAGTTATTGATGCTTAATACTAATCAGATCATGATAAGGTATTTTAAGTATGTTTAGGTTTAACCAATATAACAAATAAGAAAATATGAGATATAGTAGTGATTCTAAAGACAGGCCTCACACTGAGAGTCTCCACACCAGAATGTTCATTTGGCTCATGAAAGTTTCTAACTGAGAGTTGCGACCCACAGGTATCTGTGTGGCAGCCATAATAAGAGCTGTTCCAATTCTCCAAATATTAAGGAAAGGACCTTCAATGGGTTACTGTCCCCCCTCCACCGCTCTGTCTCTCTCTCCCTTTCTGCTGTTCATGTTGTGTTGATTGGAAACACACCTGAGCTATATGGTAATGTTCAATCATATGTTACATGCAGCAAGTCTTTTTCTCCAGTCTTCAGCAGGAGGGAGAGACATTGCAGGAGTTTTCTTCAGCTCTAATGGCCTCGATCGAGGAAGTTAAACAGTGTGCAGCTGATGGTAAGGCTAAACTGGTGCACTCTCTTCCAGCAAGCGTTCTTCTTATCTGGGTCACATCATTTCCAGTGAAGGTGTGTCTAGAGATCCTACAAAGGCTGAGGCACCTTTGCCATGTGTCTAAGCTGCAGTCGTTTAGTTCCTACCACCACTTTGTGCATCGGTTTGCTAAATTGGCTACCCCCTACATAAATTGGTGGCTTACTTGGCTGGCAAGTCAGTCAAAGATGGGATCAGCGCTATAAAGCGCTATACAAATACAGGCCATTTACCATTTACCATCAGGAGAGGTCTGGAGCACTGTAAAAAAATCTGTAAAAATAAAGTACAATGTACTGTACAAACGCGAAGGAATTTTCCGTATTAGTCATTTACAGGTATTTTTCTGTAATTCTCAACTACCTCAATGCATTGTGGGAAAAAAGGAACCCAAAAGGAGGGAAAAGTAAGAGCAAGAGAAGCCATTACACTTCTTTCAGACTTCATCTGGATTTTGGACTCTGGAGTTGGAGAAACTGCCTTAAAATTTATGTTGTAAATATTAAAACTTGTGTTTTCTTTTTTGAAAATAATGTTTTTCAAAAGACTCTGTGTTTTTATTTAGAAAGAATTGTTTATTTGTTAACTGGTTTCTGCTGTCTCCAGATAAGTCAGCAATATTTTGGTAGATGGACTGGTTCTTATATAGAGCTTTTCTACTCGGTCTGAGCACTCAAAGTGCTTTATACAACTAATTCATTCACCCAGTCACACAAGCACTTCTTCTAAGCACTAAGTATTCAACATTCAAACACATTCACACTCCGATGGATGCATCAGAGAACAACATGGGGTTAGTATCTTGCCCAAGGACATTTGGCATGCAGACTGGAGCAGCCTGGGATCGAACCACCGACCTTCTGGTTAGTGGCTCATCTGCTCTGCGCTACAGCCACCCCAATTTTGCTACTCATTTTTAAAATAATTGTTATTTAGGCAGCACGGTGGTTAGCACTGTTGCCGCACAGCAAGAAGGTCCTGAGTTCAATTCCACCATCAGGCCGGTGTCTTTCTGTGTGGACTTTGCATGTTCTCCCCGTGTTTGCGTGGGTTCCATCCGGGTACTCCAGCTTCCTCCCACCGTCCAAAGACATGCAGCTTGTGGGGATAGGTTAATTGGATAATCCAATTTGCCACTAGGTGTGAATGTGAGTGCGAAGGGTTGTCTGTCTCAGTGTGTTAGCCCTGCGACAGACTGGCGACCTGTCCTGGTGTACCCCGCCTCTCGCCCTATGACAGCTGGGATAGGCTCCAGCGCCCCCCGCGACCCTGAAAAGGATAAGCGGAAGCGAATGGATGGATGGACGTTATTTAGGTTTAATATGACTTAAGTTTTCCATTTTAGTTAATGTTAAAATAATTTTTACTGTGATACCACCTGTTTTGCCCTTCAGTGGCTGAACCAGTTTTCATAAATATTATAGTTAGCTGTCTACATCTCTCTGGGTATTACACAGCTGTGACTGCTAGCAAGCTGATTAGCGAAGGTCAGGGATGTAGATAACTGGGAAAAGTGAGAATGTCATGGTTCTATTAATGTATAAAGAAGGAGAAATTATTTTAGGACTCTAACAAGTGCTATATCAATACCTTTGTTTTACAGTTGGCTCTACTGTACACTTTAAAGGGTTTCAGGCAAAGTTACACTAACTCTAGTTAAAGCCTCAGACCTTCTTTGCTGATGCTAACAAATGCTAATGTTAGCCCCTGATTTGGGCTGCTAAAATAAGACTTTTAGCTAGCTCACCAGTATAGATTCATTTGGTGGTTAACAGACTGTAGTGGTAATATTATGGGGAGTTTAGTTTCAATTCAGCACATTGATCATTATGTCCATTTTGTAGCAATTTTGTAGAAATGTTTAGTTAATATTTGCAGACATACACATTTTCCCCATAACTTTTTATTCCAACATTTGCTGAGCAGCATTTCTAGTATGTGGAATATTATTGTCTAAAGGTGAAGAAAGATGCACAACGGATTTACTTTAACAAATGGACCATCCCAGCCTTGCCGTAATGGTCTATTTGATTCACCTTTTATTGTTTATTTTATTTTCACTTGCTAAATACGGGACAGACTTGACTGGGGAAAAGAAAGGGGAGAAAGAAAGAGGGAAAGAAAAACAGCAGGGAAGAGGGACGGGGATAAAGGGCAAAAAACAAAAACCAGCAAGCTACATTCTCGCCTGAAAATTTCTTAAAAGTTTATTTTGTGACCCAGAAAGAGTAATATTAAAAATAAGTAGCTGCCGCCATTGTTGGAAACTGGAATTGGCTGGTCCGTGCTATGAATTACATGGCCTATCCCAGGAGAAAAACAGCTAGAAGGAGATACATATTGATCCCTAATGAAGATGAAGTTTATTAGATTTAATCTTATAGGAAAAACTGCAAAGATTTTCAATAAAGCAAAAATCTAAATGTGAAAAAATAAAGAACTTACAATTAAAATGAATGCAGGCATAGTGGTATCAGAAAATGCAGATTTTATCTGTCCTTGTGTTAAATGTGTTAATAAATATTTCATTAAAAAAATTAACATGTAATCTGATTACCCAAATGACATCACTTTATCTCATTATGATCATGGACTATATTTCAAATGTTTAAGATATTAATATTACAGACCTGAGAGCAGCAGGATGAGCAGTAAACAGGTTTCTTCCATTCTTGGCATCTGTATAACAGTCATCATGATTATTATTGTACAATAATTATTATCATTCATTCATTATCTCCAGTAAAACAACTTGTCCGTATAACAGTTTTCTTAGTAAATAATTTGGTGCACACGTCTAAAATAATTATATGCTATACTTTTTGAATATTTAAAATGTATAATCTATAGATCTATATTCATGACAAAACTGTATGCCCAAAATGTGAGTGTCTATTTCACAATGTTTAAATCAGAGTAATAAATTAATGACAACTTACCTGACAACTTATCTTGTCATCTACTGACTGAATCTGACGTTCAAAGAGGTTTTTCTTTGTTCTTCACACATATTTCCCTGTCAAATTAGGACACCTGAAGGGAGTGAACTTTCTGCAGAATTTGGGTGTCCCTATTTAAAACAATAATACAAGTTTACTTTCTGACAACAAGATGAGACACCTTTCCTGGCCTGAAGACAGTGGATCTTATTTTATCTTTTGAATGTCACTTCTGTTCTTTCTACAGGAATGTACGATGTAATAGATATATTGACCAACAATCAGTTGACCAACAATGGTCATGTGACCCCACCAATGTTTCCCTGAAACGAAAATGAAAGGCCTCGGGGCTTAAAGAAACATGTGAAGGTGACCAAAAGGTGACTCTGCCTCAACAAAATGCAAATCGTTAGG